>NC_134898.1:27521882-27671882 GCF_041734735.1 Babylonia areolata
TGAATGTTGACAAAGATACCACAATTCTGACGACGGAAGCTAAAGGTTGTGTCATTCAGACACCCACTGGACATCCGAGGAGTCTGTGTAGAGGAGAAGAGAGGACGGGCCGTACTGAGTGAGTTAACACCTCTGCGAATTCCGTGTGTGTGTGGAGGGGTAGAGGGTGGGTAGGAAGGGAAAGATTTCTTTGAGCGGTCCACTGTGAAGGTTCAGAAAAGGAACACCTCGCGAAAAGAAGAACGCGATCAAAGTGATCTTTGCTGGTTGGGCACATGACAGCCAACTGCTCACAGAGAAAGTAAGTCTTCAACCGATCTTAACTGCCGCACACACACTGCACGGCTTGAATGCATGCAGTGTTCATTTCTTCTTTCTTTGTCACGAATCCGCAAACTGAACGGCCAGGTGACATGTCGATTATGGGGGCTATCCAGGTGACACCAGCGCTCCTCGCATTCTTTTGAGGTGGGGGGCTTGGAAGGGGGATGGTGGGGGGGGGGGGTTGGAGAGTGGAAGGAGAGGGGGCGTAGGGAGGGTGGTGGTGGTGGTGAAGCGTCTCGTTTTACTGTTGTTGAGCAGATTTGTGTTAATCGATTGTTTGCATGATCCTTCACGCTAAGGGTTGAAAAGAGCGTGATTGTGTTGCTCCTATACAGCCTCATTGGGGGTGTTTGTCACTACTGCTGTGTGTGTGTGTGTGTGTGTGTGTGTGTGTGTGTGTGTGTGTGTGTGTCGCTTGAACTGGCTGCTGTTTGTCATTCAAATGGGCCGACTTGAATAGCACGTCTCTTTTACGAAGTCCATTAAGTAATTTTCTGTAACTGTATTAAGATATTTGTTTCACATTTTCACACACACACACACCCACACCCCCCATATACCTGGTTTCCCCAACCTCACCATACATCCCCCTCCACCTCCTCTTCTCCACGATAATACTCAATTGTACACATTAATACTCCACCAAAATGTCTTCAATCACCGATATGTGTGACGGAACATTGAACAAGATTCCTCCTGGGATCCACAGCACCACAGCAATGTCTTGTGTGCTATTTAACAGCAATGCAGTTAAATCTCTTTGTCTCTTTGACAAAGTTGACTTACTCCTCGAAGAGCACGGGGCCACAATAGCATTCTTCGGACTCGATTTCTCAGTGGGATGTCTTCTTCATCTGCTGGGCCCTTGTCCATCCGACAGCCTTCATCTTGTCCTTGTGCGTCTTCTCCGTGTCAGCCATGGTCGTAGTGGTGAGTTTGACGACCTACTGGTGATCTGCCCTCAAGTTGTTCGAGGCTGTGGTCTTTCAAGTGCCATGGTTTGCCCACTTTTGCTTTGACCTTGAGGGTTCCGGACCGCTCCAGTGCTTGTCTGGTGATGTCTGGAGGCGTGCACAGGGACCGGCCAGTCTAGTTCCATGTCATTGTTCCCTGATTCCCTTGCTGATGGTAAACTGATTGGGGATAAAGCCCCCCCCCCCCGCCCCCCCCCCCCCCCCGTCCCGCCCCTCCCCCCTTCCCCCCTCCTTCCCCCACCCCCAACACACACGGAGTCATACACACACACACACACACACACACACACACACACACAGAGACAGAGACAGAGAGGAAGAATGGATTTGAAAAACACCAACACCAACAACAAAAACCAACGAAGCTGAAGTTGTAGAACTTCATACACACAGCTCAGCATCAAAACCTGACTCATTTTCCAGTCTTCCATCTCCACCATTCGAGGGGTCGTCGATGGCCTATGCTCCACCAGGAGCGATGGGCAAAAGGAATGAATGAATGAGTAGTTATTAACGCGGCGATAGCCTTGAGATGACCTTAGTGGTCGGCAAGGCTCTAAGCACCATAATTTCCTTTCATTTCATCTCCACCATTGTGTCGCATCCCAGCACATCTGCCCATCTTTCTGACTGGTTCTCCGTCTTCACTGACTTCTCTACCAAGGTAGACCAACTCCCAGCTTCATTTCATATGTTCTCACGTCGCATGTAACAGGGATCTTGTTTGTTTTCGATTCTCGCGTATTCTTGGTGTTGGTCTTTGAGGACTGTACAGAACGTTCTCTCTGCTTTTTCAGAAAGACAGGATAGTTTCTTTCATCGGTGCGTCAAGTCTTGTCATCTGTGTAAAAGGAAGCTTACATTGTCGGTGAAAGTAAGATTTTCCGTTTGGTTTAAATAATCTTTAATTATTCAACAATACACATGATTACAATGCAATGAATAACAAAAGAGCATCAACAAGCTTAAAGCTTATACTGTGCTCACAACGTTGCACTTCAATTTTATCATGACGGCTGATGAACCATATTATGACTTGTATCAAATAACATTCATAAACAGTAAGTAATGAAATAATGAAATAAAACAAATAAACAAACAGTACATAATATAGTAAAATAATGCTAATATCAATATTAACATGAGATTAAATTTATTATCACCAAAGTAATTGGCCTAATAGAAGAAAAACACGAAGAAGAAGAAGAAGAAGAAAATTTAGAAGAATGGAGGGTAAGGTGGTGGAGGAGGGGGAACAGAGGGGAGAGGAGAAATTCTAACAGATCATTGGCCAATCCATTCACTTTGAATATTTGGTCAGTCAAATAAATTCAACATATACTTTACGAATAGAATCATGTTGTACCCTTTCTTCACAATACTTTCTAAGCTAAAATCTATTTGAATCGGAGATAAACTGGTGGACAGTTTGAAATATGAATATATTTGTATGATTTTGGAGAACAGGATCTCCATGCAACAGAGTTTTAACGTGAATTTTCCGTTTGTTTGACAGAGGTCCATCAGATGCCTTTATTCCCATTCTCTGTGGTGGTCTTCATGCTCCAGTCAACAGCCAGCATAAAAGAATATAGGTGACATGAGGCAGCCCTGTCTCATGCCTGTCCTTACATCAAAAGGATCTGTCAGCAAGTCCTCATAAATGATCTGACGCGCAGAATTGTAATACAGCTTCTGAATGACTGCAATGAATTTAACAGGTTTTCCTAAGTGGTGCATAAGCTTCCACACACTTTTCTCACTCCACGATGTCAAAGTCTACAGATGAGTAGTGTTGAGGAGGTGGGGGTGGGGGGGAGTGCAGTGTAATTTGGGAGATGGTGTATGTGTGTGTGTGTGTGTGCGCGCGCGCGCGCGCGTGCGTGCGTGCGTGCGTGTGTGTGTGTGTGTGTGTGTCGGGGCTCGTGTACATTTATGTGTAATTATTTGTGCTTTCATATCTGTGAAACTGCATGTTTGTTGCATATATGTTATGCATGCATGCATGCATGCATGTGTGTGTGTGTGTGTGTGTGTCTGCATGTTTTACATTTATCTACTCATCAGCATTATTGTCTTTTTATTTATTTATCATCATCATAATCATCATCATCATCATCTTTTTTTTTCTTTTTTTCTCAAGGCCTGACTAAGCGCGTTGGGTTATGCTGCTGGTCAGGCATCTGCTTGGCAGATGTGGTGTAGCGTATATGGATTTGTCAGAACGCAGTGACGCCTCCTTGAGCTACTGATACTGGTACTGACACTGAGTAGCGGGGGAACTGTCATTCAGTTGATCGGTCGTTGATGACGTGTGGTGTGACATCGTTCGCCTTGTTCTTCGCGGATTCTTTCATCAAGGGCTTTCTTAGGTCTTTCAAGTATAATCCTGCCGAAGATCCTGTTCAGTACACATAGTAACATCATTCCTCGCAAGTTGTTGAAGGATAATTGATATTCCGATATCGACTGGTAGTTTTACAAGGTGTCCTTTTTTTCCATTCTACAGACTAGTTTATAATTATCTGGGATCGAGTATTACAAGATTCCCTTTTATTTTTAACTTATTGAAATTTGTATAATGTAGATGTAGCCTAGATCAAGTGGTCGCTGCTGGTTCAGTATCACCACAAACACTGGAACTCCAACGTTTTGAATAAACATGTTCAGTCTTTCGTAAAGAACATAACGCAATATTACCAACTCTCTCTGACTTGTCACATTTATTACATGAGCTACTACCTAAGCTCACGAAAATTCCATTTTTGCTAGTTCGTTCGTATCCGTTTTCAAATTATAAGACTATGTTAAAGAAACAAAACAGTTTTGAAATGATTACAGTCTTTATCGAGATATCCAGTTCAAACTGGTTTCATACGTTTGTGGCCTAATTGTTTACATTTGGTAAGAAATGTTTTGTGTGTTTTTTTCAGAGTAATAAAACTGATTTTAAACAGGAGAAATATATCATCAGATCACAAGTGTGTACACATATCTACTGATTCAGTTCCAGCGTAGCACCCACAAACCTGTGCTTGAAGCTGGTCAACAGTTACGATTGCCCACAGAAGCAAAAGAAGGCTTTTTTGTAAAGATAACAGACGGTCATTTTGGAGATTAAGTCCCGGTTGTTATGGAATGAGCCAAACACTCGAAATTACGAGACCAATCAATACCACGAAATTATACTTGTGTTCATTCCGTTTTTATTTTATGCAAAATACTTTGAATTAGTAAATTAATCAATTTAAGTAAAAACACTTACCACCCAGTTTGGGTTTGAAAGTGGATTTTAGCCATTTGTTTCAGTAATAGCCCAACATAGTTATCTACTGTGAGTTACATATGTTGGCATTTTGACTTAAATCCCACATACCCTCGAAATAAGAAGAAGAAAAGAGAAAAAGAAAAAAAAAAGGTTTCAGGACTAGTTCAGTTCGGTTTAGTTTAGTTACTCAAGGAGGCGTCACTTCATTCGGACAAATCCATACACGCAACACCACATCTGCTAAGCAGATGCCTGACCAGCAGCATAATCCAACCAACGCTCTTAGTCAGGCCTTCCAGGATTAATTACAATCTCGACAGAATCTTGCAGCTGAAATCAGTACACAGAGCGGCTGCTATACGAGCGGAGTTTGCCTGAGAGGCAGAAACATAGCAGTGCACTGAAATCTCTCCTCCACCAACGACCAGCAAGCCCTACAAAAGGATCTGGATTGCCTTGCAGAATGGGAGCAGAAGTGGCTTATGAGCTTCCATCCAAACAAATGTCAGACCCTGCGAGTGAGCCGGAAGAGAGACCCCCTACCATCAGAGTACACCCTTCGTGGCCACACCCTTGATGTAGTCAATAAATCCAAATACCTCGGCATCACCATCACCTCTGACCTTAGATGGACCCCCCACATCTCCATTGTCTCCAACCGAGCCAACAAGACCTTAGGCCTACTAAGACGGAACCTGAAAGTAGGCTCCCAGTGCATCAAACAGCAAGCCTACCAAACATTGGTCCGCCCAACCTTGGAGTATGCCAGCTCTGTGTGGGACCCCTATACAGAGAAGGATATTAACAAACTTGAGGCAGTACAACGCCGGGCTGCTCGCTGGGCGACCCATCGACACAGGAAAACATCCAGTGTGCAAGACACGATGGAGACTCTTCAGTGGTCTCCCCTCAAAGAGCGAAGGAGAAAGGCAAGACTGATTAACTTCTATAAGTTCCATAGCGGCAGTCTTATCATCAACACATGCCACAAGCCCTCTCAAAATCCTTCAGCATCCACTGGGACCCGAGGATCGCACCCAGCAGCGTACCACCTCTGCAGGACGCTATACAGACAAAAATCTTTCTTTACTCGAACAATAACAAACTGGAACAGCCTTCCTGCTGAGGCTGCTCTCAGCACAACCCTGGAAGGCTTCAAATCCCAAATCTGATTACCCCCCCCCCCCCCGCCCCCATACCTCCCCCCCCCCTCACCCCCCATCCCCTGGCCCAGAAACCTCTACCTCAGGAAACCACAAAACACGCAAACCCCCCTTATAGTCTACAGAATCTACAAAATGATGAAGGCGGTAGTCAAGGGAAAGAAGAAGAAGAAGAATCACAGCGACAGATTGTGATTGTGTGTTCCTGCCGGCCTGACCAACACTACACTGCTATCACAAGGCCCGTCTCTCTCTGGTCCGTAACGGTCACTGGTTTCTGAGCAGTTGACAGTGGTCAGTCCGCCCTCTCCCCCCCCCCCCAGTCCCCCCCAACACTTAGCCCCCCTTTACTTTCCCTGCCACCCTCATGACCCCCCACCCCTCCCCTCCCTCTCCCTCCCCCAACTCCCGCTTCGCTGCTCAGAGTTTATCCACTGACGGAATCACACCACCACCTGTTCTGTCCCATTTAAGTCCAGCGATAGGACGGCAGGGGCCACAAGCAAAGTAGGTGGGTGGTGTGGTGTGTGTGTGTGTGTAGGGCGGGGGGGACAGAGGGGTTGGTGGGTTGGAGAATGTTGTTCCAACAGGTTTAAGCTCGCAAGTGGGCGTGCCATACACACACACACACACACACACACACAGAGCTTCGTCTGCAGATTCCTTGTTCAAACTTTACGTTTCACCCCTACCCCCTCCTCCGCCTCTTCTCCAACAACCCCCACTGCCACAATCCGCCCCCCCCCCCCCCCCCCCCCCCCCCCCGCCCCACCACCACCCGCCCCTCTCCCTCTCCCTCCTCTCTCTCTCTCTCTCCCCTCTCTCTCTCTCTGTAAGGCTAAGCTCTCAAGGCTGACCAACACTGGGCAAAAAGTACGTCAGGTGTTTCACCCCTCTTGAGACCCATTGTCCTTGAAGGCAGATATGGTGCAGTGCATACCGATCAATCAGTGCCTTTGAATAACGATCTGCTTGACACTGTGACTGAAACTCTGTGCCTGTAATTGTCATAACTAAGTGTATACATGTGTGTGTGTGTGTGTGTGTGTGTGTGTGTGTGTGTGTGTGTGTGTGTGTGTGTGTGTATGATAATAATGATAATAGTAGTGAGTATTTAGGACGCCCTATCTCCGGAGAGCCCAGAGCGTTTACAAATACAATTACACATACATACATTGATGCAGATACATTTCATATGTGTGTGTGTCTGTCTTGTCTGTCTGTCTGTCTGTTTGTCTGTGTGTGTGTGTGTGTGTGTGTGTGTGTGTGTGTGTGTGTGTGTGTGTGTGTGTTGTGACTCTGTGTGTGTGTGTGTGTGTGTGTGTGTGTGTGTGTGTGTCTGTGTGTACTGAATCACAGAAAGAGATCAGTTGCCGAGAAGCGGGGTTCCATTCCGAAAACAAAGCCAAACAAACACACGAACATCAGTGACAGCACGTCAGCACGTGACTGCGTCAACAGGGGGGGACAGGTGAAACCCTTCATCCCTTTACAGGCAGAGGGGATAACGGGACAAGATAGCGGAGGAAGAAAAGAAAGGACATTGTAGAAAAGTGGCATTGATAACGGAAGGATCAGGTAGGGGCGTGGGGGGTGGGAGGGGGGTGGGGGGGGGGGGTGGGAGGGGGGTAGACGACAGAAAGAAAAGTAAACCGCTATTATCCGACAAAGCACGCTGGATCCGTGGCCCCATTCAGACAGCAATGATCAGCACAGGTAGCGACCCTAAAGATGTCAGCGCACTGACTGCTCAATGGGACGGACTTTGAGGACGTTCCAACGTACCTCTACTGACAACCAACCCTTCCCCACCCCCCACCCCCCTCCCCCCCGCCCCCCCCCCTGAATGTGGTGACAGTGTGAGTGGCGGGTCTGGCTGGCATGAGGTGCCTGCCTGCTTTCCTGCTTTCCTCTGTCCCCACGCCCCAACCCCACTCTGTGTTGTGTTGTGTTGTACTGTATTGCATTGTGTTGTACTGTATTGCATTGTGTTGTGTTGTACTGTATTGCATTGTGTTGTACTGTATTGTATTGTGTTGTGTTGTACTGTATTGCATTGTGTTGTGCTGTATTGCATTGTGTTGTACTGTATTGCATTGTGTTGTGTTGTACTGTATTGCATTGTGTTGTGTTGTGTTGTATACTATTATGTTATGTTGTGTTGTGTTGTGTTGTACTGTATTGCATTGTATTGTACTGTTGTGTTGTATTAAGTTGTGTTGTGTTGTACTGTGTTGTATTGTGTTGTGTTGTACTGTATTGCATTGTGTTGTGTTGTGTTGTATTGTGTTGTGTTGTACTGTATTGCATTGTATTGTAGTATTGTGTTGTACTGTAAGGCATCGTGTTGTGCTGTGTTGTGTTGTACTGTATTGCGTTGTGTTGTGTTGTACTGTATTGCATTGTGTTGTGTTGTATTGTGTTGTGTTGTGTTGTGTTGTGTTGCATTGTGTTGTGTTGTACTGTATGGCATTGTGTTGTGTTGTGTTGCATTGTGTTGTGTTGTGTTGTACTGTATGGCATTGTGTTGTGTTGTGTTGTACTGTACTGTATTGTATTGTGTTGTGTTGTATTGTATTGTGTTTGCATTGGACTACATTGGTTGCATTGTGTTGTGTTGTGTTGTATTGTGTTGTATTGCGTTGCGTTGCGTTACGCTGCGTTGTATTCTACTGCATTGGTTGTATTGTATTGTATTGCATTGCATTGTTTGTATTGTTTGTCTTGTATTGCGTTGCGTTGTATTGTATTGCACTGGCTGTATTGTATTGTATTGTATTCCATTGCATTGCGTTGTATTGTATTGTATTGTATTGTATCACAACAGATTTCTTTCCTTGAGATTCGGGCTGCTCTTGCTAGTAGGGATCAGAGCGCGAAGCAACAGTGACAGCACCACCCTTTGTTTTCTGGCTGAAAGTTCATTTGTTTTCCTATCAAATTGGGTTGGGGGTTGTTGTTGTTTTTTTCCAATGTAGGAATTTTGCCGGGGACAATCTTTTATGTCGGTCACATTGTTTGTGTCTCAAGTGACTATGAAGAACGTGTTGGGACCATCAGAACAAAGAGACACTGTACAACCACTACATCTCCACAAAAATGTCAGCAAAACGGAGTCAGATTACCCGCTGCAACATGATACAGGTAGGCGAAAAGGTTAAGATTAATAGCCTTTTACAGCCACTTGGGCAGTGAATACACACACACACACACACACACACACACACACACACACACACACACGTACGCACGCACGCACGCACACACGCACGCACACACACACGCGCACGCACGCACGCACGCACTCACGCACGCACTCACACACACACACACACACACACACACACACACACACATATATATATATATATATATATATATATATATATATATATATATATATATATATATCCTCTCCTTCCGTCATTTTAATTCTCCCAACCGACGTAAGGTAAGTATTGACACACCTGGGGGTGAAGCGAGGAAAATCAGAATAAATCAAGTGCCCTCTCCCCAACAATGGACACCAACAACACACTGCCGCATCGGGGACCCTGAACTCCTGATAACTGATGACAATTATCATGAACACTGGATCAGAGGTAGGGTCCAACGCCTAGACGCAAAATCTGCCCGCAGCGCGATCCATTATGGACCACTGGACTGACACAGAGACATTATCCCCTTTACCTAAGCACATAAGACTTGGCACCGCACCACTCCTCGCAGAGTTTACCGCCAGGGTCCATGGACTCCACCCAACCTCACCTCACCCCCCACCATCCCGTAGAACTGTACTCCACAAAAGTTAGAATAAACCAGAGGTCTGCCTTCTCTACCTCAGACCGCTGCCTGCCTTTCCTCGTTCTCTCCTCTCTCTCTCCTGGGGTCCCCAGTCGACGCTTGGGAAGCACTATCCCAGCAGAGCCCTTGTCAACACTGAAGGCTCCTGGCTTCCTTCCACTGGTGGAGCCTTTGTCAACAGCGAAAACAAACAACAACATTTCTTCCTTACCAGCTGGTGCCTTTGTCAACAACGAAAAAACTTTTCTTCCCTGACCGCTGGTGCCTTTGTCAATTGTATTAAAAAAATCATTTTTCCCGTTGCCTATTGGAGCTTCTGTAAATAAACGAAAGAGCCTACCTTCCCTGCCAAGTGAAGCCTTTGTCAGCAGTGAAAAAGCCTTTCTTCCCTGTCTGATGAATCCTATGTCATCAATGAAAAAGCCTTTCTCCCCCACCTGATGAAGCCTATGTCAACAGCAAATGAGCTTGCCTTCCTTGCCAAGTATTGCCTTTGTCAACAGCGAAAGAGCCAACCTTCCGTGCCTAACAGAGCCTTTGTCAACTGCGAAAGCGCCTATCTTCCCTGCCTGGTGAAGCCTTTCTCAACAGCGAAAGAGCCTGCCTTTCCTGCCTTGCCGTGGAGCCCTGGTCAACAGTGGAACAGTCTATACCTTCCTTGCCCAAGGCAACCCTCGTCAATCGATGTCAACGAGTTTTCCAGTCTCCTCTCCGTGGCTCTGGTATTGCTGACTTCAGTTGGCCGTATCTGCCGCACCTTCCCTTCTCTTGTCTGCTTTTAGTCAGCTCGCCTCAATGGAGGCCCCTGGCTGCTCTACTTGCTTCCGGGAGCTAATGGTTTTTGTTCTTTTTTTGTTGTTTGTTTGTTTGTTTTTTTCGACAGAGTAGAGTGTCGGACCCTTGCTTCTATTACTCCTTCCCTCCTGCTGCCTTTGAGCCAAGCAGCCCCCCCCCCCCCCACTCCTGCCCCCCACTTCACCCCCCCCCCCCCTCCCTCCATCTAGGAATCTTTGTTCAGACCACTACCATTACATGGGATAAAAGACCCATGCTTTAACCAACATTGGACGATTTTTTTTAATTTTTTTTTTTTTTTTTTGGGGGGGGGGAGGGGGAGAGAGGAACAAATGTTTTATTGAGGGTAACTGGATAAGCTGGAAGCTTCTTTACACCATGCCCTCCCTCACACACAAACACACACACCCACTCACACGCACAAAAGATGAAAAAAGGAAAAACAAGAAAGAAAAAAAAAAGAAGAAAGAAAAAAGAAAATCGGTACGGACACTCGATGTAGACGGTAACAACAACAACAGCAACTACAACAACAAGAGTTAATCACGAAACATAAAAAAATAGCATGGAATATAACTCTCTCTCTCTCTCACACACACACACACACACACACACACACACACACACACACACACACACAAACACGCACGCACGCACCAGCTTACGCACGCATGTACAATGTCAGCAGAGGAGGGGTCGGGAGGGGGGGCAGGGGGGCAGATTGGTTCAGACGCTTATAATCTCTCAATACAGTGCCCGCGAGGGTCTGGATTCAATTCCTCCTCTCGTTCTTTCTCCCAAGTTTTGACTGGAAAATCAAACTGAGTGTCTGGTCATTCGGATGAGACGATCAACCGAAGTCTCGTGTGCAGCACGCACTTGGCGCACTGAAAAATAAGAAAACCATGGCAACGAAAGTGTTGTCCTCTGGCAAAATTCATGCAGAATAAATCCACTCTGATAGGTACACAAACATGTAAGCATTCACTCAAGGCCTGATTCAGGACGTTGGGTTATGCTGCTGCTGCTGTCAGGCATGTGTCTAGTGGTGGTGATGTAGAATGTACGGAGTTGTTGAAACGCATTGACGCCACCTTGAGAAAGTGAAAGTGAAAACCCCTTGTCAACAGACGCCAGTGGGAGACCCTACCTTTCCTCTCTAACCTTTGACCGCACCACCCTCTCTCCACGGACTTTAAAAATGTAAGATAAGATCAGATAAGATCAGATAAGAATAACTTTATTATCTTCCAACTGGAGAAATTTGGTCAGGTGCATTATCACAACATAGACAAGTAAACAACATGGGGACCATAACTGTAAAAGCCAACAACAGCCCCTACAAATATTACGAAGATACACATGTAAAAAAATATCACATACATCGTTTCATACATACATCCACACACTGCAGGTAATAACTAGTATTCTTTATGTAAAAACAGAAAGAATTAAGAAACATTATTTGAATATAATTATAAACATAGCCTACTATACTGCACATTGATTATAATAGACAGATAAGATAAGAATAAAGATGAATTGCGGTAAAAACCACAACCAGATAATCAGCACCCACCCGCACCCCCCCACCCACCCACCCACCCACACCACACACGCGGATAACTTGATTAAACAAGAGTAATAAACATATGTTCTCAAATAAAAGCATTTCACATATTCGCTTTTAAAAACATTGCAATTAATTATTACATCGTAATTATTAAACAGAAATGTATTTGTACTATTTTAACCCATTCAACCCCAAAGAGTTTACAGCCTCAGCAGGTTTCCCAGTCAGACTGATGCAGAAAAACGCAAAAAAAAAACAACAACAAAAATATATATATACTGAAATCAACCGTCTACACCCCAGCTCCCTGATTTGACACGTGTCGACACAGCCACAAATGCTGTAGAAGTCAGTTCCCTTTGCTGGCGTTCTGCGGAGGAGTGAGAACCTGAAAACCGTTTTAAATTAATGGAACGAATTTCGACCCTCGAGCAGTTCTTGCGCGTAGTGTTCAATGGATTAAAGCCCATGCCGACGGGCGCCATAGCCGAATGGTTAAAGCGTTGGACTTTCAATCTGATGGTCCCGGGGTTCGAATCACGGTGACGGCGCCTGGTGGGTAAAGGGTGGAGATTTTTACGATCTCCCAGGTCAACATATGTGCAGACCTGCCAGTGCCTGAACCCCCTTCGTGTGTATACGCAAGCATAAGATCAAATACGCACGTTAAAGATCCTGTAATCCATGTCAGCGTTCGGTGGGTTATGGAAACATGAACATACCCAGCATGCACACCCCCGAAAGCGGAGTATGGCTGCCTATATGGCGGGGTAAAAACGGTCATACACGTAAAAAGCCCAATCGCGTATATTATACGAGTGAACGTGGGAGTTGAAGCCCATGAACGCAGAAGAAGAAGAGAAGAAGAAGCCCATGCCTTCCTCCTCCTTCATCCTGGACTTCTTGTCGACAGAAACAAGACACCAGTGGAAGACCCCCAGCCTTTCTCCCTCCCTCCCTCCAAAAGGTGGTGTTACGACAGAACCAGGCAGGCGGTGGACATCTGATATATGTTGGCTTCATCAAGATTTTGCGCCTTATAAATATCATTTTCAGTAGTAGTAGTAGTTTTATGTATTTATCTTTTTTTCTCTCTCTCTCTCTCGAGGCCTGACTAAGCTCGTTGGGTTACGCTGCTGGTTAAGCATCTGCTTGGCAGATGTGGTGTAGCGTATATGGATTTCATCGAACGCAGTGACGCCTCACTTGAGCTAGTGATACTGATCACCAGTGATCAAGGGTTCAGTTCCAGGACCAGTTTCAGCATGGTATTGTGTGTCCTTGGGAAAGAGCAGTTGATTCCAATGTTCCCCACTGGCATCCAGGTGGGCGTGACAGCGGGTACCCTGACTTCGGGTTGGGGAAGGTTAAAATGGACGTGGAAGGAGAGGCATGGGCCCCGCCTTACTGTCATTGTCGAGCCCTGGACACGGTGGATAGGAACTCACAGCCCTGGATGCTGTTTAAAGCTATGGGATCTTAAACTTTCTTTTCTTTTTTTTTGTTTTTTTTTGTTTTTTTGTTTTTTAAGCTTTCACGAGACACACCAGTGGAATACCCTTACATTTCTCTCTCTCCCTCCTTCCATGCCGTTTCTGCCATAAACATTAGACTACACACATCACACACACACACACACACACACACACACACACACACACACACACACACACACACACACACACACACACACACACACACACACACACAGAAAGAGAGAGAGATCTCAGTGGTCTTTGCCAACAGACGTCAGTGCTGCGACATAGCATTCCTCCCACTCCTTCTCAAAACTCTTGTCAACAGATCCTTGAAAGTGAGTGAAGAGCGGATCGAGTGCAGTGGGTGGGGGATTGGAGGGGGGTGGCAGGTGGGTAGACGGATGTGGGTGTGGGTGTGGTGTGGTGTGGTGTGGTGTGGTCTAGGCGCTTGGTTTGTGTTCAGGAGGGGTGTGCTGCGACTGACGCCTGCTATGTAATGCCCAGACCTTAAATCAACGGTGCTGATGATCGTCCCTGGGCAAGGGAAAAAACACACAGACCATACTTCTGCCCCTATCTCCCACCACTTAACCTGTCACTGTGTTGACATACACTTACCCTCAGCTCTCACTCTGTGTGTGTGTGTGTGTGTGTGTGTGTGTGTGTGTGTGTGTGTGTGTGTCCCTGTCTCTGTCTCGGAATTCTCTCTCTCTCTCTGTCTGTCTCTCTCTCTGTCTCTGTCTGTATGTGTGTGTGTGTCTCTGTCCCTGTCTCTCTCAGAATTTCTCTCTCTCTCTCTCTCTCTCTCTCTCTCTCTCTCTCTCTGTGAATGTTTTTATTTATTTATTTCTGTCTCTCTCTGTCTCTCTCTCTTTCGCGCGCGCGCTGTGCATGCGTGCATGTGACTTCAATGTGTGAGTGCGTGTGTGTGTGTGTGTTTGTGTGTGAGAGAGAGAGAGTGTGTGTGGGTGCGCGCGCCCGTGTGTGTGTGTGTGTGTTTGTGTGTGTGCGTGTGTGTGCGTTTCTGTGTGTGCGCGCGCGAGTGTGTGCGCGCGCGAGTGTGTGTGTGTGTGTGTGTGCGCGATGGAATATTGCTGCTATTTGCTTGCGCCATCTCAACGACCGTCAGCCAAGGACAGTTTCAGTTTCAGTTTCAGTTGCTCAAGGAGGCGTCACTGCGTTCGGACAAACCATATACGCTACACCACATCTGCCAAGCAGATGCCTGACCAGCAGCGTAACCCAACGCGCTTAGTCAGGCCTTGAGAGAGAAAAAAAAACACAAAAACAAACAAACGGGGAAATAAATAATAGATAAGCTTACATAAATA
The DNA here is from genome assembly GCF_041734735.1 of Babylonia areolata. Lineage (NCBI taxonomy): Eukaryota > Metazoa > Mollusca > Gastropoda > Neogastropoda > Buccinidae > Babylonia > Babylonia areolata. The sequence continues at coordinate 27,536,593 of NC_134898.1, forward strand.
AATAAATAAATGAATAATAATTATAATATAGAAAAAGGTAGTAGTAATAATAATAGTAATACTAATAAAATGATTAAAAAAATAAATAAATAAAAAATAAAATAAAATAAAACAAAAAAAAAAATCAAACAAAAAAAATAATAATAATAATAATTAAAAAAAATAAAAATAATAATAAATAAATAAATAACAATAAATAAATAATAAGGACAATGAAGGATGAAGGATGTGACTCGATCCACTCGGCCTCTGAAGCCCACATGCTGCAGCACGTCACCCTCCCCCCCCGCCCCTCCCCCTCCTCCTTCTTCCTGCCTGTCTCGCCGGATAGGAACAGTGAATAGAAAGTCATGGAACTAATCGCAGGAAGCCCCCCCCCCACCCCCCCCAACCCCCCGCCCCCCCCCCCCAACTTTGTCTTGGCTATAAAGTTTTTGTTGTTGGGAGTTTGTTTTTTGTTGTTGTTTTTGTTGTTTTGTGTGTGTGTGTGTGTGTGTGTGTGTGTGTGTGTGTGTGTGTGTGTGTGTGTGTGTGTGTGTGTTTGGGTTTTTTGTTGTTGTTGTTTTTGTTTTCTGTTTGTTTGGGGTTGTGTGTGTGTGTGTGTGTGTGTGTTTGGGTGTTTTTTTGTTTTTGGTGAGGTTGGGTGCACGTGCGTTTCTTCACTACTACTACTACTAATTAATAATAATAATGATAATAAGGAAAGAGGTGGGGGGGGGGGGGCGAAAGAGAAAGAGTATCAGAGACAGACACAGAGAGAGAACGAGAGAGAGCGAAGAGAGAGAGAGAGAGAGAGAGAGAGAGAGAGAGAGAGCTGCGGACCCAAAAAGGTATCTTTCTTTAAATTCACGAATGGTCAGTTTCAAACTTAGAACTGGCTCTGAAGACATCCGCACACATTTAAGATGTATATTAGTAGTACGGGACTTTGTATGAGATTTTTTTTCCAGTGTTGTCCTGTTTATCCACAGCGAGATAGAAGATAGCAGAATGGTTCAGACGCTTACCTGCCAATACAGTGTGCGTGGAAGTCTGGGTTCGATTCTCGCTCTTGCCCTTTCTCCCGAGTTAGACTACCAAATCAAACTGAGCGTCTAGTCATTCGGATGAGACGATAAACTGAGGTCCCGTGTGCCGCAAGCACTTGGCGCACTGAAAAGATCTGAGCACATCACTCCTCTTTTGCAACATCTCCACTGGCTCCCTGTCTCACACCGAATAAAGTACAAGATCAGCACTCTATGCTACAAATGTATTCACAAATCAGCCCCTTCCTATCTCTGTGGCTGCCTTCACCTCTACACTCCATCTTGCTCACTACGATCAGCTTCGGATCCACTCCACTTACGCATACCCAGATTCAAACTCTCGACTGTTGGCCGCCGTTCTTTCTCTGTCTCTGGACCTTGCAATTGGAATGAACTTCCTCTTTCGCTTCGTCAAGTCTCCACACTCAGCTCTTTCAAGTCTGGCCTTAAAACCCACCTCTTCCCAAAATAGCCTCCCTTCCCTGCCTCTTCCTTGTCTTTAGTTTCTCCAGTTTTAGAGTTATGCGTGCGTGAGAATGACTGGTGCGAAAGCGCTTAGATTTGTCTATGCACAAGATTCAGCGCTATATAAGTACCATTATTATTATTATTATTTAAAAGGAACCTGTGGCAACAAAATCGTTGTCCTCTAGCAAAATTCAGTACAAGAAACCCACCATGGCAGGTCCACAAATAGAATTATGTGCATGCACACAAGGCCTGTCATGCATCTGCCTTGTAGACTGTGGTGCAGCGTATATGGGTTTGTCAAAACGCAGTGAAGCCTCCTTGAGAAACTGACACTGAATCTTTAACTGTTGTAAAATGACATGTTCGAAAGATGAATGATGTTCAAACCAAAGGAGTCTACAGATAATAATAATAATAATAATAATAATAATGATATTTTATTTTTATATAGCGCTATAATACAAGCATAAGCAAGCTCTAAGCGCTTTACAATCCAATACCTAAAGTGAAACAAGAAAGCATATAAAAAGTAGCAGAAACATAAAACAGAATCATTAATATTGTAAAAACACAATGCATAAAACTCACAAAGTTACATACTATCAATACTACAACTGTTACGCTCCAACACTCACACACACAGACACACACATGATTAAACGGCTGAGATGACAGCAATTTTCACTTAAAATACATACATGTACAAAGGAACATAATTGTAATCTGCGTGCCACAGATTTTGTAAAAATTGTAAAATAAAATTTTGGGTAGAAAAGGTAAAATGGGTAAAAATCGGGTCATTCTCCCTTTCCGACGCGAACCACACCACCACCATCCATCTACCAACCCCTATTCTCTCTACTCTCCCATCACATACACTCACATTGCCATGGGCCTGGGACAACAGCACTATCTGAGTTATGACAAGTATTTTCTAAAGAGATAAGTTTTAAGATTTGCTTTACAGGTAGATAGATGAGTTGTCTGAGAGCAATAGGCAGAGAATTCCAAGTTGTTGGGCCGAAGACGGAAAATGACCTCTTTCCACAGGAGTTAAGGAACTATCGGGGAACAGTTAGCTGGGAGGAATCAAGAGATCTCAATGTTCTGTTTGGCAAGTACAGGTTAACTCTCTCCATACGAACGGCGAAAGAGACGACGTTAACAGCGTTTCACCCCAATTACCACCATCAACATATTGCAAGCGGAAGGCTCTTATACTGAAGACGTGAATGTTGACAAAGAATACCACAATTCTGACGACGGAAGCTAAAGGCTGGGTCATTCAGACACCAACTGGAAATCCGAGGGGTCTGTGTAGAGGAGAAGAGAGGACTGGCCGTACTGAGTGAGTTAATAAGCTCAGAAAGATATGAGGGTGTGGTATCATAATTCAGGCACTGAAAGCATAGGCAGGCAACTTTATATTCAATTCTGGCTTGAACAGATGCTATGAACAGCGATCTTTAATTAATCAATAAGGAATATTCCGTCAGGGTGAGAAGATGTCTGCAGAGATGCTCTTTTCCGAAGATCTACATCCCCCATCTCTCTCTCTCTCTCTCTCTCTCTCTCTCTCTCTCACTCCATTTATTCCCCCCTCTCTCTTTCTCTCCCCTGTCAGTCTCTCTGTGTCTGTCTCCACTGTCACTGTCACTGTCACTGTCACTATATCTGTCTGATCAGTCAGCCTCCCCTACTTTTTTTTTTACTCTTCCCCTTGTCCATTCTTCCTTCTGCTCTCCACCACGCCCCTACCCTATTGTCTTTGTTGTTATTTATCTATTGCGTTATTGTATTGCACGTTAGTACGTTAGTTCTATGCTTATGTTTGCACATGCTTTTGTAATTTTGGTGTTGGTGTTGTGAATTGACTCTCGGTTTTTTTTTTCCTTTCTTTCTTTTTGTTTTCTCAATTATTATTCTTGCCCAGAGGGCTGGATGTAGACAACTTCTTTGTGCTTACTCCTTTACCCTCGTAAAATAAAATTTCGTTCGTTCGTTTGTTCGTTCTCTCTCTCTCTCTTCCTCCCCCTCTCCCCCCCCCCCCCCCCCCCCCCCCTTCTCTCTCTCTTTTTTTCTTCTTCTTCTTCTTCTTCTCTCGTTCTGTTTCTTATGCATGCATAATCTATTCATTTCGTTCTATCATAATCGTGACAAGTGTTCAAGTAATATTGGTGATGGTGGTAGTCACTGTAGTATGCTGCACTTGCCACACATTGATTTCAGAGACAGTAACAATACTGTACCGTTTGAACACCCGGATGTTTCTGGAACTTCTATATTGATGACATCTCTCTCTCTCTCTCTCTCTCTCTCTCTCTCTCTCTGTGACTCACTGTCCTATCCATCTGTCAATCTTAGTGTATGGGGGGAGTGAAGGGGTGCTGTCAGTGTGTGTGCGCGCGTGTGTGTGTATATATGTGTGTGCGCTCGCACGCGAGCGTCAGTGTGTGTATGCATGTGTGTGCACGGATGTGGGTGTGTGTGGAGGGCCGGGGGGTGTTTTCTTCATTATATATACAGTTCTGCATGAAAACCTTTTCCTTTCATTTATGTGTGTGCTATTTGTAATAGATGTAGATTAGCAAGGACAGATTGGAAGAATAGGCAATGCCTAAAGTCTTAATCCTTGAATAAAAACGTTTTGAGTTCTGAGTTCTGTCTCTCTGTCTCTCTGAACCCGTACTTACCGTGTCAACGGACAGGTCAGCCTGCTGGTCCATCATCATGATGACGGGTGGGGGGAGACGGGGGGCGGCGGTACAGGAAAAGGGAGGAGAAGGGTGGGGGAGGGGTGGGGGTGGGAGAGTGGGAAGGGGGCCGGAGGGGGCCCGAGGGTGGGGGGTGGGGGGGTGGGAGAACCACGATGTTTATCCCACAGTTGTCGTGAACTGTCAGCAGGTCAGGGCTTCAAATCCCCACTTCATCACTACCTCTTCTGACTCACCATACGTTAGCTCACTTCCCTGGTCAAGTCTCCACACTCAGCTCTTTCAAGTCTGGCCTTAAAACCCCACCTCTTCCCAAAACAGCCTCCCGGTCCCTTGCCTGCCTCTTCCTTGTCTTTAGTTTCTGCAGTTTTAGAGTTATGCATGCGTGTGAATGACTGGTGCGAAAGCGCTTTGATTTGTCTCTGCACAAGAATCAGCGCTATATAAATATTATTATTATTATTATTAATACTGCTCACCAGTGGCTCAAATTTCCACGTACTGCTCACCAGTTGCTCACTTTCCTAGTACTGCTCACCAGTGGCTCATTTCTCTAGTACTTCTCACCAGTGGCTCATTTCTCTAGTACTGCTCACCAGTGGCTCGCTTTCCTAGTACCGCTCACCAGAAGCTCATTTCCCTAGTACTGCTCACCGGTGGCTTACTTCCCCTCAGCAAGGCTCACTTGTCGCTCACTTCCTAGTAATGCTCACCAGTGATTCAGTTTCCTAATAATGCTCACCAGAGGCTCACTTCCTAGTAATGCTCACCAGTGATTCAGTTTCCTAATAATGCTCACCAGAGGCTCACTTCCCTAGTACTGCTCACCACGGCAGTAGCTCACTTCCCTAGTACAGCTCACCAGTGGCTCACTTCTCAACTGCTCACCAATGGCTCACTTTCCTAATAATGCTCACCAGAGGCTCACTTCCCTAGTACTGCTCACCAGTGGCTCACTCCCTAGCACTGCTCACCACTAACTCTCTTCTCTGGTACTGCTCACCAGTGACTCACTTTCATAGTACTGCTCACCAGCTGCTCACTTCACTCCCACCCATCAGTGGTTGATTCCCCTGCCACTCTCTAAGGGCTTACACCCTTACTGCTGAACCTCTTGAGACTCACTTCCTAACTGTTCACCAGTAGCTCACTCCGTAACTGCTGACCACTAGCTCACTCACTGACTAACTGCTCACCAATGAATAACTTCCGTACCTCTCCCTTTCGTGCCACACGTATTGATCACCGCGGATAGATTTCCTACAACTTCACTACCTACGTCGAACATGGGATGACTGATGTAACTGAACCGGGAGCGTGGGCCACGCGTTGTATACAGCAACGAATCCGACAGTTCTGTTCAGTATAAAACACCAAGTCGCTCAGTCCTGTAGAAGGCACGGCAAGGCCAGCTCACTGCGGCGGCACCACAAATAAAAAAAAACTCGGTGTCGACTGAGTGAATTATTAATAAACAAACACTTGCACTGACGAAAGTAACACGTTACTCGCGCACAGTAAAAAAAAAAAAAATAATAATAATAAACGGAATGAATCCAGCGACATGGATTCACTGTCGCTCGGTCTGTCTGTCGTCAATTGACACACGCCGAAGTCCTGGATCGTGTTCCCCCACACAGGGCACCGTTCTGTTGTGATCACTGGTTCCGCACAGTTAGCAAGGAAGTGCGCCGTTCCCGAACCACTGATTCCGGCACACACGCAAACACACACTCACACACACAGCGTGAGGTGCCTGTGCTGGGGTACAAGAGTTCCAGACCTACCCTACACCACAACGTCTTCTGTCCTGAGCTTGGCTGAGGGAAAGGGAAGAAGCGGTGTGGACAGCTCCAGGCCACAGCCAGGGCTGGGGGAGGGTGGGCGTGGGGATGGCTGGTCAGTTAGTGGACAGGGTTGGGTGTAGTGGAGGAGTGAGGGGAGGCACGCCTGCAGTGAGTGGTCAGTGATTAGTTAGGATTAACACAGCCACACACACACACACAGCGCCTAGCTCCCCCGCGCACCTTATTCACACATGACGCGGGGCCACAGCTGTTCGGGGCCACATTCACGCTGTGACAAACAGCCCAGTCACTGTACAGTAGATAGGAGGTGGTGTGCGCGCTCAGCATTAAAAGGGGTGGCTGATCCACCCGCTATAGGAAGGCTGCACCACACAGGCACGGTGCTCTGTGCGTGAACACCAACGCCTGACTTGTTCGAGAGCTTGGCTGGGCAGAAACGGTAGTTACTATAAATTGCATTAGATACAATGTATGAATGTTGTGAAAACCCGAGGTTTAAAAAGTCGTCCAAAACGAAAGTTTTTTGTTTGTTTGTTGTTTCTTCAAAAGATAAAATTCGAAACATTCCAAAATATGAAATATTCCAAAATTCTCATACAATGGCAGGTAAGTTGAAATTGTGTTTAGCTTTCAATCTTTCTTGGTGTCTAATTTCACTTCGATAATGAAATAAGTTTCACAATTATCACAAAGCATCGAGAGCTATGTTTCTTATTTTATTAAGAAATCGAAAGAAAAATGTGTTTCCTTTAAATCAAAACAGAACTTTTCGACAAGATGATTGTGATATTGATATCAGTGATGTATGGTACCAGTACTGTCATATTGATATCAGTGATGTATGGTACCAGTACTGTCATATTGATATCAGTGATGTATGGTACCAGTACTGTCATATTGATATCAGTGATATATGGTACCAGTACTGTGATATGGGTATCAGTGATGTATGGTACCAGTACTGTGATATGAGTATCAGTGATGTATGGTACCAGTACTGTGATATGGGTATCAGTGATATATGGTACCAGTACTGTGATATGAGTATCAGTGATGTATGGTACCAGTACTGTGATATGGGTATCAGTGATATATGGTACCAGTACTGTGATGTGAGTATCAGTGATATATGGTAGCCGTACTGTGATATGGGTATCAGTGATATATGGTACCAGTACTGTGATATGGGTATCAGTGATATATGGTACCAGTACTGTGATGTGAGTATCAGTGATATATGGTACCCGTACTGTGATATGGGTATCAGTGATATATGGTACCAGTACTGTGATATGGGTATCAGTGATATATGGTACCAGTACTGTGATGTGAGTATCAGTGATATATGGTACCCGTACTGTGATATGGGTATCAGTGATGTATGGTACCAGTACTGTGATATGAGTATCAGTGATGTATGGTACCAGTACTGTGATATGAGTATCAGTGATGTATTGTACCCGTACTGTGATATGAGTATCAGTGATGTATGGTACCAGTACTGTGATATGAGTATCAGTGATGTATGGTACCAGCACTGTGATATGAGTATCAGTGATGTATGGTACCAGTACTGTGATATGGGTATCAGTGATACATGGTACCAGTACTGTGATATGAGTATCAGTGATGTATGGTACCAGTACTGTGATATGAGTATCAGTGATGTATGGTACTAGTACTGTGATATGAGTATCAGTGATATATGGTACCAGTACTGTGATATGAGTATCAGTGATGTATGGTACCAGTACTGTGATATGAGTATCAGTGATGTATGGTACCAGTACTGTGATATGAGTATCAGTGATGTATGGTACCCTGATATGACTGATCTGGCATCAAAGTTACCACTTCGATTTTATAAGATTGTCTTGAAATTAAACAAACTGGTAGTTTGTATTAGTTACATGGAACATATTATCCCCACGGGGTTTTCTGAAATAAACACGTCTTGTTTTGTCTTGCCGTGTCTTGTCGTGTCTTGTCTTGCCTTGTCTTGTCTTGTCTTGCCTTGCCGTGTCTTGTCTTGCCGTGTCATGTCTTGTCTTGTCTTGCCGTGTCTCGTCTTGTCTTGTCTTGCTGTGTCTTGTCTTGTCTTGCCGTGTCTTGTCTTGTCGTGTCGTGTCTTGTCTTGTCTTGCCGTGTCTTGTCTTGCCGTGTCTTGTCTTGTCTTGTCTTGCCGTGTCTTGTCTTGTCTTGTCGTGTCTTGTCTTGTTTTGTCGTGTCTTGCCGTGTCTTGTCTTGTCTTGCCGTGTCTTGCCTTGTCTTGTCTTGCCGTGTCTTGTTTTGTCTTGTGTCGTGTCTTGTCTTGTCTTGTCTTGTCTTGCCGTGTCTTGCCGTGTCTTGTCTTGTCTTGTCTTGCCGTGTCTTGTCTTGTCTTGCCTTGCCGTGTCTTGTCTTGTCTTGTCATCGCTCTGTTTGAGGGTTGACCACTGTCAAGCACACAAAGCTCCTTTTGGGTTTGTTTGTTGTTTTTTCTGTTGCTTCACAACACGTTAAATACATGCTTCCGTCACCACGCAGTCAAGTAAACAAACAAGCTTTCACACACTTCAGTACGGACGAATTGTGATTTGTCCATTGTTTCAATCATTGGAGAAATCCTGTCTGAACAACCCCTGTTTTTTCATAGGGTCCCCTCCCCCACCACACCCCCACCACCCCACCCTGCAACAACCCTGCCTCACTATTCGCTGACTTGATGTTTAGGGGGTCGGAGGCGGTGAGGGGGGTGGGGGGGGGGGGAGGAGAGGGAGTGGATGGGTACCGACAAAAAATGTGTACACAGATTATCTCCCACCTCCGCTCCTGAAATCTATAGCAACATTTTGCTGGTCCTCTCCAGCCTTTCCATTGACATAAAACGATGTTATTTTTACCGCAAATAAAAAGTCATATCAACACACACACACACACACACACACACACACACACACAACACACACACACACACACACACACACACACACACACACACACACACACACAGAGACTTCTCATGAAAGAATGAAAAGAAAATGTGGTTTGCAATCAAAACACGAGAAAAAAAAGTTTTAGGTACATCACAGGCAATTACGTTTGTATAAAAACTTATTTCCAAAAAGCCGCAGTGCCGCTGACAAAACGCTGGTGGCACGAACCAGATTTTCATCATGGAAAAGCCATTAGCGCTTTCTTACCTTTCAGCAGTCACAGTCCCAACTCCAACAACACTTCAAAAAATTTCACACCGCATGGGGTCCGTGCGTTTCAGCTCCCCCTTACAAAACTGCACAAAACACTCCACTGTCACTCACTCCACTGACCTCCTTCAAGTCCGGACACGGTTTGACAGAAGAAGAAGAAGAAGAAGCCATCGAAGCGTCAAAGTGGAGAGCCACCACCACCGGATGAAAATAATGCCTGCGCACAGATTCACTCGTGCGGTTCACCACGTTTGATGTCCCATTATGAAGAGGTCGACGTTCCCTAAGCACCTGGAAGCCCACGTCCCCCCCCCCCCCCCCTAGCCCCCTCCTACCCCCCCCCCCACCCCCCCGCCCCTCCCTCCCTCCCCAGTCCTACCTATATCAGACTGAAAGGAGGAGTGGTATCATAAAGAAGTTTTATGGCCCATCTCACAGTATGGGGGCCATCTCGTGTCGTTTTCAGTTGTGAAGAGGTGGATCACTTATCTGAATGACATTCACTTTTTCGTGTGTGTCTGCAATCTGACTGCAGAGCTACCTCTTTGGGGGTAAGGGAATAATAATACCCGCATCAGACACCTGAATGGAATCGATAAGGCAACGACCACGTTTCAACTATTCAAACTATTCCTACGTTGTCCTTAAAAATCAATCAGTCAATCAATCAATAAAACCTACGTGTATATGGCGGAAAGAAAGGAGCCTGTTCAAGAACAGCCCTGAAACCAAACTGAATGCAAATAATGAATAGTTAGTTCAGTGTGGGCATCAGACTAAATTAAATGGGCATTCTACGCGTTGGCCAAAACAAATTTCTGTGATCGCATTAAAGGCAGACGGGTAATTTGACTGAACAGTTACTCCCACTCTGGCTTCTTTGACAGCCAGGAGAGGAAAGAACCTATTCAAGATTCTGAATGCAAGACCATCTCACCTTCTCTCACTCATTCGTTTTGCTCATGTACGACCGTTTGCAGATCAATGCCATATATAGACTGAGTGCACATGTCCCATGCGCAGGCGTGCGCGCATAATGTGTGTTCGAGAGAGAGAGGGGGGGGGGGAGAGAGAGAGTTCTGTTTTTACGAGGGTCGCTTGATAAGTATCTAAGCAAGGAAAGATTACAAAAACAACAGAATCACAAACCACGTCATACAATAGAGCAATAACATCCAAGCTATAATGACAAATACTGATTCATTCGTGAAAACCTGTTCCGCTCAGGAAGGCAATGTGTGGAGTAACGGTGATGGCCCTACTACAGGAAACGTGGCCCTTTCACAGCGTCATTTTCCTGCTATGATCCATCATGACTTTTGCCAGGGAAAACAGTTCAATGAAAGATTTTATCAAAGTTTGATACATTACTTTGCCAAGCAAACTCCATGCAGAACAACAGTTTTAAACTGACTCAAAAAAATTAAGTTTTGGAGATCAGCGCTCGAAGATGATGACCGTTATGATCATAAAGTAATGTCGTTACTCCAGCGAAGGTTACCCAGGCGAGGTCAGTGATAGAGGAGAACCCATTACCTATGATGAAACAGAAAACACAGAGATACTTTTCATCGGGAAGTATCAATGTCGTTTTCCATGATCACCTTGGCGTTGGGAACTGTTGTGCCCGTTGGTGCCCTCATAACTTAAATGATGAACAGCTGAGAGGAAGGCAGTTCCAGGGTCCTCAAGACGTTAGCGATACATCAATAAGCTGAATAGTCATTTTATGTGTAAGTATGCTCACGTGGATGTGTGTTTCTTGCCTTTGTGTGAACATGCTCACTACGCTCCCACCCTCCTCGCACACACACACACACACACACACACACACACACACACACACACACACACACACACACACACACACACACACACACACACACACACACACAATGCACACTTGCTAATAGTGTCCCGTTTTAAAAGATCCAGCGGTCAGCATTTTTTCATCCACCTATTGTATGTATGATAGTCAGTCGTGTTCGACTACGACCATCAGAGCAGCAGAGGAGGCATCTGCTGTCCAGCTAGAATTTGATTATAGTGGAGAGTGCCTTGCCCAAGTTACATCCCCACTCTCTCGGCCAAGAGGGTTCTCGGACAGCTGGCACTGGGGTGGTTCGCAAAGGCCAACTAGCCCCCAAGGCTGCAGCTTTAAGAGCTGTAAATGATTTCCCATTGCAATGGAGAAACCATTGATAATACAGCCCTCACTTTACTGTTGGCCCAACTGTAAACTTATAACAATCCGTGATATAAGCTGAGTGTTGCCTATCATTGCCTTTGTGTCAACGTTCCCTCCCCCCTCTCCCCCCTCCCCCTCCCCCGCCCCACCCCCTACCCCCGTCCACACACACACACACACACACACACACACACACACACACACACACACACACACCGGCAAACACACACACACACACACACACACACACACACACACACACACACACACACACACACACACATACTCTCACACCCGACTTGTACACTTGATAACTTTGTCCCACCTTTTATTACCTTTGTGTGAACGTGCCTTGATCCTCGCCACCCCCAAACTGCGCTCTTGATAACTTTGTCCCATCTATTACTGCCTTTGTCATAAAGTGCCCCAACGTCCCCCAACCTGCACACTTGATAACTTTCTCCCATCTATTACTGCCTTTGTCATAAAGTGCCCCAATGTCCCCCAACCTGCACACTTGATAACTTTGTCCCATCTATTACTGCCTTTGTCATAAAGTGCCCCAACGTCCCCCAACCTGCACACTTGATAACTTTCTCCCACCTACCCATGTGGGTGTTGATCTACCTGCACAAAATCATAACTGTATTGTAGAGTATTGATAACGCTTATTTCCGTGGTGAAAAATCGATGTCGAGTAGCTAGTAGTTAGTAGTAGTAGTAGTAGTATTCATTTTTTTTCAATGCTCTTTTACGTGGGACACTCAGCGAGAACGAATGCACAAATATTACATCTATGAAAACTTCAAATATACATCAAATGAAAAGCAAGAAAAACAACGTTTTCCTCTTCTTGTTTTTTCTTCTTTCTTTCTTTCTTTCTTTATTATTTTTTCTTTCTTTCTTTTATTTTTTTTTCTGCCCAGACATCCGCGCCGTCTAAGATGCGTTTCCCGACACCGTTCATCCTGATTCTCCCATTGTACACAGCCACATCTTGTACCGTGACTAGGGAATAGAATATGTTCCGACTTGTACAGTGACTGGAGAAACGATCATGTTACGACTTGTACAATGACTGGAGAAACGATCATGTTACGACTTGTACAATGACTGGAGAAACGATCATGTTACGTCTTGCACTATGACTGGAGAAACGATCATGTTACGACTTGTACAATGACTGGAGAAACGATCATGATATGTCTTGTACAATGACTGGAGAAACGATCATGTTACGACTTGTACAATGACTGGAGAAACGATCATGTTACGTCTTGCACTATGACTGGAGAAACGATCATGTTACGTCTTGTACTATGACTGGAGAAACGATCATGTTACGTCTTGTACAATGACTGGAGAAACGATCATGTTACGTCTTGTACTATGACTGGAGAAACGATCATGTTACGTCTTGTACAATGACTGGAGAAACGATCATGTTACGTCTTGTACTATGACTGGAGAAACGAACATGTTCAGTCTTACCATGACTGCAAAAAATGAACATGTTACGTCTTGTACTATAACTAGGAAAATGAACATGTTACAACTCGTACCATGACTGGAGAAATGAACATGTCACGTCTTGTACCAGGACTGGATAAATGAACATATTACCTCTTCTACCATGACTGGAAAACGAACATGTTCGCGTTTAGTAGCATGACTGGGGGAAATTTTAACTAACATGTTCACAGCATACATTATGACTAGGAAAATGAACATGTAACGTCTTGTACCATGACTGGATAAAATGGACAAGTTCACGTTTATTTAGTAGCACGACTCCGGAAAAAATAATGAACATGTTCACATCTTGCACCGTGACTAGGAAAATGAACACGTAACGTCTTGTACCGTGACTGGGGAAATGAACACGTAATGTCTTGTACCGTGACTGGGAAAACGAACGTGTAACGTCTTGTACCGTGACTAGGAAAATGAACATGTGACGTCTTGTACCGTGACTAGGAAAATGAACATGTAACCTCTTGTACCATGACTGGGAAAATGAACATGTAACGTCTTGTACCGTGACTGGAAAAATGAACATGTAACGTCCTGTACCGTGTCTGGGAAAATGAACATGTAACGTCTTGTACCGTGACTGGGAAAACGAACATGTAACGTCTTGTACCGTGACTAGGAAAATGAACATGTAACGTCTTGTACCATGACTGGGAAAATGAACATGTAACGTCTTGTACCATGACTGGGAAAATGAACATGTAACGTCTTGTAACATGACTGGTAAATGAACATTTTCACGTCTTGCACCGTGACTAGGAAAATGAACATGTAACGTCTTGCACCGTGACTAGGAAAAATGAACATGTAACGTCTTGCACCGTGACTAGGAAAAATGAACATGTAACGTCTTGTACCGTGAATGGGAAAATGAACATGTAACGTCTTGTACCGTGACTGGAAAAATGAACATGTAACGTCTTGTACCGTGACTAGGAAAATGAACATGTAACGTCTTGTACCGTGACTAGGAAAACGAACATGTAACGTCTTGTACCGTGACTAGGAAGATGAACATGTAACGTCTTGTACCGTGACTAGGAAAATGAACATGTAACGTCTTGTACCATGACTGGGAAAATGAACATGTAACGTCTTGTAACATGACTAGGAAAATGAACATGTAACGTCTTGCACCGTGACTAGGAAAAATGAACATGTAACGTCTTGCACCGTGACTAGGAAAAATGAACATGTAACGTCTTGTACCATAACTGGGAAAATGAATATGCTCATTTTTTTGTAGCAACACTGGGGAAAAAAACTAATGAACATGTTCACATCTTGCACCGTGACTAGTGCACTGTGCACTGCGACCCTCCTCCCCTCACCTCCACCCCCCCACCCCCCACCCCCACCCCCCTCCACCTCCCCAAGAAAAGTTTGTCTTGTTTCGCCGTGACTGGGTGGTGTGGGCGTCAGTGGTGGTCATTGAGGTGAAAGGGTGGCAATGGTCACTCTACAGATCTCTAGCACTGTTGATCTTGAAGAAATGAAAAGTGACCTAACCCTTCAGTCACCATGCAACAGTCACCGGGATTTTAGCTGCGGCAGTCGTGCGCTACATGGCGTGCATACTAAGAAGAAAGAAAAGAAATAAAGAAAAGATAAACCCTACATGACAAGCAATTAAAGTCGTAAATAATTAATGTAACCTAACAGTATTCAACACACACACACACACACACACACACACACACACACACACACACACACACTCCAGGTCACCTTGAACAAGTCTGGTGTAAAACTTAACAATGAACCGATTGTAAAGATCAAATACAAAACGTTTCACCGTTTATACCGAAAGTGCGCAGTAAATATACCGGCAACAACCATTTACATTGAAAAACAACAACAACAACTAACGTTGAAAACCCGCTATATCTTACCACTCAGCTACTGAACCGCTTTTCAAGTTCCGTTACCCTTCCCTACTTTTTTTTTTTACTTTTTTTTTTTTCCACCGAGTGTGGATCGAAGCCAAAGTGAAATTGCAGGTACACTATTTACATATTACTGAACTGAAGTTCATAGCGGCGTCAAGTTCTCACTGTGGGCCAACAAAAGAGCTCGCGGCAACTCCGACAATGGGCGGTGCACTGTTGATATGAGACGGGTTGCCTGTTGTGGTGGATAGAAACTGGCCAGCCCGCTCCCCGCCTCACAATGGGACAAAAGATCGGCACGGGTTAGAGCGGCACACACCTCAGCCGGGTACGGGTAACCCTACCCGGGTCTTTGACGGGTGGCAGGCATGCGCCAGTGCAAGTGAAAAGCGAGCGATGATCAGATTCCTCTGTACACGTCGCTTCTATTGACAAGGGCTGTTAATGGCACACAACACGGCACCAAAAACCTTAAATACAGAGTCTTTGACGGTACCGAGACATCGGTTGACACACAAGTACGGCGCTGAGAAGTCAGTAAATTCAGTTGACACGACACTGCACACACACAGAGACGCGCGCGCATACATCGACACACACACTGATGAATATCTCGTGTCAATTAATCATAACGCACAAGCGTTTATATGATTAGTCATTAAGCACGCACATGCTTGTATATTCACTATGTATGTGCATGCACATATGGCCATGCAATACCGTTCATTATGTTGGTTTTAATGATGCATGTTGCTTCGTGCCTGTTATCTTACTGTGCTTATTGCATGTGTATGATTATGACACTTGAAGCATTATTTAAAAAATTATAATAATGTCCCCTTTAATATGTTTTGTGTACTCAAATTGAATGACTGTTAGACCAATCTTTGTATGGGTAAGCAACCTCCTAAAATTAGAAAGAGTCCAAAATGAAGCTATGAGGCTGATCCTTGGAACAACAAAAGACACGCCCACAGAAACCATGCGATACCTGCTTGACCTTCCTTCAGTGCAGGCCAGAAACAAGTTAGAACAGGTCAAGACCTACTTCAAAGCATTAGAAAACCCTCAAAACCCACTGCATGACGCAGTCAAAGAATCAAAAGGCAGCCGCCTAGGACGAGGAAGATCATGGATGGGGCAAGCAGAAGACACAATCCAGCTAGTATGCCAACTACAAGACCTGAAAGAAACAAAAGAATGGGAGAAAAACCCCGAAAACCTCAACCATCTATTCAACACAGCCACTTCACCCACTCTAGGAGGACATTGTCGGGAATGGCCAGAGGGCAAAACTGATGCGGAAGTGAAACTACTCATAGAAGAAAACAGTAAAGAAGAGGACATCATCATATACACAGATGGCTCAGTCACCAAAGACCAATCCGGTTGGGGATTCACTGCGAAACAAAATGGAAAAACAGTTAGCGAGGAGAATGCTGCCTACAAAGTCACAACCTCCAGCCTAACGATGGAAGTTGAAGCTGTGACACATGCCCTCCAGTGGCTATCGTCCATCCATACGCCCGGAAACCAACATGCCATGATTCTAACCGACTCAATGAACCTCATACAGAAAACTGAAAACGGAATGGGAAGCCCAGAGTGGCATAAGGCAATGCGCAACTTTCAGATTAAAAAACTCACATGGTCATACTGCCCGGGACATGCAGGTGTTAAGGGAAATGAGCGAGCTGACAGACTTGCTGGCAACGCAACACCAACGAGCGGCCTACATCTAGGAAAATCGGAAATCTTCAGAAAAGTCAAAGAATACCAAAAAGAACAGGTACAAGGCCATCACACCATCGATCGCCTCAAAGAAATAAAAGCAGAGAGAGGGAGTGGCCGTAAGTCTAACATGAAAGGCAGAGCACGATGCTTTGCTAATCAAACAAATATCGGCATAATTTCCAAACCAACATTGCGCAAATTTCTTCAAAACGGAACAGAGTCTCTGTGGGCTTTTCCAAATACAATAGACTGAGCAACACACTAGACGCCACGTTCTTGGCATCAGAGATCTTTTCCCATCCCTCTTGCGGCCAATCAGTGGCAGCCTCTGTGCGTGTGTGTTTGTGTGCATGTGTGGGTCTGTATTTTTGAGTGCGTTTGTGCATGCGCGAGAGCGTAAGTGTACACAAGTGTCAGTAGAGTTCTGTGCACGTGCGTGCGTGTGTGTGTGTGTGTGTGTGTGTGTGTGAGGGGGAGGTGGGGGTTCGGAGGGAGGTGGGGTAGAGGATGAGGTATGTGAGTGTATGTATGCCTACACTGTGGGAGCAACAGGATATTGGAACGTATATATATATATATATATATATATATATATATATATATATCTTTGTACATATGTGTGTGGAGATATGGGCATATCTGTGTGCGCTTGTACAAGTAAGTGTTCATCTGTGTGTGTGTGTGTGTGTGTGTGCCGTGGAAGCTGTGATACGTAGACTAGAAATGAGTGTGTGGAGGAGGGGGGTAGAGGAGGTGCAGGGTAATGTGTGTGGTGTGTGTTGGAGCTCATGTACGTTTATATGTATTTGACTGTGCTGTCATATCTGTGAAACTGCGTGTTCGGTGCATATCTGTTATGTATGTGTGGGTGTATGTGTGTCTTAATGTTTTACATCTATTTGCTTTTTTTTTTCCATTATAGTTATTATTTATTTATTTATTTGTGTAAGCTTATCTATCATTGATTCACCTTTCTTTTTTTTTTTTTTTCCTCAAGGCCTGACTAAGCGCGTTGGGTTACGCTGCTGGTCAGGCATGTGCTTGGCAGATGTGGTGTAGCGTATATGGATTTGTCCGAACGCAGTGACGCCTCCTTGAGCTACTGAAACTGAAACTGTATGGGTATGCTTGGATTATTGCGATGTTCATGTCAACTTGACATGCCACATTTTTTTGTTTTGTTTTTTTAATGAATTAATATTGACTGATTTTCGTGCATTGTGTTTTAAACACGTCTGACTTTGTCTTGTTGAGAAAAAAATAATTCTGCATTCGAATATGATTTAAATCATCGCTGGATTTACCGTTCAAGAAGACGTTTGTTGGCAAAAGCTCTACGTGTGTGAAAATATCGAGAAAACAAACTGTTATTGTGACCATTATTGACAACCTGCTTGTCGTGTCGTTGCTGCGCTTGCCAGCATTCACTATGCAATATCATTTCAATAGACCTCTTGTCAAATAATCGATAATTACTACGTCATTTTGTTTTTCGTTTTACATGCTGGCTCATAGAATATAATATTATCAAATTTTGAAATAAGCAGGGTGTTAATAGTTTTTGTCAATACTTATAATTGATACTAATCATTACGATGTATCCTTCCGCATTGATAAAAGAACTATCTGCTCATATTTTGTTTCCTATATATACTTTAATTTTAAATTCAACATATAGTAAAATGTACGATTAATGAAACCAGCTTAAAAATATCAAAGGGAAATTACTGTGTGTCGGTCTTTCCTGGGGATAATTTCAGTCCCTTGTCTACGAAGAAAGAACATGCAGGCTCCATCAGCATGTTCAGAAGACAGGATAGTAAGGTTGAGACAGCTGCTGGAAAGAGCATGGGGATTGAGGATTGTTGAGGAAACAACTGACAGAACATTGACAGATAAAAATATAAAAAAAGCAGGAATAAGAAAAGGATGAGAAGAGGGAATGACTGAAAGCTTCATGAACTAAAAGTGCGTCATGTCTGTCAGTAGAATGATTTATGAAGAAGAAGAAAAAAAACCCACAACTTGAAACAAGAACCACAACAGCAACAAACCACACACAAAAACCCCAAACAAACCACAAACTGGGGGGGGGGGGGGGGGGGAAGAAAAAGAAAAAAGGTAAAAAAAAAATTGTTTTTAAAGAAAAAAAAAAGCTGTCTAACAAGTCAATGCCACTCCTCCACATTTTCCTCCTCCTCGGCCGTTGTACTGGAGACCTCTCTGGTTGTACAGGAGACCAGTCACAGTGGTTTTACAGGGGATCTCTTTGGTTGTCATCAGTAGCCCTTGCTATTGGTACCATGTAACCCAGTACTACCTGCTGCATGTGAAGTCTCCCAACGACGGATCAGGCGGAGGAGGTAACCTTTCCCAACGGCTGTGAAGGTGGAAGAGGATGACCAAAGGGCAGCCGGGGGAGCCCTTATCCTTGGCTGGAAGTCCTCCTACGAGACGGAACTTCCGAAGAAAAAACCTGCACCTGCCAAGGTCGTTCTACACGTGGCAGTATCTCAGTGCACCTGTGGGACTATGAGAGTCAGTAGGCGAGAGAGTGGCGAAGGTACTGCACAACTCCTCTTCACTAAAAAAAAAAAAAAAAGTCAGCTGTGCTGGTCAGGCAACCAGGCTAATGTCAGCCCTTCAACACCCAGCTTTCCCAAGCCCTGCGGCGATGGAGAAGTGGTAACGGCCGGGGACAGGCAGAGGATGCTGCTGGCAGTTCCTAGTCACGACTCTGCACGCAGGCGGCTGTGGGGTGATGGTCGTCCGCCGTAGACTGGGGCGGATGCGGCGCCCGTATCCTCCCACAGCGTCAGAGCAGCCCTTTTTAGGGACAGCATTGCTCTCCCCACATGGGGAAGGGGAGATAAAAGGAACCCTAAACAAAGCCTGCCTCACGTAGTACCTAGTAGGAGTTTCAGTTTCAGTTTCACTTTCTCAAGGAGGCGTCACTGCGTTCGGACAAATCCATACACGCTACACCACATCTGTTGAGCAGATGCCTGACCAGCAGCATAACCCAACGCGCTTAGTCAGGCCTTGAGTGCATGCTTACATATTTGTGTACCTATGAAAGTGGATTTCATTTTACGTAATTTCGCCAGAGGACAACACTCTCGTTGCCATGGGTTCTTTTTCAGTGCGCCAAGTGCGTGCTGCACACGGGACCTCGGTTTATCGTCTCATCCGAAAGACTAGACGCTCAGTTTGATTTTCCAGTCAAACTTAGGAGAAAGGGCGAGAGCGGGATTCGAACCCACACCCTCACGGACACCCTAGTAGGAAACCGCACCTACTTGGACATCCAACACTAGCGGTCCAACACTAGCGGTCGAAAACAACAGAAGAATAGAACCAGGAGTCATGCCCTGACTCTGGGTGCCTGGAATGTTCGCACCCTTTTGGACAGTGACGACAGACCAGAAAGGCGCACAGCACTCATTGCTAGAATGCTTGATCGCAACCAGGTGGACATAGCAGCCCTGAGCGAAACCAGTTTTGCAGCTGAAACCCAGCGGGAGGAAGTTGGAGGGGGCTACACCTTCTACTGCACTGGAAAGCCAGATGGCACCCGAAGAACCTCAGGCATGAGCTTTGTCATACAAACCAAACTTGCACGACAGCTTGACAGCCTTCCACGTGGGATAAACGATAGGCTGATGACGGCCCTGCGTCTGAACCGACGATGACCAACCCTGATGACATCAAAGAAGCTTTCTACAAGGAGCTCAGCCGCACTATTTCAGCAGTATACAGAAAGGATAGGCTGATCATCCTTGGGGATTTCAATGCCCGCGTTGGCGTTGAGTTCTCCTCATGGCCAAAAGTCCTAGGACAGCATGGCACTGGCAAGTGCAACTCCAACGGACTGCTTTTGCTCTCGCTCTGCGCGCAGCATGGACTGACCATCCATCCCCAACACCCTCTTCCAACAAGCGGACAAGTACAAGAACACATGGATGCACCCCTGCTCCAAGCAGTGGCACATGCTGGACTATGTGATTGTCCGGCAGAGGGACAGAGGTGATGTTTCCATTATATGCTGCATGAGAGGAGCAGTCTGTTGGTCGGAACATCTCCTGGTACGCAACAAGATGAACATCAGACTTGCACGCAAGCTCCAACCAGCCAGGCAGAAACCCCCTAGAAAGCTGAACATCCACCACCTCCCTATCACCAAGGACGTGCTGGAGCAGCAAATCCAAGCAGCTCTCCAAGAAATTCCTGCATCGACTGATGTAAAAGAGGTTTGGAGCACCTTTAGAGATGCTTTGTACATAGCAGCAGCTGACACACTCGGCTTTGTACAGAGGAGCCACAAAGACTGGTTTGACGAGAACGACTCTGGAATCTCCAAGCTCTTGAACACACTGCATATACAGCATCAGGATCACATTTCCGATAAAGACTGCCAGAGGAAGACGGATCAGTTCTTGCAAACCAAGCAACTCGTACAGAAGAGGCTGCGTGAGATGAAGAACACCTGGTGGGAGAGAAAGTCCGAAGAGCTTCAGTCCGCTGCTGATGCTCACGACATGAAGACCTTCCATGATGGTCTCCGAGCTGTGTATGGGCCGACAGTCACAGGATCAACCCCTGTCCGAGCCTTGGACCAGACCACCCTCCTGACAGACAAGAAAGACATCCTTGCCCACTGGGCAGAGCACTTCAACATCCTCCTCAACAGGGACTCGTCCATATCTGACGAGGTAATTGCAGCCCTCCCACAGTCAATGACTCGCTAGCTGCCCCTCCCACCAAGGCCGAGACCCTGAAGGCCCTGAAGCTGACAACGTCAGGAAAAGCACCAGGAGCGGATGGAATCCAGGCTGACATCTACAAGTATAGAGGTGAGGTGCTGACAGACAAACTGACCACCCTGTTCCAGTCTATCTGGGAGAGAGGGGAGGTCCCTCGGGATTTCAAGGATGCTTCAATTGTCCACATCTACAAACGGAAGGGAGACAAAACATCCTGCGATAACCACCGTGGAATCTCTCTCCTCCGCATCGCCGGCAAGATCTTCGCCCGTATCATACTGAACAGACTGGTTGACCATGTCTCCAACACAGTCATCCCTGAAGCACAGTGCGGCTTCCGCTCAGGCATGGGAACATGTGACATGATGTTTGCCGTACGCCAGATACAAGAGAAGTGCCGTGAGCAGAACAAGGAGCTCCGCATGGTCTTTGTAGACCTGACTAAGGCCTTCGATATGGTGAACCGCCGTGGTCTGTGGATGATCCTCCTAAAGTTCGGCTGCCCAGAGAGCCTAATCCAGCTGATTTCGTCATTCCATGATGGCATGCAGGCGAGAGTACAGGAAAATACTGACATGTCGGATCCGTTTCCTGTGGTAAATGGAGTGAAGCAGGGCTGCATCCTGGCACCCACACTGTTCTCCATTCTCTTCTCTGCCATGCTGATTGACACCTTCCAAGACTGTGACAGGGGCATCTACATTCAGTTTCGCACAGATGGCAAACTTTTCAACTTGCGGCGACTCCATGCCAGGTCCAGGGTGTTTGAGGCACTGTCGAGAGAGTTCCTCTTCGCTGATGACTGTGCACTTGCTGCACACACCCATGAGGACATGCAGGTCATTATGGACAGGTTCTCAACCTCCTGCAGGCGCTTTGGACTCACCATCAGCCTCAGCAAGACCGAGTCCATGTACCAACCAGCTAGCTCACAGAACGCCAGTGCCTCCCCCCCACCTGCAATCAAGATCGATGACACAGATATCAAGTTAGCCGACAAGTTTTGCTACCTGGGCAGCATCCTATGCAGCAATGGAGCCCTTGACACAGAAGTGACGCTGCGTATCGCCAAAGCCAGCCCCGCCTTTGGCAGATTCAACAACAGGCTGTGGAACACGACAAAGGCATCACTGAGGCTCAGCACCAAAATCAAAACCTACAGAGCTGTTGTGCTGACCACCTTGTTGTACTGCTGTGAAACATGGACGACTGACGTATCGCCGTCACATTCAACAACTTGAGAAGTTTCACCAGAGATGCCTACGAAAGATCCTCGGCCCCTTCTCCCCGGCCGGCATATGAGGACACACACCGACAGATAAGCCTGCCTGCCTACTCATCCGTCAGTCCGACGGGAGACTCCCATCATCTTTGGTTGTACTGGAGCCCAGTGCTTGTACTAGATACCTTTGCTTGTACTGAAGACCATGCACTGCTTGTGCTGGGGGACATTTCTGGTTGTAATGAAAACTGCTGGTTGCACTGCCGCCGTGGAGATCACTGGTTGTACTGGGGGACCTCTCTGGTTGTAATGAAGACCACTGGTTGTACTGGAGACTTCTCTATGGTTGTATTGAGACCACTGGCTGTACTGGAGACCTCCGGTTGAACTGGAGACCACTGGTTGTACTGGAGGCATCTCTGGTTGCAATGAAGACCACTACATGCTGTACTGGCTGCAATGGGAACATTTAACTGGCTATGCTGGAAACGCCTCTCTTTATAATGGATATCTTTTGACGTACAACCAAAGCTCACCAACCGCTGGTACGACCAGAGAGGTCCCCAGTATATAGAACCCGATGTCCACCGTCAATTAATATGATCGACGATTTTATGGACGGCCACTCGCGCAGGAGCTGGTGGTATTTAACGACCTATTGACTGACGCCAAGTCGTTCAGGGCTGTGGTCATGATTAGTGTAGGGACTGATCACAGGCTTCTGTACAAGTCCATGCGTCTGAATCAAATCAAATCAAATCAAAATTAGCGAAATACCCTAAACACAGAGCCGAACAACACTTATTATGGTTAGCTGACCACATCAGTGATAATATCGCTTCAGTTATGCACGAACATTGCCGTCAAAATAGGTCCCTGAGTTCAGGATACTATAGGGAAATAGGAACGGAGCATGACAATTATTAATATTTTGATATTCTATCTTTTTGAAAAAAAAACAACCAACAAAATGGATCAAACACAAATCAATGTCCGTACCAGTATTTTTATTCTCTACACTTGAACGCATGCGCAGAAGTGTTGGTCTGCGTACACTTCCTGTTTATTGGGACAGAAAGAACTCGGACAAACATTGTGTTGTTGCTAGTCTACGCGTTTTCTTTCAAAACAACGTTACCTTCCCCAATACAATGGCAGCATTATTTGCTTGCACGAAGTGTCATGGTCGTTTTCCATTTGAAGTCCTATCTCATGGTGACCAGCTTTGTAAGGTCAGTCAGATCCACCACCAATGAGATTTTTTTGTCCATTTCTTTTTTGACACAGTTCTTTGTTATTTTCTTTGTATTGTTCGATCACAAACGCGAACCAGTTTAACGACGTAAAATTAACCAGAACAATAAACCCAGGGCAAAATATGAAGAGAAAGATGGAATGAACCCAGGGCAAAATATAAGGATAAAGATTGATTTTTGTGTGTGCATTGTTTCTACGTTCTCTCTCTCTCTCTCTCTCTCTCTCTCTCTATATATATATATATATATATCACACACACACACACACACACACACATACTCCTTGTTAGTGGATAGTAGCATGCCTATATCATGTACAATAATATTTCAGTTTACTGTATCGTGTATCATCTTCGCTTTCCATTTCAGCTAAAATATCTTGACAATATCCTCAGTTTTTCCACTCAAGATGGAATGAGTAGTGTCCACAACAAGGCATGGATGTTCACTCCATCAGTCACACAGAGAAGTGGAGTGGAAGAAATGTGTGGATATTGCCATATCTAAGTCCTATAATATGGTGATCACCTTTGTAGGGTTGGGCAGATACATCAGTAATGATAATTTTTAGTTCAACCATTCCTTTTTTGCCTTTCTTTGCTGCTTTCTTCGTATTTGATTCAACTTTATGTTTAGTCACTTATTTCCCCCTGTCTGTCTCTCTGAGACTCAATCTCTCTGATTTCAGATTACTTCCCTTTCGTTCCTCCTGCACCCGCCCACCCCATCCCCCACACCTCTCTCTTTCTATGTCAGTATGTGTGTGTATGTTTTAGATTATATTTGTGCATTTATGATGTAGTTTCACTTAATTGAATTGAACAGAATTTGGAAATTCCCCCCCACCCCCTCCTTTTTAAAAAAAAATAAAGTCTGATATTTTCTGATTAAAAAAAAATTTTTTTTGTCTATTCCAGGACTGCCGCAGCAACTTTCCGGTTGTGAAGTGTACATACTGCCGTATTGAATTTCAGTTGAGCAGGTATGTCTGTGTGTGGTTATTCTTTGGCTGGCAATTTTTTTTTTTTTTTTTTTTTTTTTGTCAGAATAAAGATTAGTTTCAGTTTCAGTAGCTCAAGGAGGCGTCACTGCGTTCAGACAAATCCATATAAGCTACACCACATCTGCCAAGCAGATGCCTGATCAGCAGCGTAACCCAACGTGCTTAGTCAGGCCTTGAGAAAAAAAAAAAGGATTAAAAACATGATAATGATGGGAACAGGACTTTAAGTTGAACACACTCGACACTGTCATTCTCACCCCATAGTTCAGGTTCATGTCTTTCTTACTCACATGCTTACACTCACAGTCTCAGTCACACATGCACACACACACACACACACACACACACACACACACACACACACACACACACACTTACACACATGAAAAGATCTGAAGTTACACAAGCATTACGTTAGATGTTCTGATGATAAACAGAAAAATGAAAACAGAAAAGGAAATAGTGATAAACTCTGTGTAATAGCTGCTGTGTGTCAGGGTTTTGGAGAGAGTTGTGGAAGGCAGCACATAATCTGTTTATGGCATCAAACAATGCAGGCAAATATACATGTGTGTGTCTGTGTCTCTCAGTGTGAAAATGTGTCTGTTTTTTTCTTGTTGTTTTTTTCTTTGTGAAAGGAGAAATCAGAAGTTGCTTAAAAATTCTGAAAATGAGCAGAGCAGTCTCAGCATTTCTCATTTCCTGGGAGATTTTTTGTCCTTTTTTTTTTTTTTTTTTTTGTTCTTTGCAGATGTTGTTGCTCACATTGTCACATTCAGCAGTGTTGGTGTACTTTTTGATTGTGAATTGTAAAATTTGTAATTTGTTAAAAGTTGTAGTTTGTGACAATGTTTCCTTTAAGGCTTTATTCATTTTTCTTAGCTTTGACTTGAGAACATATTAATGATGTGGATCTGAAAATCTGTTTCACAGCTATGTTTGCGTTGTTTTCTTTGATATCTTTAATGGACAAATCGTGATTTGCTTTCTTTCCCCAGCAAAGGGAGCACCAGCACAGTGTGTGAAAAGTGTTCTCAGAATGTCAAAGCCTATGGAAAGGTAGGCATCCTTTGGTGATTATTTTCTCTTCTTGGGAACTCGCACTCACTGTCACACTGTCTGGTTCTGTCCGAGTGTCTCTGCTTCTGCTTCTGTCTTTAGAGTATAAGAGAAGATTGAAGAATATAATTCATAGAACTTTGTTGTTTTTAGTTAAACTAGGCTGTATTAATATAATAATTCTGTTGTTTTCTTACACTGTTACATTCCTGAATTTTAGTTGAATTAAATGTTAGTATCTACAGTCAAATGAAAATTATGTTGATTTTTTTTTTGTGTCAGGTAATTTTCCTTGTAATATTTTATCCATGTTCAAACAATTTCAGTTTTCATACATATTCTATAAGTATAAGAAAGAGACCCAGTTCTCACAAATCTGAAATGCTGTCATCACCACCATAGATTCACTGCATGCACAAATAAGCGCAAAAGCTTACATTCACACACACACATGTATGCACATACAAGCTTGCATAGACACACACGCATTACACACAATCTCGTAAGCTGCTTCTTCATTACACAGCACACAATAATTGTCAGAAAGCCCACAATTGATTGAAGTGTAACATTGGTCTGAATGATTTCAGCCCAAAGCGTGTGAGTACTGCAGTGTTCTGGCAGCGTTCATAGGAAAGCGATGTCAGCGCTGTGTCAACTCAGTGAAGAAGTGGGGCCCTCCCACCACCTGCGAACAGTGCAAGTTGAAATGTGCCTTCCACCGTCGCGATGGAAGCAAGAAAAAGGTTAGTTACTTCACTGCCTGCTCTGGCTTTCTCTTTAGTTGTTTTTTTTTTTCCTTTTTGTTGACTCACTTGTGTAAACAAAGTGAGTCTATGTTTTAACCCGGTGTTCGGTTGTCTGTGTGTCTGTGGTAAACTTTAACATTGACATTTTCTCTGCAAATACTTTGTCAGTTGACACCAAATT
Organism: Babylonia areolata; assembly: GCF_041734735.1. Lineage (NCBI taxonomy): Eukaryota > Metazoa > Mollusca > Gastropoda > Neogastropoda > Buccinidae > Babylonia > Babylonia areolata. The sequence continues at coordinate 27,563,379 of NC_134898.1, forward strand.
AGGCATAAAAATAGGAAAAATTCAGTACTTTCCAGTCATCTTGTTTAAAACAATATTGCACCTCTGGGATGGGCACAAAAAAATAAAAAAAGAAGGCAAATTATATGCAAACTGCATTTACTGTTATATTTATATTTTTTGTATTCTCTAAACTTGGCACTTTGATCTGATATTTTGACACAACAACAAGAGCAGTCATTATTATCATTTTTTGTTCAAACAGGAACTTACTTTGCTAAGCATGGAAGTTTTATTTATTTTGCAAACGTTGTGGTGGAGATAGTAAAGAAGGGAAATTAATCTGTAATTAATGCTAGGGGACTTAATTTGCTTTAAACTGATCTTTCTCACCTTAAACATTACATTTTGAAATTATACTCAATACATAAAAAGCCTGTGTGTTTTACTCTCAGTATACAGGGCTTTCACTATGTTCATTCGCCCAAGTGGTCTTTTTTGGAAAATACTAAAATCAATACGACAAGTGGACTTTACAGATCTATTGGCTGAGCCCTGAAGGTCATGGGCAAAAATCAGTTGCGTACACATATTTATACACATTCAAAGCGCGTGCTCATATTCTTTGCAAACGCGAACGACGCCATTTTGTTTCAAGTTGTTGACCTGCCCGTTCAGTTCTATATTCAATGGACAGTACACGAAAACATGTGATGGAAAGTTGGAGAAGGAGACTGTTAAATATTTATTCAGAGAAAGATTTGTGAACACCTCATCACTTACTGGATTATGCCCCAAACTGCCATAAAAATATCCACAGAATCAGTTGGAATTCACAGTTAAAAATTGTAAACCATGCGAGTTAATACCCTTGAATTGATCACGATGAAACGAAAAAATTTCCAGTCTTGACTTTTCTCAAAATGAAGTCCTTTTCACTTCTTACGACGTTTAGAAGTACTTGTACTTGGCTCTACATGTTATTAGTTTAACAAAATACTAAATTTTCGTATCAACTTTAAAACTATAAAACTAGAATGAACATAAAAGAGAAATTGAATCGACCATGTTGTACTACATTCCCGGCGGGAACTTGTACATCTATCTAGATCTAGAGGAATGTTGCAGTGTGATTGTGGTGATAGCCACGTCTCCTTTACTGTGGACTTAAAAAGAACTTTTTATTGCCCTTAAAGATTTTTTGAATACCCAAGATACACCAGAATAATATGATTTAAACAGCGTTCTCACTGCGAATACCACAATTGATTTATCACCCTTTAAAAAAGTATCCTCAACTACTTCTGGGAGGTTATCGGCCGTAGTTTTGTTTTCTCCGCATAGGCGGATAGTAGTTTGCACAGGCAGGAATGTCAGACCCCTGCCTGAGTCTGCACTAGTTGGGTCACGGTAAGTATGTTATTTAAACGTAATTTTAGATAGAAAATTTCCTTTAAGGAGCCATGATAGTGTAATGGGTAAGACGGTTTCTTCTCACCTGAACACGTGGGGTTCGAATCTAGTTAGGACTTTTTTTTCTTTTTCTTTTTTCCTTTTTTTTTTTTTTTTTTTTTAACCCGAGGCTTTATAATAACAAATATAGAACACATTTTAACGATTAGATTTTTTTTTTTTTAAAGTGTATCACAAGTCAGTCTTGAAGGCGTTGCCTCTCTTGTTATGTTTTGTGTCCACACAAACATAAGAAACAGTTGTGTTTGTGTGTTAAGTGTGTACATGCATAAGTCTACAATGTGAACTGTGGGTTTGTAAGTGTGTGTTTGCTTGTGAGATAGGTACAAAGAGGCCTGCGAATTGTACAAAAACGCCTACAAATTTGTACTATATGAGTGTCAGTTGTGTGTATAACTGTTAAGTGTGCTTGTGTAGGCCAACAAATTTGCACTTTGTGCGTGTATGTTAGATATCAGTTAACCTTTCCCGTACATCATGGGTGTGCTCACACCCACACACATTTTTTGCTCTGTACCTCTAGTAATTTTGTAGCCACTTCCATTAAATTTCATGACTTTGTTTATAATGTATCATACTACATATCAACTGAAAATTATTTTCTTTTATGCATAAACAAAGAAATGAATATACAGTAAATGTCCCAGTATGTCGTGGGTGTGTGCACACCCATACTCTTAAAGAATAAATTTTGTGCGCTGTATGTTGTGGGTGTGGAGCCATGCATACTTGCAAAGAACGCCTTGCATGCCACATGTTGTTTATGTGACGTCACTTGCGCCAGCTAGAGAGAAGGAGAGAGAGGGGGGTGGGTGTGAGCAGGGGTGAGGGGGGGCTGGGGGGGGGGGGGGGGCAGGCATTGGTATGTGCTTCTTGCCCACTGTTTGGAATTGGTGCCACCGAGATCAGGCCAGATTCAGTTCCGTCTGCTACTACCTTTTTGTCTGTTGTGCATGATATACTTGTTCAAGTCTGCGGTTTTACTCTGAAGTTTAACTTGTTTCAAAAATGGATAACTGTTGTACTAGATAAAAGAACTGATTTAAATACAATTTAGAATGAATTGTTTTTCTTGTTAAAAAAAAAGATCATCAGAACTGATTGGTACCGGCTATTTTTATCTAGTTGGAAAAAACGTTTTTGAGAAGTAGATATTATTTTATGTCTGAAAGTGAAATCCATTGATCTACATCTAGTTGATACAGAATTTTTTTCTTATTCCAATCAGTTTGAAACAAAGGAAACCTGCCTATGAAGAAGAAAAAAAAAGCACCAGGAATGCCGACATCTCGGTCAAGGGAAAGGGGACTGGTACCAGTGCCGCCGGCATCAGTTGAACTCCATACAGTAAACACACCCTGCTTGTGTATGTCATCGCATTAAGCGATAAGGGAGGAGGGGATGGGGGAAAGAAGGGGAAGGGCACGAAAGAATCACTCACACTTGTGTGGGTACTTTTACAATCCTTTCTGACAGCATATTGAATGGACGTGCATGCGTTTGTGTGAGTGTGTGTGTGTGTATGTGTATCTGTGTGTGTGTAGAGGATGGGGTGTGGAGTGTGTGTATGCACATAAACAAAAAAACGAAAGAACAGTGTTTCCTATAAACCTGAAATCTGATACAAAACCCAAAAAACATTTCTGTTCCTAATGAAGATGCATCTTTTGTACTTCGTCTATAGATCCCTGATCTAAATAACATCTACAAGCTGCAGCCACAAAATCTATCACTGCATCATCAGCTGACGTAACTCCATCACACACACACACACACACGCACACACACACAGAGCATTAGTCAAATGTTGTGGGGTTCCCTTCCACAAAGTTTGGCTGGACAGGGACAGAGATCGTGCACGCGTTTCTGTGCATGTGTGCATCAATGTGTATGCGGGTGCTTGTATATGTGCAAGGGTGGCGTGTGTGTGTGTGTCTGTCTGTCTGTGTCTGTGTGGAGGTGTCTATGTACACACATATATCAGTGTGTGTGTGTGTGTGTTGCCAGACCATGAGAACAAAAGGGCGGGAATGAATCATTTGTTTCTTCGTTGTTAAGTGCGCTTGTTTTGTTTGTTGTTTTTAATTCAAAGCATGCTAGATTTCATCTAAGCAACTCAGAATTGACTATCAGTCAGTTCTAAGAAATACATAAAGTTTGGCACAAGAGAGCTGCCACCAACATGTGCAGAACAGAACAGACTGAAACAGGCCTTTCATTATTATCAGTCATGGGGACAGACGTAAAGAGTGTGGCTTTTTTTTTTCTTCGATTTTGTCGTCAAATACATCGTCATTAGCGTCGCAATACCTTGGTGTACAATTCCACCTCCTTCCCCCTCCCCCATTTTCTCTCCGGATTTGCACATATCTCAGGAATGGCCTCTGGCTGGGGGTTTTCTGCGGCAGTCACGCCTGACTAAAAGTTCCTTTAAAAAAAAATCTTTTATTGTTTATAATGAAACGGAAAAGCCCATTTACGTGAAGCTCTCACATCCCTGCATTTGGTCAAGCGCTTGAGTAAATGCATGCATGCAATTGGAAACCGGACATGAAAGTTTGCTGAAGGAAACGTCAAATTTGTTTTATGGACAGATGTGGGTTACCGACGGTACACCCACAACGTACGGCAAGGTCTTGTTTCTTCAAGAAACCATGGGTGTCTGTACACCCACGATGTACAGGAAGGGGTTAGTTCCTATACTCAGGCCATGGGTTGTTGTACACCCACGATGTACAGGAAGGGGTTAGTTCCTATACAGGTTGTTGTACACCCACGGCGTACGGCAAGGAGTCTTTCCTTCATAGAAAACATGGGTGTCTGTACACCCACGACGTACAGCACGCAAAATTTTAGGCGATGTATGGGAAAGGTTAAGTGCATTATTTTGTGTAGGCCAACAAATGTGAACTTTGTGTGTGTGTGTTAGATATTAGTTACGTGTGTTCTGGCCTACAAACATGCAGTATAGATATATATATATATATGTATGTGTGTGTTTGTGTGTCAGGTGGACGGGAAGCTGCTGTGTTGGCTGTGCACCCAGGCCTACAAGCGCGTGCTGGCCAAGACGCGCAATGCCCAAGACCTGTCACTGGCCATGAAGAAGTCCTCCTCCAGCACCTCCCAGCATGACGCCCACAAGGCCACCTCGGACGGCAGCGGCGGAGACGACAAGGTGGGTCTGGCGGCAGCAATCATGAGAATGGCCTCAAGCAACACAAAGCCTAATCCCTCCACACCCACCCCTTCCACTGCCCCCACCGCCGGTGCCAACAACCCCCAGTCACTCAGCTCCTCGGAGAGCAAGACAAGCGGGCCCAATGGTCACCATCACCACCACCACCACAAGCACAGCCATTCTCGCAGCCTGACGGAGCAGACATCCAATCTGCTGGACCGCACCAGCAGTCTGTCGGAGAAAGGGGGCGCTTCTGTGGCCACGGGAGGAAGAGATGGGAAGGAGGGGAAGCAGCACAGGTCAAGGTCACACCATCACCATCACCATCACCACTCCAAGCATCGCCACTCCAAGCGACAGGAACACCAGCAGAGCAAGTCAGTGTCAGCTGAGGGGGATATTTCCTTTATTCGTTGTTGTGTGGGGAGTTGGGGTGGGGGCATTTCCTTCTTTATGGATGTTAGACTTTCTGGATATCAGTTTCATGTATGTTCACCAGTATGACACATGGGCGTATGAAGGATTATACGTTCTCCATACATGTGTTCAGATGCTGGTGTGGAAAACATGGGAACAAGAGAGATAGGTGACTGGCATATTTGTGACACCGTTTTGAGTGAAGTCATGCCTTTGATACTTTGGAGGCTTTTTACAGATAAATTTCCATGATTTATTATTTATTATATTTTGTGAATTAAGTGTTATGATAGAATTTATCATTTTCTTCTTATTTTTTTCAATTTCCAGTGGATAAGGTTTAATTCTTTATAGTATTTTTCTGTCTGGAGCTATGTGCTGAATGATAAGTGATCACCCTTGATGGTCGTAGAAAAAGTATTTCTTCAAACAATAGTGGGATGTTTAGTCAATTGTACAGGTCATATCACACACTTGTGATTGTGTGGATGATATGAACATGTGCATGTGCATGTGCGCACGCGCGCGCGCGCGTGTGTGTGTGTGTGTGTGTGTGTAGCAGTTGTTTGTTACTTGCATACTGTGCAGTGCTCATGTGAAGTGGTGTTGCCAGGAGAAATTGGAAGACAAATACTCCGTCTGTCTCTTTCATATACTCTGTCTGTCTGTCTGTCTCATTCTCAGTCTGTGTCTTTAAGGAAGAGGATTGACTGTGTCTGATGCAGGGAGGAGGGAGAGGAGGCGAGCCCAAGCAAGAAGCCCAAGCTGGACAAAAGCCTGTCCAATGGGGTCTCCACTCCCAAAAGGTCAGCCCTCACTGCACATTGACAGCAGAGAATGGCAGGACACAGCACGGCTCTGCTCACAGTGAAACAGTATCCCACAGCTTGACACTTCACAGAGCAGAATAGCACAACATAGGACAGCACAGTACAGATCAGTATGACACAAGAGAATAGCACAACATGACACAACACATCATGGCACATCAAGGGCAGCTTAGTAATGGCATGATAAGGCCCAGCACAGAACAGGACAACACAGCACAGAACTTGAAAGCTCATTATGGCACAGCACATGCACAACACGGGGCAGCAGAACAAAGTATGGGAAAACATTGCACAACATGAATCAGCACAGCACAACACAGAACAGTACAGCACAACACAAAATGACACGGTGGGGTGCAGCATGCACAACATGGGACAGCAAAACACAGCCTAAACGTCATGGTGCAGCATGCACAACACAGAACAGCACAACACAGCACGCTTAACACAGAAGGTTACAACACAGAACATCACAACACAGCATGCGCAACACAGAACAGCATAACACAGCACGCTTAACACAGAAGGTCACAACACAGAAAGGACAACACAGAACATTACAACACAGAACATCACAACACAGCAAGGACAACATAGTACATTACAACACAGAAAGGACAACACAGAACATTACAACACAGCATGCACAACACAGAACATCACAACACAGCAAGTACAACACATACAGCACAACACAGCAAGTACAACACAGCATGCATAACACAAAACATCACAACACAGCAAGTACAACACAGAACATCACAACACAGGAAGTACACCACAGCATGCATAAGACATAACATCACAACACAGCAAGTACAACACAGAACATCACAACACAGCATGCACAGACATGCCTAGTACTACGATTCGTCCGTAGTTGTTTTTTGTTGTTGTTTTTTTCCAACCTTTTATTTTATTCAGACAAAGGTTTACAGATACAGAATTTATATTTTGTGCATTAGAAAGTATAGGGTAAGCACATAATTCAAGTTCTAAGTACTGACAAGTCCACAACAGCAAAACAATACATGTTCAGTGGCATAATTCCAAGGTAGCACTGTATAGTTTTATGATTAATCTTGTATTAAACGTTTATAAAGTGCCCATTTTCCCACAAACTTGTTATATTCCATAGTTATGTAAAGGCATACTTGTCCTCTTCATATGCCTGTTTGAGGTCTTTTTTGAACATTTGTAGCATTGGTTTTACTTTGTTGATTCTATATTTGTATACATAGAATTTAGCTATCATTAAAATATATGAGAAACATTCATCACTTTTCCATTTGTTATGTCCAAAAAGCACCAGTGTGTCATTCAGGTTAAGTCTATCACAATGTAAACATTTTTCTTTTATATATTTCACAAACTGTCCAAAAGTGTTGTACATGGTTACATTCCCCTAGATAATACAGAATTGTATCTCTTCCTTACAAAAATTACACATAAAAAAATGACATATTATCTGGAAGTATTCCCATCTTCGTCAAAACAGAATATGTCACAAGAATATGATAATTAATTTTCATCTGAAACCATTTCAAACTTATCTCATGGATTTTTCTTGTATTGAAAAAATGTTCTCCCAGTCAAGCTTGTTTTCAAAACTCAAGTCCCAATTTTTACAGGCATTTGGTTGTTCTGGTTTTCCAGTTATTATTTCGTAGAAACATTTCACTCCTCTTGGGGCCTTGATCATTGCAGTGTATGCTTTATTAAAGCTGATTCCATTGTGATCATTGTTTTCAAATGTTTGGGTTTTTTTTCTATTAAAAAACTTTTAACTGAATTAACACAACCAAAGTAATCTAACACTGGGACTGGATTTTTCAATTTTATCTTGGAATTCGTGAATACTAAAAAAAAATTTGTGAATACTAAAAAAAAATTTCCATTCCCTTTCACAATGCCTTTCACACAATAAACATCTTTTCTCACCCAATCTTCAAAATACAAGACTTTACCATCTATCTTAAATTTGTTATTAAAAAAAAAAAGGTTCCATCAAAATATCTTGCTTAACATGTACATCAGTTTTCAGATGCACAACACAAAACATCACAACACAGCAGGTACAACACAGAACATCACAACACAGCAGGCACAACACGGAACATCATTACAGAGCATGCATAAACAACACAGAGCTGTCATCACAACATCAGACAGTATTTCATGTGACACAGGACAGCTGTCTACCTGTTCAAATGACAGTTAAAACTAAAACGTAACCCTACTGCACATACTCAAGACAGTCAACCAGTTTTAACCAGTAATGCAAGTTCTTTTTTATGGATGTGTAGTGTATTGCAATGTATTCTAATTGAAACCATTGTATTGTAAAGTGCTCAAGAGCAGAATTATTTGATGAGGTGCCATATGGATAAACTTCTCATTAGTAGATAGTGATTCCCCCAAATCACAATGTACCAGGAGACTGATCCCCTGTTTGAGCAGCCAGCCTGCACTGTCCCTTTTCAGCACGGGCAGCAACGTGTCAGACTCCGGTGCGGTGGACACCAGCAGCTCGGAGAACGTGATCATGATCACGCAGCTGAGGGAGCAGATTGAGAGTCTGAAGAAACAGATTCTGGCCAAAGATGCCCAGCTGCTGGAGAAGGACAAGAAGGTGAGATCTCTATCTGTGTCCAGGTTGCGTGAGTGGTCAGGTGGCATTGAGTCTGAACATCATGAATACCCATGACGTTGAGTCCTGACAGCATGAATAGTTATGAGACAGCATGAATGTTCATGACGTTGAGTCCTGACACCATGAATAGTTATAAATGAGACTCAAGGCCTGATAGCTTGAATAGTCATAATGCAGAGTGGAATCTTGAGATTATTGAACATGGTTGCCATGTCTTGTCGCAGATCAATGAACATGGTTGCCATGTCTTGTAGCAGATCAGTGAACATGGTTGCCATGTCTTGTTGCAGATCAGTAAATATGGTTGCCATGAAAAATGGGACAAAATGCCATGTGGATTGATGGCCTAGAGGCAATGCGCCCACCTAGGAAGCGAGAGAATCTGAGCGCGCTGGTTCAAATCACAGTTTAGTCGCCGCTATTTTCTCCCCCTCCACTAGACCTTGAGTGGTGGTCTGGACGCTAGTCATTCAGATGAGACAATAAACCGAGGTCCTGTGTGCAGCATGCACTTAGTGCATGTAAAAGAACCCATGGCAACAAAAGGGTTGTTCCTGGCAAAATTCTGTAGAAAAATCTACTTTGATAGGAAAAACAAATAAAACTGCACGCAGGAAAAAATAAAGAAAAATGGGTGGCGCTGTAGTACAGTGACGCACTCTCCCTGGGGAGAGCAGCCCAAATTTCACACAGAGAAATCTGTTGTGATAAAAGAAATACAAATACAAATAATGTCTTGTCGCAGATCATTGAACATGGTTGCTGTGTCTTGTCGCAGAACATTGAACATGGTTGCCATGTCTACTTACAGGTCAGTTAACATGGTTTCCGTGTCTTGTTGCTGATCCGTGACCATGGTTGCTGTGTCTTGTTGCAGATCAGTGAACATGGTTACCATGTCTTGTCGCAGATCAATGAACATGGTTGCCATGTCTTGTTGCAGATAGTGAACATGGTTGCCGTATCTTGTTGCAGATAGTGAACATGGTTGCCATATCTTGTTGCAGATAATGAAGATGGTTGCCCTGTCTTGTTGCAGATCAATGAATGTGTTTGCCCTGTCTTGTTGCAGATCATTGAACATGGTTGCCATGTCTTGGTGCAGATCATTGAACATGGTTGCCATGTCTTGTCGCAGATCAATGAACATGGTTGCCATGTCTTGTTGCAGATCAGTGAACATGGTTGCCATGTCTAGTTACAGATCAGTGAACATGGTTTCTATGTCTTGTTGCAGATCAATGGACATGGTTGCCATGTCTAGTTACAGGTCAGTTAACTTGGTTTCCATGTCTTGTTGCTGATCTGTGGCCATGGTTGCTGTGTCTTGTTGCAGATCAGTGAACATGGTTGTCATGTCTTGTTGCAGATTAATGAACTGAAGGCGGAGAACTATGAAGCGGAGAAGGAAGCCCGAGTCAAGGTGCAGAATCTGCAGAAACAGCATGAGGTGGCCATCAGCAACTGGCAGGTGAGAGCGTGTGTTTGCAGTTTCTCCTTTACAGGAGGGCTTTTAGGTGAAGACCCAAAGGTGTGCTGCCATGCTCTGTGTCACTGTCAGGTGTGCTTGGCATTCGGTTTACCTGGTTCTCTTTACTTCTCATTTCTGTGTGTATGTGTGTTTGTGTGTGAGTACTTGCTTGTGTGTGTGTGTGTGTGTGTGTGTGTGCATGCTTGTGTGTGTGTGTGTGTGTGGGTGTGTGTGTACCCATTTTTGTAAATTCCTTAGAACCCTCTTTAGAGAATAGGTGCTATATAATTTACATTATTATTTATTATCATTTGGTGACATGCCTCTTCCACAGTTTGTCAAGTTCTGTAAGGCCCTTCAGTCTTGTTTTAAATGAAACCTGTATTGACACCATTTTTGAGACATGATGTATCCATTCAGAACAGACAGGTTCAGGTCAATGCCTGTGAAAAAATTTTCATTTCTGCAAGACATTCACAGTACGAGTAATGTTGAAATGCATGCTAAAAACTACAAAATAACTGAAACTTTTTCAAGTGTGGCTGCTCCACATGTTCTGTCTCAATTTCCATGTGGTCTGGCCCATTCACACACCACTTAACCAAATGGAATGAAGGAAATACCATTGAGGGGTTGAGGTGTGGTTGCTGAGCATGACAGGGGAGAGAAGTGAATGGGCAGAGGTGGGCATTCCCCCCCCCCCCCTCTTTCTTGTTCATTTGCTGGGCTTCCAACCTCCTATTTTTTCCCCACTTTGTCCCATTTTTCAGGTTTATACATTTGCTGTACTTTTTTTTTTTTTTTTTTAAGTTTCTGGTCTCTTTTTTTTCCTCTCTCTCTCCCCCCCCCCCTTTTTTTTCCATTCATGCACAATTCTGTGTCTGTCTGCTTCTATTTTAATGGACAATACCTTAGCATGCAAGAGTTTAGTATTGATTGACTGTTTGTATTTGTCTGTTTTTGCTTTTTTAATTATTTTTGTATATTTTTTTTTATCTGTTTGCTTGTCTGTCTGTCTGTCTCTCTCACTCCCAAGCCATTACTTACTATGAAGCAGAGTTTGTTCTTGATGAAGGCGGGGCAAAGCAGGTGAAACTAGCCATGCAGCAGTGTGTGTGTGTGTGTGTGTGTGTGTGTGTGTATACAGGCCTGCTCTTATTCCTCCAGGAAGGTGGCAGCATGATTAAGACACTTATCTGCCATTACAGAGGGTCTGGTTCAAATCCCACTCTCACCCTTTCTCTGAAGCTTGACTGGAAAATCAAACTGAGCTAGTCATTTGGATGACATGATAAACCAATGTTCCGTGTGGAGCACGCACTTGGTACTCTGAAAAAACAACAAAAATGTTTCTGTAGAAATCCACTCAGATAGGTACACAAATATATGTGCATGTATTCAAGGCCTGACTTGTGCATTGGGTTATGCAGCTGTCAGGTATCTGCCTATCAGATGTGGTGTAGTGTATATGGATTTGTCCAAACACAGTGACGCCTCCTTAAGAAACTGAAACTTTTACCTCTGTCCATCCTATCTTTGTTTTTGCGTGCAGGTGAAGAACCGAGAACTGCAGCGGCAGGTGACCAAACTGTCCAAGGGAGTGAAGAAAAGTGTGTTGGACGCCATCACAAATTCTGGATGATGGTGACTGACTGAGGCCGTCACAGAGTGTGACTGGGGGATGTACAGAGCCGACAGTGACTGAGAGAAGAGAGCGTCCAGGCTGTGACGCACAGTGGGTGGTTCAGGATCAGCTCTCCAATGCGCAGCACTGAATGAAATGAAATGAGCAGACGTCACTCTTTGCGGTGAACAGACCGTCAGCTCACAACTTGCAGCAGTTTACTAGGACACACACGTTGTACAGAGTGCATCATTATTTCTGTCAAGTTACCTACACGAGGCACAAGTTCTATATTGTGAGGTGTTGTGTTGATGATAGATCACACACCTGTGACTATGTGGGGATGTCGGAGGGGTTGGGGTTGGGATGGGATGTCTTTGACATGCTCATGTAACGGTGAAGTGACATGAAAGAGGAGTCTTCACTTGCCCAAGTAAACTTACTGCATTGTCAGCACTCCTATGGCAGCTGTGTGCTTCAGTACGTGTGAAACTGGTGGGTAAGAGACAGGATGGTTTCAACAGCTGAAAAGTGTGCAGGGGTAAGGAACAGTACAGTGTCAACAACTGAGAAGTGTGGAGGGGTAAGGGACAGGATGGTGTCAACAGCTGAAAAGTGGGGGTTGAAGGGGTAAGGGACTGGGTGGTACCAACAACTGAGAAGTGTGGGGGTAAGGGACAGGGAGGTGTCAACAGCTGAGAAGTGGGGGTTGGAGGGGTAAGGGATTGGGTGGTGTCAACATCTGAGAAGTGTGGAGGGGTAAGGGACAGGGAATGTCAACAGCTGAGAAGTGTATGTCAGCAGCTGAGAGGTGTATGTCAACAGCTGAGAAGTGTGGAGGGGTAAGGGACAGGGTATGTCAACAGCTGAGAAGTGTGGAGGGGTAAGGGACAGGGAATGTCAACAGCTGAGAAGTGTGGAGGGGTAAGGGACTGGGTGGTGTCAACAGCTAAGTGTGGAGCCCTGGAGGGGTAAGGGACAGGAAATGTCAACAGCTGAGAAGTGTATGTCAACAGCTGAGAAGTGTGTTAGTGATGAAGTCTAGGGCAGTGTAGAAGTGAAAGAGGAAAGGTGGGGAACTGCAGGGTGCTTTGAGGGCTGATCTGACAGGAGGCAGCGGTGGTTGTGGTTTTCCCCTTGTCAGGACAGTGGCAGTGACTGCTGTGACCCTGAGGCCACATTTATGTGCTGTGTGTTGTCAGGGTTGGAGGACATGTAGCGTGTTGTTAGGACTGGAGGATATGTTACTATGTAGTGTGTTGTCAGGGTCGGATGATGACTGATAACAACTCCTCCCCTGTCACCACAGAACTCTACAGCCTGTGTGAGGCCTCAGCTGGTCTTCAGGGGCAGCTGTGTCGTAGTCACACATTACAGGTTTCAGCATCCATAACAAGTTGGCCAACAGAAGGGCTGTGCTGTCACATTGTGTCTTGAACTTTGGCGAGTTACTGCCTGGAATGTTTAACACCTGTCTGTTTTTACTCCTTTATTTCTTTTTAACAATTGTATCAACCCAGCAGTGCTTTTGATATTCATATTCAATGTTTTTCTCTTAACACATAACAGTTTTACAACAGTGTCAGAAAAATGGATGGGGCATATTACAGTGGTTTTAATGTAACAGACATTGCAGTTTTTATGCATGAACCTAAAACAGCAAACCAGTGTTGTGTAGTTGATAGTGGTAACTGTATGGCTGGCCATGCCGTGCTGATGTCCAAGTGCAGCATCACACTGTGTGGTCTCTGTTTCTTGGGATCGTGACATCTTCAGCACAAGATGGGAAGTATTTTGTTTTCTTCAGATTTCAGTGCCACCACCATCATGCTCAGAATCATGTGTTGTATTAAAGAGAAACGGTTGTCTTCATAGCAGCCTTGAAAAAGGAAATACTACTTAATTACTGATCCAACTGGTAGACCATAGAATGGCCTTTTTTTCTGATGGTAGCCAGCTTGATAACCGCATTGCCATGGTGGCTGGTGATAACGGACGGACTTAGTTGTGAAGAAGGAACAACAAGGAAATATAAGAAAGATTTTAACTTTTGGCCAGTTGTGTGTGTAATCTGGCATAGTGGCAGTGCTTTATAAACAACGTTATTGTTTTTCAAAGAGGGTGCAAGCTTTACGCAGTGGTGCAAGCATGAAATCATGAACTGGATTAATTTCAAGTAAACTTTCACACGTACATTTATAGATATTCTTTTGCCTTTTTATTTTTGCCTTTTTTATTTTTTGTCAAAAAAGGAATGGTGATCTCCGTTTCAAGTTGGGAATAAAAGTAATGTGGTAAACCTGCCCATGTTCTGTCTGTGAATCACTTTCTCTGTGAATAATCCTTTCTCTCTTTCAGTCTCTCTCTTTGACCATCTCTGCATTTGTTCTTTCAGCACCCCTTTCTCTTGCCTTCTTTACAGTGTTGGTGGTACAGTACACATGTACCCATGGTGCAACATGTGCCCATATCTGCTAGCGTTCTAAATAAAGTTGTCTTCATGTTATTATATACACACAGTTGTTCACTTTGATGACTCTTATGTTTTGGTAATATGAGTACACATACTGGCACAATGGAAGAAAATATTTAAAAATAAAGGTTTTGTGACCAGAAACATGACAATTTAATCTGTGGGTGAAAACTAGGAAGGAACAACAGTGATGCATGCTTCAGAAAACTTGAAAGCAACATCAGTGTTCACTACTGGACACTACAGAGAAAACTATTAAGGAAGCAACAATAGTGCTGAAGTGCTACAAAGAAAGCTAGAAAGCAAAACATCATTGGTGCTTACTGAAAAACCAGGAAGGAAAGCGTCAGTGGTGTTTACTATATAAAAAAAAATAGAAAGATAAAATAAAACTAGATAGGAAAGCAACAGTGGTGCTTGTTTTTGAAAACTACGATGAAACCAACAGTGATGCTTTCAATAGAAAACTAGAAAGGAAAGCAACAGTGGTGCTTGCTTTTGAAAACTAGGAGGAAAAGCAACAGTGGTGCTCAGTACACACACACACACCAAAAAAACCCACAACCCCCAGCCCCCCTCCCAACAAACCAACTAGGAAAAAAAGCAACAGTGGTGCTCTTTGCAGACAAAACTATCTATATAGGAAAGCAACAGTGTGGCTCACTGTGTAGAAACCTAGAAGGGAAAACAATGGTGGTGCTCTCTACATAGAAATCTAGAAGGGAAAACAATAGTGGTGCTCTCCACATAGAAATGGTGGTGCTCTCTACATAGAAAACTAGGAGGGAAAACAATGGTGGTGCTCTCTACATTGAAAACTAGAAGGGAAAACAATGGCGGTGCTCTCTACATAGAAAACTAGAAGGGAAAACAATGGCGGTGCTCTCTACATTGAAATGGTAGTGCTCTCTACATAGAAATCTAGAAGGGAAAACAATGGTGGTGCTCTCTATATAGAAAACTGGGAGGGAAAACAATGGCAGTGCTTTCTACATAGAAAACTGGAAAGGAAAACAATGGTGGTGCTCTCTACATAGAAAACTAGAAGGGAAAACAATAGTGGTGCTCTCAACATAGAAATGGTGGTGCTCTCTACATAGGAATGGTGGTGCTCTCTACATAAAAAAACTAGGAGAGAAAACAATTGTGGTGCTCTCTACATAGAAAACTAGGAGGGAAAACAATGGTGGTGCTCTCAACATAGAAATGGTGGTGCTCTCTACATAGAAAACTAGGAGAGAAAACAAAGGTGGTGCTCTCTACATAGAAATGGTGGTGCTCTCTACATAGAAAACTAGGAGAGAAAACATTGGTGGTGCTCTCTACATAGAAAACTAGGAGAGAGAAAATGGTGGTGCTCTCTACATAGAAAACTAGGAGGGAAAACAATAGTGGTGCTCTTGAACCAGCTTTCACAAAGCTTAGAGGTTGTCCTCACATCCACAGTTTTACAGTTGTCGCTGTTCTTGTCATTTGTGTTTCATGTCTGTGCACATGGCTTTGTGTCTGTGTGTTAGTGTGTATGGTGTGTTTGTACTTGTATACAAAATCTGTTGCTCATGTTCTCTTGGATCTATGAGTAGGCTTTTCTGTGAATGACTGTGAACACATCGCCACCTAAGCAGTTATACTCTTTTTATACTATTCTGGGGAATGTCTCCCTGTTTGAAACTCAAGTGTATTATCCAATCTGGGTTCCATCCACTATTACATTTATAGGATATTTTGTTTATAACGTGTACAATTTCTGTGTTGTTTCATAATTCAATGTGTACAAAAGATTTTAAATTTTTTTTTTTATAGATATGTATTCATTTACATGCAGATAAAATTGGCATGCATGTTCTAATACAACAACACATTTTGAAAGTTTTTTTTAATTTTTTTTTTTAACAAATATCATTACTGAAAAGTGAGCAGAGCTATAACTGATCCTTCTTCTGTATAACTAGTGTGTTGCATTTTGCATCTACATGTGTGAAATGATACTGATGAAATGTATTTGTATGCACAGAAGATTTCAAATGATCATGATGGTAATGTTTTTGTAGGAGAAAAGAGAAACTATAAAGCCAGGAAAAAGAAGTGTTTGTACAATCATGCAAGCATGGGCGCCAGTGTTACAATGAGTTTGCTTGCATGTGTGTGCTTCAGTCCATACATGTGTGTTGATGAAAGAAGGTGTAGTTTTCATTTGTACAATGAGTAACACAATTTTATCATTAACATGATCTTTACTCCATACAACCAGGAACACAATTTTAATTCTGCACAATCAGAAACATGACTAACTCTGTACAATCAGAAACATGATTTTTAACTCAATACGGTTACTGTCAGGAACATGGTTTGAACTCAGTACACTCAGGAACATAATTTGAAGTTGGTACAATGAGGGGCGTCATTTGAACTCCGGACAATCAGGCATTTGGACAATGACTGCATGACTTTAAAGGTTCTTGACTCCATACAATGAGGGGCGAGATTTGAAAGACTCTTGACTCAGTACAATGAGGGACAAGATTTGAAAGGTTTTCCAGATAAAGAGGATAGACAGTGATACTAGAAGAGAGAGCATGCGAGTCTCAGCTGAGAACTCCCATACATAGACAACAGCTTTTAACGAATCACACTCTGCATTTAAACAAGAAAACTTCAGGATTGGGAAGGTTTAGTTCCTGTTACTTCAGATCAACACACTCAGTATTGCATGCGTGACCAGTAAACGAACATCAGGCCTCAATATATCTTCAGGAGATGTATGCAAACTCCACACTGCACGAAAGCAGGTCTGGTCATGTTGTACTTACGCAGGACGTTATGGCCCCTCAGCTTAGAGTACACTGCTAATGGCAACAGCAAACTCGACTAAGCAGAGTGAGTGGATGGGTTGGTGGTGATGCTGCCCTAAGGATCTGAGTGTCTTCAGCTGCTGTCAGCCACCTGGATCACTGTCTTGCCCCGTGCATGACCCCTCTCCACGTGCTGGTAAGCAGCCGGCAGATCACTGAAGGGAAACACTTTCTCCACGACTGCCTGAATCTGGAACACAGCACGCAGACACCACAACATCAGTGACAACTGGAAAAATACACATTCACCTCATCAGTGATAATACGGAAAAAAAACAAGGAGACAGCACAGCAGTCACAACTGGAAAAACATGCATTTACATCATCAGTGATAACAGGGAAAAACAACATACAGACACCACAACAGTCACAACCAAAAACATGCATTCACCTTATCAGTGATAACAGGGAAAAACAACATGCAGACACCACAACAGTCACAACCAAAAACATGCATTCACCTTATCAGTGATAACAGGGAAAAACAACATGCAGACACCACAGCAGTGACAACTGGAAAAACATACATTCACCTTGACAGTGATAACAGGGAAAAAAGAACATGCAGACACCTGCACAGCACTGACGACTGGAAAAACATGCAATCACCTCATCAGTGATAATAGGGAAAAAAACCTGCAGACACCACAGTAGTCGCAACTGAAAAAACATGCAATCACCTCATCAGTGATAATAGGGAAAAACAACATACAGACACTACAGCAGTGACAACTGGAAAAAACAACCACCAAACGCACAAGTGACATCTGGAAAAACATGTATTCACTTCATCAGTGATAATAAGTAATATGCACCACATTAATGACAATTGATAAAGAACACAAATTCACCACATCAGTGACAATTAGTAAAGACAACATGCATACACCACATGTCAGAATTAATTAGCTGAAATGGGAAATTCATGTATGTCAAAGAATTCCAAGTGATTAACTCATTAATCCCTGCGCTTGAGCACTGCTCTGGTGTCAAAATGTGTCTCACCAAAATGGTTTTCATGTTCTGACATTTGCACAAATCACCAGGAAAAGGAACTAACTTTTACAGTATTTCTGGATGTAGTCTGGAGGAAGTACAGTATATTTTCTGCATTTATTTCGTGTCAGTATTGCATGGGAACCAGCCTAGGCTGTGAACTGCCCTTGGGTTGAATGGGTTAATTAAACATTTGAAATGAAATGACATGGCTGCTTATCACTTCTTGAAAAAGATGAACAAGAAACCCCTTTCTGTCAGTGTAAACTAATTCTCAGCTATGGGAAAGAGAGGACAGAGGTGAAAGCTTCACCATGACTATTGTGAGTTACTTCCCATGAATGTGAAAATGACTGTTACCTCAACTCCAGGAACTCGATTACAACATGGCCAACATATCAGACCATCAACTGAGACTCAAATTCATTACATGGTGGCAGTGGTGGGATATGAGCCCACGCCACCAGTGTCTGTTATTAGTCATTGTTACTCACATTAAATGCTTTTATTTAGCTTACATTATCTTTTGTCGTTAGATTATAAACATTCTGTTGACATGAGAGATGTTATGAGTTACTTTCTCTTGAATATGAAACCAAGGCTACCCTGAACTGTGATAACTTAGTAACAACAAAAAGCCAATGTATCGGATCATCAACTGAGATTCAAACGTACTACAAGGACCACACGGGGGTAGAGCTTCACCAGGACCACACAGGTGAAGAGCATCAGTATGACCATCTATTGATCTCCTCTTGTTACCCACCTGTCCAGCATCCACCATTTGGCTCACTCTCTCCAGGGCTCGGCTGTTTGGCATGAAAAATGACCACCGGTAACTCTGTCCTCCAGTAAGGCCCTGGACAAAGGAGAGTCACACACACACACACATAATATATTCACATACACACACATAATGTATACACATACACACACACAAATACATAAACAAACATATACACATTATCACAATGTAAAGAGTAAGTCATATAATATGGTTTAATATGGTAAGCGGACATTCTGGCAAAAGACGGTGCACAGAAGGAGCAGGCCAACAAACTGGTGTCATACGATGAAATCAAGACAATCATCAAGGCACAGCAAGGAATAAAGTGGCGCCTCCAGCACCCCAAATATAACCCAGAAGACAGATACCATTTGCTGGAACGACGGGAACAGGTCAAGATCTTCCGCCTGAGGACTGGACACAACCGCCTGCTCCACCACATGCACACAAAATTTGGCATTGGACAGAGTGGACAGTGCCCTTGTGGTGAGGGACCAATGACAACCGACCACATCCTTCAAAACTGTAGGATGCATGCAGCATCCAGGAGGAAGTACTGGCCAACACCGACAGCAGTGGAAGCCAAACTGTACGGCACCCTGGAGGAGCTGTGACGGACGGCAGCCTTCATCGAGGACACCGGGTTGCTTATCTAATGGGAAGCGAAAAGGAAGAAGAAGAAGAATATGGTTTCAGACCAGAAAACAACACAAAATAACTCTCAATCAGACTCAGCACAACCTACACTAGTGCATTTTGTTTTGTTTTGTTTGTAATCCATAATGCAAATTCTTTTTTATAAACATTTTTGTCCTTTTCACAAAATAACCAATAAATAATAATGCTGTCAATAAAAACAACCTTAATGGGCCATTTTTTAAGAGAAGAAAGATAAGGAAAAGGGTAGATGTCTCTCTCATAACTTGTTCACAAAATAAAGAAAAGGGCAGATTGTCTCTCTAATAACTTGTTCGCACTGACAATGATGATAATCACATACTTTTCAATGCTTACAGCTATTGTATCCTGACTCGGTGGTTCAAACACACAAGGCAGACTGATTCACATGTCTACAATGATAACATGAGGTCCCACGCTTCCCACCCTGAACAGGCTGACACGCATACAACATGTGCTGCTCACCCTGACAAGGTTGATACCCAGATATAACAGACCTGAACAGAATATCATGGACCACCCACCCTGAACAGGTTGGTACCCAGGGAGAAGGTGGACTGGGCCAGGCCAGGCACAAAACCTCTGTTGTCAACTTCCTTCAGCAGGGGGGTCACTATGGTAACCAATTTGGCGTTGCTCCATTTCTTCAGCAGCTCAAAGGAGTCGTCTGCTGTGGAACCTCCCACTACGTCCAGCACAAAGTCAAACCTGTACACACACACATGGACAGTAAGAAACATACATGTGTAGGCTGGTAGGAGCAATACACACTCACATGGATAGAAGAAATACACTCACTTGGATAGTGAGAAATACACACACTTACATGGGCAGTGAGAAATACACTCACATGAACAGCGAGAAATACACATACACATGAGCAATGATAAATACACAACACTGACATGGACATGAGAAACACACACATTCACATGGACAGGAGAAACACACACACACAAACACACACACACACACACACAGATATGGACAGTGAGTAATACACACACTCGGACAGTGAGAAGTATCAGTATCAGTATCAGTAGCTCAAGGAGGCGTCACTGTGTTCGGTCAAATCCATATACGCTACACTACATCTGCCAAGCAATGCCTGACCAGCAGCGTAACCCAACGCGCTTAGTCAGGCCTTGAGAAATAAAAATAATAATGATAATAAATTTTTAAAAAATACACACACATGGACAGTGAGAAACACAAACACAGACAGTGAGAAATACACACACAAACAAGAACACCCTCCACACATCACACCACCAGTGAAATCACTGCACACCAACAACAATGTCACTTAAGTACCCCAGACTCCTCCTCAAACAACACCACCACAGACACTCCACCACCCACACCACAACAGACACTCCACCATCCACACCACCACCCACACCACAACAGACACTCCACCATCCACACCACCACCCACACCACAACAGACACTCCACCATCCACACCACCACCCACACCACAACAGACACTCCTCCACCCACACCACAACAGACGCTCCTCCACCTACACCACAACAGACACTCCACCACCCACACCACCACCCACACCACAACAGACACTCCACCACCCACACCACCACCCACACCACGACACTCCACCACCCTCACCACCACCCACACCACAACAGACACTCCACCACCCACACCACGACACTCCACCACCCACACCACCACCCACACCACAACAGACACTCCACCACCCTCACCACCACCCACACCACAACAGACACTCCACCACACACACCACAACAGACACTCCACCACCCACACCACAACAGACACCAACACCACAACAGACACTCCTCCACCCACACCACAACAGACACTCCACCACCCACACCACCACAGACACTCCACCACCCACACCACAACAGACACTCCACCACCCACACCACAACAGACACTCCTCCACCCACACAACAGACACTCCACCACCCACACCACCACCCACACCACAATAGACACTCCACCAGCCTCACCACCACCCACACCACAACAGACACTCCTCCAACCACACCACAACAGACACTCCACCACCCACACCACCACACACACAACAGACACTCCACCACCCACACCACCACACACACTCCACCACCCTCACCACCACCCACACCACAACAGACATTCCACCACCCTCACCACCACCCACACCGCAAGACACTCCTCCACCCACACCACAACAGACACTCCACCACCCACACCACCACCCACACAACAGACACTCCACCACCCACACCACCACACACACTCCACCACCCTCACCACCACCCACACCACAACAGACACTCCACCACCCACACCACCACCCACACCACAACAGACACTCCACCACCCACACCACCAGACACTCCACCACCCACACCACCACACTCCACGACCCACACCACCACAGACACTCCTCCACCCTCACCACCACCCACACCACAACAGACACTCCTCCACCCACACTACAACAGACACTCCAACACCCACACAACCACCCACACAACAGACACTCCACCACCCACACCACCAGACACTCCACCACCCTCACCACCACCCACACCACCACAGACACTCCACCACCCACACTACAACAGACACTCCACCACCCACACCACCACAGACACTCCACCACCCTCACCACCACCCACACCACAACAGACACTCCACCACCCACACCACCACCCACACCACAACAGACACTCCACCATCCACACCACCACCCACACCACAACACTCCACTACCCTCACCACCACCCTCACCACAACAGACACTCCACCACCCACACCACCACCCACAACACAACAGACACTCCACCACCCACACCACCACCCACACCACAACAGACACTCCTTCACCCACACCACCACCCACACCCCAACAGACACTCCACCACCCACACCACCACCCACACCACAACAGACACTCCACCACCCTCACCACCACCCACACCACAACACACACTCCTCCACCCACACCACCACCCACACCACAACAGACACTCCACCACCCTCACCAAACCACCACAGACACTCCTCCACCCACACCACCACAGACACTATGCCTCACGGAGGGTGTCTGGCCAGCTCTTTCTGCACGCTGCAGGTCCTGTAGTCCACCACAGTGTCCGCCCCCAGCCCCTGGACAAACTCCACAGCGTCTGTGCTGCATGTCGCTGTCACTTCCGCTCCCCACGCCTTCAGCAGCTGTACCAACACACAGCCATCGCTTTCTTTCTTTTTTGTTTTTTTCGTCCCTTGCATTGAAGGTTATATTTCTCAAATGAGAAGCATCATCATCATCATTACCAGGATTTTGCACAGTTCATACACACTGTAGAAGGAATATAGCTAGCGTTAACACATTAAACTATCGCTGGGTACTACGGCCAGCTATTAATCCTCACTGCCACCTCTGTATCTACACAGTCAGTCATCATTTGTACACAGGTAAAACACGATGCACAAACACACAAACTACAAACACATACAATACATGAACACACAAACAATGCAGAAATACACACATGCACAAATGCAGACATAAATACACAAACCTACATATACAATCCTTAAACACACACATACAACAGTCAATAAACAAATGCACACATTACAGAATCCCACAGACAATGCACTAACATAAACAGATAGTGTGAAAACAGAGCTTGCACATCTTTTCCACTGATACATAACTTTTGTCTTTTCATGGTAAACTTCTTTAGTATGTCTTAACGTATTGTTCAAAATACAATAAAACATTCTTGTCTCATATTTCGTATTCAGAACAACAATATAAGTCCAGTCATGTTTTCCGGTGAGTAAGGAGAGATGCAGACAACAAGGAACTTCTCTGATGCCCATGCCCTCCCCATTTAAACAAATAGAAGAACAACAAATATAAACTACAACTCTTTGTGTTTTGTTTTTAACAACCAAAACAGCAAGACAGCAGTGGTTACTCATGGGAAGAATATAAGGACTTCATCATCCTATATAGTTTCAATCTTCCAATATTTGTGATACATGCAAAAAAAGATAGATCCAGGGCTGGGTCATATGACTGATCTTAGCAGTATTAAGTTTGCTGATAGCTAAGGTTCTTTGGAAGAAGCATAGATGTAGGAAACATTTTGACACTGAGCAAAGTTTGTGCTGCTAAAATCACTAATGCAGCGCAGCCTGTGTCTAGAATAGCTGAGAATGCACACACACAGACGCACACAAACACATACGAATAGAATGACAGACAAAACTAACAGAAGAGTCATTTTGTTCACACATATGAATAAAAATAAAATCTAAATAAAAAAGCAAAAAATCTTTACCTGGACTGAAAATGTCCCCACTCCACCTGAACCACCTTGAATCAGAACTCTGAAAAGATGAATAAAAAGAAAAAAGAAAAAAAAGAAGATAATAACTATCATTTGCATTATAACATTTGCTATAATTATCATCATGGTCAAGCTAAGTGAAATCGAAACTGAAACTGAAATCAAAACTTTTTGTATCGAGGGAAAAGGACTAAACATTTATTGGCCCATTTTCAACCTACCATCGTATAGAAAATCTTTAGATTAATTTAGGAAATAAGACCTAAGTGTATGCATTCAGGCACATGCACTCGCACGCAGACACACACACACAAACACAGAAATGACTCATGTCTAGATCTGTCTCCATAGAACTCATTGTTCTCCCATGTCTTCCTTCATTCTCCACTCTATGAGCTGGACCGTCATGACGCTAGCAAAAGGTCACCATCACATGGTATTATGTGGTTCTACCATTTCGCTGTACAATGATGCTCACCACAGACAATCAACAAAGCTGTGCATACACAGGTCAGCCACAGGCCACCACCACACATTATTACTACTATTATTCTTATAAATATCATACACACACACACACATACACACACACATGCACACACACACACACACACACACAAACATAGACACATAAACACAAAGACACACACACACAGGCACACACACACACACACACACACACGTACATTACAGTGGATTTTTCTGAAGAATTTTTCCAGAGACAACCTTTCTGTTGCCATGGGTTCTTTAAAGTATGCTAAGAGCATACTGCATCCATAATCTCAGTTGCCATGGGTTCTTTAAAGTATGCTAACAGCATGCTGCATCCATAATCTCAGTTTATCGTCTCATCCGCATGACTCAATGACTATCATGCGGTCCTACCTTTTCCCTGCAGCGTTTCTCTCCTTTAGCTCTCCAACTGTGCACAATGCTGTCCACGCTGTTGCGGCCACATAGGGAATGGAGGCTGACTCCACATAGGATAAAGATTTTGGCTTCTTCGAAATCTGTAATATCACACAGAGTACTTCCTTGAATTCTCTTTGTTCATGCTGCTACCTTGGTGTTTCGCAGTCCCTTATCTCGTCTTCTTCATAGAAGTTTTGCTGTCTCTTATCGTGCATTTTCCACCACATGTTTTCTTCCCAAATAACAGCACCTCCATTTATCTCTATCAACGCAAAAATCCTGCTACTTACAAACAAAAAGTACAACCCCACTCACCCCTGTTCTGAACCCCCACTCAACCATACCCCCAAATCCTCCATAGAATCCACCACCCATGTACTCACATGTAACCATACAGACACACACATTCTCACATGTGTATGCATGTGCCGGCATGCACACAACCACACACACGAACACACATACCCATCCACGCACACACACACACACATACACACAACCACACACACACACACAACCATACACACACACAACCGCACACACTCACACAACCACTCAAATAACACGCACAAATGATGTCATTCAATAGCAATCAGCATACCTCAGATTCGGAGGCCACTACACAATGTGCATGGCTGCCTTGACGAAATGGACTGAGAGCACCCCACACCTGCATCAGTCAGTTATCATTCATGTATTAAACACTGAAACACAATACAATCAATCATGTTGAGAGAGACAGAGAGAGAGTTTATGTGTTTGTGTATGTGTGTGTGTGTGTATGCGTGCGTGCGTGTGTGTGTGTGTGTGCCTCTGAGAGAGAAAGAAAGAAAGAGAGAGAGAGAGAGAGAGAGAGAGATAGTGCAAACATGTGTATATATGTATGTATGGGTGTTTTGTTTGGATGGTTTTGTTTTGATCTGTTTTGTTTGTGTCATAAGACCTGAGGTGAAATAAACCAGGACCAAATTCAGTTATGTAAAATAAAGTATACCACCAGAATATCCACAGCTGCCAATGCTTCAGAATCAATGTTGATCCCATGCACTCAGTTTCTGCAAATACCACGAAGCGAAAAATGGGATACTATACCTCATCTCCTGGTTTAAAGCGTCGAACAGCTTGCCCTGTCTCTACCACTGTTCCAGAGAAATCGCGTCCTAGAATCAAGGGAAATTCACTGCCACTCAACCCTCCCTGACGCTTTCTCAGAGCATTCAGGATCTTTGATCCATAGCCACCTGAAATACACACAATGCCACCTGACATGCAAGCACACACTCCAAAATTCCACATACAGCTACCTGAAATATGCAAACTTTCACCTGAAATACACTCATAGCCACCTGAAAAAGACATCTGCCACCTGAAAAACATTGCCATCTGATGTACACATTGGCATCTGAAATGTATATACGCTGCCACCTGAAAATTGAAATATAAATAATGAATGCATAACAATTTACATATATGGGGAAAGTGGACACACACACACACACACACACACACACACACACACACAGAATGTGTAACAAGATATTGATATTTATGGGAAAAGAACAAATAAACAGATGTTTGTGGGAAAAGAACAAATAAATACTAAAATAGACTGCATGACAATAATATACTGTCATTTATGGGAAATACACATGTCTACACAGTACAGACAGACTATAAGACAGTATACTGACATTTGTGAGAAATATACTTGAATATATACAAACAGATTGCATTTACAACAATCTGACATAAATGGCAAATATACTATACATATTGACAGATTACATCATAATTTTCTTTTTCAGTCCTATTATTTGCGCTTTTTCAGTGGCATTCCTCCCACATTGCTCATTCTGAATCTCCCAAACACAACCACACTTAGGTTTGTCTGTCATGGTCCCAGCATCAGCAGTTCACAGGGAACCATCGATGTTAGGTCGCCAGGAGGCCACACACTAGAGGAGACCCCGTACTGCTGCTGAGTCACTTTGGTGGTGTTCAGAAGTGCCTGTTCTGATTTAATGTACTTAGGACACCACCTACTAAGCCCCCTACTTACCACAATAATAGCTTAGTCGCGGAGCTAGACTGAGCAAGCATCCCCCCCCCCCCAAACCCTAATGTGAAGACCTCCACCACGTCCCCCAACAGAAGTCCCCAAAAGACTCTGAAGACCTTGACAAGCACTGAATTGGAGAAGGGGTTGAAAATGAAATTTTTGTTCTCTTACCTGAATGTTTTCTTTTTACATGATAGTTCATATGTATGTTGTGATCAAGGAAGGGTGTGCTAGTTGCTCATTCATTTTTCGGTTGTATTTGTTGATGAGCATTTGTCTTTTTAAATGTTATAATTATCTAACTAAATATTCTCCTTTTTCTTATGATTGAAATGTACACATATGTGCGCGCACGCGTGCACGTACACACGCTCAACACGCAACACACACACAGTTGTTACACTCTAAATCATAATGTAATAGTATCTTACCCACATGTTTTTCTTTTTAAATAATAATTGATGTGGGCATGGTGATAAGTGAAGGGTGTCAGTTGTTTGTTTGTTTTTTTTTCTCCTTGATTTTTGCTGACGGGCATTTTATTTTAAGTGAGCCTAAAGAGAATTTTCTGTTTTTGGTTGAAGCAGATAATAAAGTATTTTGAATTTGAATTTTTGAATTCTTTTAATCATTGATGATGAAGGAGGAGGAGGGTACTGAGAGCAATGTTGCTATGGAGGTCCTTTTAACTCTACATGACAAGATGCTGTGCTTTATGCTTCCTTTCATAATGATATCCCTGTGTAAGCCAGGCCAGAGAGATACAGACACCTGAAGTGCTAGTCAGGAAATTTAAGCAACACACCCAAAGACACATCCATGAAGTAGATGATACTCCTGCGGGCCAAAAAAATTGAACCCGCGTCCTCCCAACCGTCAGTGCGTGACGCTAACCACTTCACCACAGTGGCAGGTAATTGCATTATAATTTAATAATATAATGGTAACACACACACTCACACAAAAACACACATGCACACACACACACACATAACTTTCACACATCAATGTCAGTACTTTTGACAACTATACAAATCCCAAGACCCTAATAAAGCTAACCTCTCATACGAACGTCAATGGGGTTGACACTGGCAGCATGCACTTTAATCAGCAGTTCGTTGGGAGCTTTGATGGTGGCTGCACGTGCTTTGTCTGTTGGAGTCAGCTCCCTGTTGTCTCCGTACTGGTGTATCTGCCAGGCCTGCATCTTCGCTCGGGATTTTCCTGAGGAGGTAGGTCTTTGTGAACCGACGCTGATAACAACTGATGCCTTGTCTATATTTTTTTTCAACAGCTTGAAGACCAGATGGGATTTACAGTACGTTGGACACATAGAAGTTGCACGAGAGAAGAGTGTTGTTGACATGGTGAGAACAGGTGATTCAGGAAATATCACATGTAAATATTCATCCAACCTTGGTGGTGCCTCCTTGGTGTTCTGAAAAGCAACAACAAAAAACAACAACAACAACAAAAAAAGGTTTAGCATGGAAATAGATTCTTGACTGTGCTATTTAGACATAAAAGGTAATTACATTCATCAACAAGCAGGTTCAATTAAAAAAAAAAAAACAACAACCCTGTACAGTATAGGCTAATCACTTGTGATCATGTTGTTCTGGGTGAACACTAAAAATTCATAAAGTTCTAATCAATGGATCTATACACAGCAAGCTATCCACCTTCAAACATAATTACCAACCAACTTGTTTCAATTCACAAACCAACTGATGAACCACAGCACAAAGTGTCAGAGCAAAGTGGATGGTTTGCAGCCTCTACTTCAGAGAGACAGACAGACAAAAGAGAGAAAGAGACTGACACAACACCTTTTCTTTTTCACAAACATCAATTCCCTGGAGCTTTGCTCATGACTAATGTACAATATTTTCATGTTCCTGATAACCTATCAAACTCTTATATGAATAACGGGACCCTTAACCAGTGCATCTATCTTCTGTCTAAATACTAACACAAAGGGATATAAGCCTTTGCAGTGTGTGCGTGCGTTCGTGCGTGTGTGTGTGTGTGTCTGTGTGTGCGTGCGTGCGTGTGTGAAACAGATAGAGAGACAGAGTGTGTGTGTATGTGTGTGTGTGTGTGTGTGTGAGACAGAGACAGACTGAATGTGTGTGTTGGGGGGGGGGGGGGGCGGTGAAGGGGTGCGGAGGGGACAGGGGTGTCAATTGGTAGCTGGGTGCGTGCGCATGGATATGCACAGTCAACCAGTTGTATGATGAGAACACCATTCATAGCTCTGCGTGCTGCTGGTTTTAAATTATACCGCTGTCTATCTGTCTGCTGTAAAAAAATAAATAAAAAAATAAAAAAAATAAAATAAAATAAAAAGTCTTTCAGCCATGCCACAACACGAGCACTTACCAGCAAAAATAGATCAAAACGGACTTAAGCATTGACGTTTACCAGTTAGCATGTTTGTGCCAATCAAGAACCAGAACTTTCACTTCCACTTAGCTTGAGCAAAGACAGCAGATGGAGAAAAGGCTCACTGATTCATGTACCACTCAGAAGTCAAAAGATTCTCCAGACGACAAAATCTTAAGCAAGTTCAGAGTTACCGTTCTTCCGTAATTACTTTTTATTTTATTTTTTCAAAGCACATTGTGCATACCAAAGATCCATGTGCATACACAGTGTTATCTACAATGATTTTATTTAGGTTTTTCTGATTTTTTTTTTTTCAAACTGAGGAAAGGTAGTTCAGTGAAATTTTGTTCTTGTCTGTTGTTGACTCCCATTTCTTTAAACAGATAAACCGGATCTGTCCCAAATATAATATTGCTGAAAAGCTTGTGGATGGGTGATAAAAGCCGTACAAAAACGTCTGAAAAAAAGAGAAATAATGAACACACAGATAAAAGAAACGGTTGTAAAGGGATTATAAAGGAAGTATGTAGGAGCTTTGGGGAAGAAACAGATGAAAAAACAACAACAATTACATAAAAAATGAAAATGAAAATAAAATAAAAACAAAAATAACAACAACCACAACAACCAATAACAAGAAAGTTGCTGTCACAAAACTACACCCAATATATGTTCATAATCCAGAAGAAAGGTAATTTGCCTGTTTATGTTGCCATCATCATGATGGTGATGAAAATGATAATGATGACGGTGACTGCCATTGTTCTTATTCTTATTATCATTGAACATGTCTCCTTGATTCTATTTTTCATTTATCTTGATCTATTGTTCATGGAGTGTCATGCGCTAAATGAATCCACGATCTTATATAATATACAGTGGCGCGCAAGCACCACAACAATTTTCTTCTTCTTCTTCTTCTTCTTCTTCTTCTCATTGCTTTTGTTGTTGTTGCTGTTGCTTTTATTACGATTACTATGATTATCATTATCATTTTCATAATTATGAGTAGTAATTGTAGTAGGAGCAGTAGTAAATTGTGGTGCATTTATGCTCGTGTTTTGGATTATTTTGGTGGGAAGACAATTAGGTGGAAAAAAAATAAGCAAGGCAGATCACTCTTGTTGACTGATGCAAGCAACACACCTGGTTAGGACACCGACTGAACAGAAAGAAAACGACTTCGCAAAATGGAGACTATTGAAGATATAATGCAAGCAGATAAAAAGAAACTCACATCTCCAGTCAAAACCATAGAGGTTCGTACTCTTGTTGAAGACTTCTAAGTTCTTGGCTTTTTTAACAAAGGGAACTTTTGTTTTGTTTTGTCTTGCAGTCTTGTTTTCTAGCATTTTCTGGTATATTTCGACCACACACACACACACACACACACACACACACACATCAACAACCATAGAATCACCACTGTCACTGTCGCTTTCTCCGTTTTCGAGTTGAAAATCAGGATCGCCATCACCCACACGCACCTCCTCGGTATCGTCAATTTCCTCGTCATTTTCACTGTCATCCGTAACGACAACATCTTCAAGTAAATTGTCTTCATTTTCTCTGTCTTCATCTTCACCTTCTGAACAGTTACCTTCATCGCCAGAGCCATTCTGAACAACTTGAAGGCCTTCTTCAAGTGACACGACCGTCCACCTTGTCCGTTGCGACGCCATCCTTGGTAGCAAAATGACTGGTCTCAACCCCCGAAAACGGAGTATGGCTGCCTACATGGCGGGGTAAAAACGGTCATACACGTAAAAGCCCACTCATGTGCATACGAGTGAACGCAGAACAAGAAGAAGACTGGTCTCAAGTCCTTTGTTTCAATTTGGGGATTCGACCAGATAACGCTGACTAGCTCATCATAAACTGGTCTAAAAATAGACGGATGATTGGTATGTGGAATTCCATGTGTGTTTTTCCCTCGGACCATTGATGGGCAGTTTGTTTCGAAACAAAGCTCGGCATGCAAGTGCGCACGCTGCATGTTTAACTGTAAATGGTGCTACCATGCAGATATACATGAGTCATGCCCAGTGGAGCATCAGCCTCCGTGCATATATGCGTGGTACGTTGTTATAAAGTTAAACATAAAGACAAGCAAGTAGAGATCATAAGTGAATTTAAATTTCACAGACTGATCATTTCCCATGATTTGAAATAGGAGAAAAATACGGACAAAATTGAAAATAAAGCACAATAGAGCCTGTACTTTCTTCAGCGCATCAAAAAGTTCAGAACTGAAAAATAAATCAAGGTTGATTTCTACAGAGCTGTCATTGAAAGCGTGTTTACCTTCGCTATTACTGTTTGTGGTACAGAAACATTTCCAAGGCAGAAATCACAGCCTTGAACAGAATTGTAAAAACTGCCATCAAGATTAACTGGGCTGATCTACCTTCTCTAGACGACATATATTATAAGCTGCTACTCAAAAAAGCAAAATCAATCAGCCAGGATGAATTACATCCAGCTTTTGGGATTTTTGAAATGATCCCCTCAGAGCGTCGGTACAGAAGTATAAGGATGAAAACCAATCACTTCACCAGTAGCCTTTTCCCCTAAGCAGTCAATGCCCTGTCTCTCGAACAAATCCAGTGTGATCAAAGGTGATTTTGCAATCAGCAACCATTTACTTGAAGATCTAGTTATCAGCCTCATCCATATGTTATGTGCAGCTTATGCTCAAACATGTGTGCGTGTGTGTGTGCTTGTGTCAATGTGTGTGTGTGTGCACGTGCATGAGTGTGTGTGTGCGGGTGTGTGAGTGTGCATATATATGTGTGTGAGTTCTTATATTGATATGCACATGAATGCATCCATAATTCTACTGTATCTGTTTGTGCATGATTTTCGATTTGTGTTGTACCTTTTTATGTAATATCCCCTCCCAATATTCCTTCAGACCCCAGTACACTTGGTAATAAAGACATATTCTATTCTGTTATATTCTGCTCTGTTCTAATGTTCTAATAATGTTCTAATAAAACTCAAATGTCCACTGTGTAAGCCTACCACATGGACTGAAAATTCTTGTCGTGTTTTGTTGTCTGGTCATGGCAGAGTTGAGTTGAGTGACCTGAGATATGCACACAAAATACTACAGTGATGCAGTAGCTTTAATCTGATACCATCGTGTATTTGCAACAGCTGGAAACAAATGCTAAATCAAAAAATTTATATATTAGTTATTACAAAAAATAATCACATGGAGTGGACTATGGCGACATCTAATCAGACTAATGTGATGAAGGGTTGTTGATATACCTGACAATGCTTGTGAATACTGCAAACAGATGTAATCAAGCCACTTTTTTTTTTTTATCATGGTTTTACTTTGTTTAAGAAATGATGACAGTTTATGGTTATAAAAACCTCCATACAAAGCTTTTATTTCAGTCAGTTGATTCTGATCTGTTTTGTTTTTATTCTCTCTCTCGCTCTCTCTGTCTCTGTCTTTGTCTCTCTCTCTCTCTCTGTGGAGGAGAGAGGTGGCAGAATGGTCAAGATGCTCATCTGCTGCCAATAGAGACTGAGAGAGTCAGTGAGGGTCTGGGTTCAAAACTGAGTGTCTGGTCATTTGGATGAGATGATAAATCAAGGTCCTGTAAATATATATATATATATGCACTCAACTAGGCTTGACAAGGTGTGTTGGGTTATGCTGCCTTGCAGATATGGTGTAGCGTGTATGGATTTGTCTGAACGCAGTGCCCCTCACTGAGAAGCTGATACTGAAACTGAAACTTTCACCACTGGGGCACCCTACATTTGTTTTGCAGAACTCGTTTATCTTTTTTTGTGATGGCAGAGTTGAGTTGAGTGACTTGTTTATAAAGAACACAAAACTTCAAGGTCAGATGATACCCACTTTTTTCCCCATGGCTAAATCAACTAAAGAATGAGTGAAGAATTGACAGAAATAAGTCTAGTTACTATACTGAAAGTTATGCCTGTCAGTTTCTTCCTTTTTAAATTATCTTTTTTTCTTTCTTTTTTTAAATTGATAAATCGCATAGAACAAGTGTTGAAACAGCATTTGTGATCAAGCAGATAATAAATGAAAAAATGAAGCAGTAACCAACATATAACTTCAGTTTTAACAATGTCATAACATTTTGTGTTCTGTGTCTTGCCACGTGTGGATCTGTCTGCCATACAATGCAGAGAATACATAAAACTGAAAACAAAACGAATGCATGGAGAGAAAGAGAGAGAGAGAGAGGTTGAAATGTGATTTGATCAGTTGCAACTTGGATGTGATGACTGATGCAGGAGAAATGGAAGCTGGTGCCAGCGTTCCTCAAGGTGAAAGGTTTGGTGAAGCAGCACATAGCCTCCTTCAACCACTTCATCAACAGAGAGGTCAGTGCCTCTGCTTGCTTCTTGCCTGTTTGATTTGTTTCAGGATTTTTTTTTTTTTTTTCAGTTCATAGTGTTCTCTCTCTGTGTCTAGAGCTATCTCTCTCTGTCTGTCTCTTTCTCACTGTGTTCATTCTTTAGTTAAGTGTCTTTTCACTATTAGTAACAAGTGTGACTCTGTGTGTATCACTGTATGGGTGTGTGTTCATTGATTTTTCCAATAGATGACAACATTGATATGTTCATGTCTTTGTCAGATTTGATGGGCAACTGTGATGGTAGTGAGTGCTCATATTTTTCCCATTTGTAGCATCAGGACATAGAATACATGTGCGCAAACACACACACACACACACACACACACACACACACACACACACACACATTCACGCATGCAAACACACACATAAGTATACAGAAACATGATTGAAAATAATTGTTGAGCACATTTTTTTCTTTCAAAACTGGGAATGAGCAGTATGAAATTAAATATTGCAGACTGACACATGTGACCTGGACATGAACTGAGGGAGCTTTTGGTTTTTCTATTAAATTCCTCATACATGTGCATTCAAGTATGACATACCACACACACTCACCCATGCACACATGCACGCACACATGCACACACCAGCAGGAGCTGAAGAAGCACATTGTGACTCGGAACATACTAGGCAGATCAGAATAGGTGACTTTTAAAACTTAACCTGGGAATCCTTAAAGTTGTAATGGACATGCTTCATAGATAAGTTATCATAGTGGTAATGATTATATTTCTGAAAAATAAGCCTGTTTACCATCTCATAGATCAGTCCTTGAATTCTAATGAATAGATGAATCCTCACAGGACTGTTATAATGGACATGTGTGACAGTGTCACATTCATGCAGTTCACGCTAAATTAGCAAGGGGAAAACGGGCACAAAAATTGAAATAGGTCCTTTGTGTATGATTAGATGGATGGATACTTGCAGGAGGAGAAGGCTGAAGCCTTAAAGTTACTCTTACAGTGTTCCATGATGAAGACCCTGTCATACTTGATTTAAAAGACCAGTCTATCTGCTTACTTTTTGTGATTTTTTCCTCTCTGTGTCCCTGTCTTTGTCTCTCTCTATCTCTCTCTTTCCCTTCCTCCCTCTCCCCCCCTTCTCCCCCTACTCTCTCTACTCTCTCTGTGGTCTGTTTGTCTTCCTCTTGCCTGTATCAGCATCTCTCCATCTGTCCGCCTATCAATCTTTTTATATGTCTTGTTTGTCTATAGTCTATCAATTTGTCTGTCTCCTATTATCATTGGAATGTGTAATGGTGAAAACATGAAGTTGGTACTGAATGATGTGTGCAGCTGAAGAGCATTGTGAAGGCCAATGAGAAAGTCACCTGTGATGCTGACCCCAAATTCTACCTCAAGTGAGATAAATTTGTCCCTGTCTGTGATGTGATTGTAATTATTGTAGTAGACTGCTGGAGAGTTCTGCGGTTATCTTGGATCTTGCGCATGCGCGTCTTACTTTACTAAAAAGAATCGTGAGCAATGCCAAAAGCGATCACCAGACAAAAACAGCAAATGTGCTGTCCTCCATTTCTTTAGTTGATAGCCTCCATTGCTATAACAAAACTCTGTACAATGAAGTGCCATTATTTGCACACACTCACAAAAAAAGCAAAAAGTCGAGAAAAAAAAGAAACCTTCTGTGTTGTATGTTCTTCCTCCCTCGATCGCCTTTGTTGCTTGCAGCTTTAGAGAGCCAATCAACTTTGAGAGCACAGGTTATGTGACATACCTCTATAACAGTTTGTCATGTAAGCATGGAACTCTCCAGTGGTTTGTTGGCATTGTCAGTAGTCACATTTAGGGAAATAACTTGTAAATTTTGTTATTATACCATGTAGTAGTAGCTTGATTAGTTATCTGGAAGACTTCACTCATTATAATGTCTGCCTCATATTTAATCTGAGTGTTATGTCAGAACAGTCACACACAGACGCACGAGCACACACACACACAAACGCGCACCTTTTAACCAAGGTATGCTATGTGTCTCATGTTTCAGATACACCAACATCTATGTGGGAATGCCATCATGGCATGATGTGAATGTGGACAAACCCATCTCTCCACATGAGGTCAGTTTTGACTTGCTACTGGGTAGGTTGTTGGTTGGTTTGATTGGTTGGTTGGTTGGCAGCTGGCTTTTTGTTGGCAGTCATTCTCTTCAAGTTCCATTGATAATGGCAGCTGTGAAAAGGTGATAAGTCTTGTGCTGTGTGAACAGGAAGATGGTGACTTTGCTTATTCTGTGCTGTCTTGTCCAGATTATTATGGAATCTGTTATGTACAGAGTAAGTTTGGAGCTTGTTGTCAATCATTAACACATTTTACACACACACACACACACACACACACACACACACACACACACACAATCATTAACACATTTTACACACACACACACACTCTCTCTCTCTCTCTCTATTTTTCTCTCTCTCTTTCACTCACACACACACTGTAAATGTTATCTGTTATTTGCAGGGTTTAAGTTTGAGTTGATAATCAGTCATCAACACTTACAAAGTTGAAACGACCAGGTTACAGAGTCTTAGTTTACTGTCCATTTATACTACAGACAATTACACACACACACACACACTCTCTCTCTCTCTCTCTCTCTCTCTCTCTCTCTCTCTCTCTCTCTCTCACAGACACACACACACACACACACACTCACACACACATTACTGAGTCATGGTTTATTGTCCAAATAGACACACACACACACACACACACACACACACACACACACACACACACACACACACACACACACACACACACACACACACACCATGTACATCAAGTGCATTGTAACTTTGTTGGCAGTGCCGGCTCAGGGACATGACCTACTCTGCACCCATAATGGTGGACGTGGAGTACACCCGAGGGCACCAGCTAGTTCTGCGTAAAAACGTTGTCATTGGAAGGTCGGTATACATAGTAATATGAAAAACTGTTACCTTATCTGTTGTTTGTAAAAACATCACCATTGGAAAGTTTTCAAAAGGTTGCCAGTTTGTTGTGTGTAACAAGAGCTATGTGTATGTATGTATGTGTGTGTATGTGTGTGCATGTGTGTGTGTGGGTGATGCATACGTACTGCAATTTCTGACTTAAAAGATTATATGTACAGCGTTTTGTGCGCATCCCCTGAATTGAAAGTAAAAAGTTATTTTGAATACATATAGACAGCATACATCCTCATTTGCTGAAAATGCTCAAAAGTGAAAGTCCGCCATATAGAGTACAGGTTTTTGCAGAATAGCTTTGTTGACACCAGAAGTTGTTTTCTGAATGGTGGAGTCATCTTCAAAGCTGAATCCGAGTTGTTTTCATCTACTAATTGACTCATATCTGTTGCTCTGTTTGCTCTGTTATCTGCTTTTTCATTAGCTGGTACTATTTCTGACATTCTCAAGCTGTCAGTTGAACTTGCACTGTTGTCAAACCATAGTGCAATGAACTTGTTAAATCAAAATCCAGTCTGCTTGGCTCAGCTACCAGTTCCAGCTGTCTTCTTGCTTTGCATTTGCAAAACGATTTTCTATTTTCTTGCAGGCACTCAATTCATTCTGATTGCTTTATTTTCCCACTAAAAAACAGTCTGAACTTTTCCACCCAGTCTCTAAACGTGGAGCTGCAACATGTTCACTGTAAATTTGGTATTGTGTGCAATTTGGTTTCAATGCAGAATGATTGTGAACATAAAACAACATTGATTCAGACAGTAATAAGACTAAAGCATGTGGTGAACATAAAACAACATTGATTCAGACAGTAGCAAGAAAAAAGCATGCAAATCTTGCATTTCAGTGAGATTCTGCGTGTTTATTGTGATCAAGTATGTTGTCAAATATTGAGTTTGTTGAGAGAGGTATCAGTGTATCACCAAGTAGTGGTCAGAATTAAGTTTTCAGACAGGGATAGGACATCTACAATCAATAAGACACAGGGGTCAAATTTGAGATTTAAAAAAAAAGTGCTTTATCAGCCAGAAATTATGTTGTACTGTACACATGATAGGAGTGTATGTGGTGTGCATGTGTATGATTGAGCCCATTGTGTGTATGTGGTGTATATATACATACATACATACATACATGTGCCCAGTGTTTATATTCATGTGTGTTTGTGAAATCCATAAAAATAAATACATGTACCTAGTTTGTATCCTAAATTCTATGGTATATGGGTTTGTGTATGATTTTTGATTTTGTGTTCGTACCTTTTTATGTAGTATCCCCCCCGATACTCCTTGTGATCCCCCCAGTACACTTGGTAATTAAGACATATTCTATTCTATTCTATTGTGTGTGTGTTGTGTGTCAGCATGCCCATCATGCTGCGGAGCTCCAACTGCGTGCTGACAGGCAAGAGCCCTGCAGAGATGGCCAAGCTGAGGGAGTGTCCCCTGGACCCCGGCGGTTACTTCATCATCCGCGGCACAGAGAAGGTCATCCTCATCCAGGAGCAGCTCTCCAAGAACCGGATGATCGTGGAGAAGGGGCCCAAGGGGGACTTCCAGTGCTCAGTGACCAGGTGACACACACAGGGCCAGTTGTTAGGGAGGGAGGGGGGGGGGGGGGTGTTGGGCGGAGGAGGGACGCAAAGGATGGTGGACAGAACACAAACAACAAATTGTTGGGGGACTTCCACTGCTCAGTTACCAGGTGACACACACAGGGCCAGTTGTTGGGAGGGAGAGGGGTGTAGGGGGTGGGGGGTGGGTGGGCGGGTAGAGGAGGGACACAAAAAATGGTGGACAGAACTCAAAGAACAAATTGTTTCGGGGGGTATACTGGCAGAACACAAACACATTGTCAGGGTGTGTGTGATGTGATACAAAGAATTAATTGTAAGGGTGTGTGTGAATGCGACACAAAGAGCAAATTGTTGGGGAGTGTGTGGATAAGAGATAAAGAACACATTGTTAGACAAGAAACAAACAACAAATTGTTTCGGTATGTGTGAACAAGTCACAAAGAACAAATTGTTAGGGTGTGTGTGGATATGTCACAAAGAACAAATTGTGTGTGTGTGTGTGTGAACAAGTCACAAAGAACAAAATGTGTGTGTGTGTGAACATGTCACAAAGAACAAATTGTGTATGTGTGTTGATGTGTCACAAAGAACAAATTGTTTGGGTGTGTGTGGATGTGTCACAAAGAACAAATTGTTAGGATGTGTGTGCTCAGAACACAAAGAACAAATTATTCAGGTTAGTGTGGGAAGAACACATAGAACAAATTGTTATGGTTTGTGTGGACGTGACACAAAGAATGAATTACGAGGATGTGTGTGAACATGACACAAAGAACAGTTTGTAAGGGTGTGTGTGGATGCAACACAAAGAACAAATTGTCATGGTGTTTTGGATGAAATACAGATTGCAGTGGTGATGTATGTGACACTCACTGAGCACAGTAGTGATGTATGTGACTCACTGAGGTGATGTATCCAGCTCTGCTATGTCTGCAGTTCTACCCATGAGAAGAAAACCAAGACGTATGTGATCTGCAAGAAGGACAGATTCTATCTGAAGCACAACTGCTTTTCGGAGGTAACAACAACAGTGTGGCCACATTTGTATCAGACTTAAAAGTGGGAGCGAGGGAAGAGCAAAATCTGACAACATTGTTGAGGCATCAAACTGTAATGGGTGTGATGATGATAATGATAGTGGTAATTATAGTGATTATGATGATAGTGATGGTTGTGATGATGGTGGTCATGGTACTGGTGGTGATAATGGTTACGATAGTAGTAATGACGGTGGTGGTGGTGGGGATTGTTGTAGTGATGATAGTGATGGTTGTGATGGTGATGGTGGTGGTGGTGATGATGGTGATTGTGGTGGTGGTGGTAGTGATGATGGTGATGATGATGTTGATGGTCATGATGATGTTGATGGTCATGATGATGTTGATGGTAGTGATGATTGCAACAGGACATCCCTGTGATGATCATGATGAAAGCGATGGGCATAGAGACAGACCAGGAGGTGATGATGATGGTGGGAACGGATGAAGACTCCGTGCTGGCCATGGCTCCCTGCTTTGAGGAGTGTCAGAAACACAACATCTTCTCACAGAAAGAGGTGAAACACTGCTCTGCATGCAACTTATTGTGTGTGTGTGTGTGTGTGTTTGTGTGTGTGTGTGTGTGTGTTGTGTGCATATGTGTGAGTGTATGTTTGAGTGTGTGTGTGTGTGTGTGTGAGACAGATTGAATGAGAACAAAAAAATTAAAAGAGAAAGTTGATTTGTGGTGAGTGTGTTAATCCACATTGCAGTTTTGCATTGCCTGGCTGGCTGTTATTAATGGTAAGAGTGTTTATCCACATTGTGTGGCCTTGCTGACAGTGTGTGGTTACTATGTTTTTCAACATTAAAAGACGAGGCTGACAGTTCAGTTCAGTTACTCAAGGAGGCATCACTGTGTTCGGACAAATCCATATGTCCAACTCCACATCTGCGAAGCAGATGCCTGACCAGCAGCGTAACCCAACACTTTTAGGCCTTGAGGGGGAAGAAAAAGGCTGACAGTGTATGGTGACTATGTCGATCCACATTACATGGCTTAGCTGACAGTTAAACTTTTGGTAATGGTGTTTATTCACATTATATGGCATCACTGACAATGTATAGTGACTGTTAACATTGCGTTGCTGGACTGACTGTACATTGTGATTGTGTTTAACCTCATTACATGGCCAGGTTGGCAGTTAACTTATGGTGACTCAGACTGTATTTATCCAGATTACATGGCGAGGCTGAC
The DNA here is from genome assembly GCF_041734735.1 of Babylonia areolata. Lineage (NCBI taxonomy): Eukaryota > Metazoa > Mollusca > Gastropoda > Neogastropoda > Buccinidae > Babylonia > Babylonia areolata. The sequence goes on from NC_134898.1 coordinate 27,603,673, forward strand.
AGTTAATATGGTGACTCTTTATCCACATAAGTTAACTTATGGTGACTGTTTATCCACATTAGTCAACTTTTGGTGATTGTTTATCCACATTAGTTAATGTATGGTGACTGTTTATCCACATTAGTTAACTTTTGTAACCTATGGTGACTGTTTATCCACATTAATAAATGTATGGTGACTATTTATCCACATTAGTTAACTTTTGTAACTTACAGTGACTGTTTATCTATGCAAATTAACTTATGGTGGCTGTTTACCCACATTACATGGCCAGGCTGGCATTTGATATGGTAACTGTTTATCCTCGTTGCATGGCATGGCTGACAAATTAATATATGGTGATATATTAATATATATATTAATATCTGTGTTTATCCACATTACAAGGCCAGACTGACAGGTGTATGGTGACTGTGTTTATCAACATAGCATGCCTGGGCTAACAGTTAATATATCACAGTATGGTGACTGTTTATCCACATTGCATGGCTGGACTGACAATTGATGTTTGGTGACTGTTTATCCACAATACATGGCTGGTCAGACAGTGTATTCATGACTTTTGATCCATATTGCAAGGCGAAGTTGACAATGTATGGTGACTGTTTATCCACATTGCACGGCTGGACTGACAGTTAATGTACGGTGACTGTTGATCCACATGACACGGCTCAGCTGACAATGCATGGTGACTGTGTTTATCCATGTCACATGGCAGGGCTGACAGTCAATGTAACTTTGTAAGGTGACTGTGCTTATCCACATTACATGGTTGGGCTGACAGTGAATGCATGGTGACTATCCACATCACATTTTGGGGACTGATAAGTAATTGTATGGAGTGACCTGTGTTTATCCACATTACATGGATGTGCTGACAGTATCTGATTACTGTGTATAGATCAACATTACAAGACCAGGCTATAAATTAATGTATGGTGACTGTTTATCCACAGTATGTAGCTGGGCTCACTGTTAATGTCAGGTGACTCTGTTTATCCACATTACTTGGCCAAGCTAACAATTACAGGGCTTGTGTATGACTGTATTTATCCACATTGCATGACCAAGCTGACAGTTGTGGGGGTTGCGTGTGACTGTGTGTATCTATATTGTGTGGCCAGGCTAACACTTGCATGGGTTCTGTGTGACTGTGTTTATCCATATTGCATGGCCAGGCTGACAGTGGTGTGGGTTGGGTGTGACTGTGTTTATCCACATTGTGGGGCCAGGCTGACTGTTGCATGAGGTGTGTGACTGTTTATCCACATTGTGGAGCCAGGCTGACAGTTGCATGGGTTGTGTGTGAGTGTGTTTATCCACATTGTGGGGCCAGGCTGACAAGTTGCATGAATTGTGTGTGACTGTGTTTATCCATGTTGTGGGGCCATGCTGACAGTTGCATAGGTTGTATGTGATTGTGTTTATCCATATTGCATGGCCAGGCTGACAGTGGTGGGGATTGTGTGTAACTGTTTATCCAAATTGTAGAGCCAGGTTGACAGTTGCATAGGCTGTGTGTGAGCGTGTCTATCCACGTTGTAGGGCCAGGCTGACAAGTTGCATGTATTGTGTGTGACTGTTTATCCATATTGCATGGCCTGGCAGACAGTGGTGGGGGTTGTGTGTAATGTGTTTATCCACATTGTAGGGCCAGGCTGACTGTTGCATGGGTTGTGTGTGAGTGTGTTTATCCACGTTGTGGGGCCAGGCTGACAAGTTGCATGGGTTGTGTGTGACTGTGTTTATCCACATTGTGGAGCCAGGCTGACAGTTGTGTGGGTAGTGTGTGTGTGTGTGTATCCACATTGTGGGGCCAGGCTGACAGTGGTGTGGGTAGTGTGTGATTGTGTTTATACACATTGCGGGGCCAGGCTGACACAGTTGTGGGGGTCATGTGTGACTTTGTTTATCCACATTGCTGGGCCAGGCTGACAGTTGCATGTTTTGTGTGTGACTGTGTTTATTTATTGATTGATATGGATACTTGTATAGCTCCTAATCTCGGTTGGAGACCAAGCTCTAAGCGCTTTACAAACACGGGGTCATTTACACAACAGGCTGCCTACCTGGGTAGATCCGACTGACAGCTGCCATTGGGCGCTCATCATTCATTTCCTTTGTCATTCAATCAGATTTCAGGCATGCACACATACACACTCAGACAAACATGTAACATTTTACACATATGACCATTTTGTTTATTTACCCCGCCATGTACACAACCATACTACATTTTTTGGGGTATGCATGCTGGGTATGTTCTTGTTTCCATAACGCACCAAACGCTGACATGGATTACAGGATCTTTGTATTTGATCTTCTGCTTGCATATACACACAAAAGGGGTTCAGGCATTGGCAGGTCTGCACATATGCTGACCTGGGAGATCGGAAAAAATCTCCACCCTTTACCCACCAGGCGCCACCAAAATTCAAACCCGGCACCCCCATATTGAAAGTCCAACGCTTTAACCATTCGGCAATTCCACATTGTTGGGCCAGGCTGACAGTTTTATGGGTTGTGTGTGAGTGTGTTTATCCATATTGCCTGGCCAGGCTGAGACAGTGACAGTGGTGTGGGTTGTGTGTGAGTGTTTATCCACATTGTGGGGCCAGGCTGACAAGTTCCATGGGTTGTGTGTTACTGTGTTTATCCACATTGTGGGGCCAGGCTGACACAGTTGTGGGGGTGATGTTGCAGGCGTTGCGGTACATCGGCAGCAAGACGCGCATCAGGAGCTGGGGGGCCAAGCGGACCAACGAGGAGGAGGGGCGGGAAATGCTGTACAACCTTGTGCTGGCCCATGTGCCGGTCAGTTCTTCTCCTTGTCTGTGTGTGTGTTTGTGTGCGCGCACGGTCTGTGTGTGTGTGTGTGTGTGTGTGTACGTGTGTGTGTGTGTGTGTGTATGCATGTGTGTGTGTGTGTGTGTGTGCTTTTGTTTCTCTGTGTGTGTGAAAAGTAATTCAGTTATGTTGCATGCATGAGACACCTGGTGAAGGACAAGACGTTACAGGATATCACAGGATATGACACATCAGCTCATGGTATAAAACATTGGTGATATGACCAGACTAGATACGGCACGTCAGTACATGGCATAAAACATGTGGCAGCGTGACAGGACAAGATGATACATGACGAGACAAGATATGACATGTCAGGATAGGGAATAAAATGCCTAGCAACATGACGAGATATGACACATCAGGACAGTCATAAAATACCTGGTGACATGACAGGATAAGCACATGACAAAACAAGATACAACTCGTCAGAACATGGGATGGCACATCTGGAAGCATGACTTGGTAAGATACGACACATCAGGACGAGGCACAAAACGTGACAGAATGGGACAGGACCTGACGACACATCAGGACAAGGCATAAAACATGACAGGACAGGACATAAAACAGGACAGGACATGACCTGACAACACATCAGGACAAGGCATAAAACGTGACAGGACAGGACAGGACAACATATCAGGGCAAGGCATAAAGCAGGACAGGACAGGACAGGACAACATATCAGGGCAAGGCATAAAACATGTCAGAACAGGACATGACAATATATCAGGACAAGGCATAAAACATGTCAGAACAGGACAGGACATGACCTGACAACACATCAGGACAAGGCATAAAACAGAACAGGACAGGACATGACAACACATCAGGACAAGGCATAAAACATGTCAGAACAGGACAGGACAGGACATGACAACACATCAGGACAAGGCATAAAACATGTCAGAACAGGACAGGACATGACAACACATCAGGGCAAAGCATAAAACATGTCAGAACAGGGCAGGACATGACAACACATCAGGACAAGGCATAAAACATGTCAGGACAGGACAGGACATGACAACACATCAGGACAAGGCATAAAACATGACAGGACAGGACAGGACATGACAACACATCAGGACAAGGCATAAAACAGAACAGGACAGGACATGACCTGACACATCATTAAAGGACATAAAACATGACAGGACATGACAACACCCCAGGACAAGGCGTAAAACATGATAGTACAAGACATGACCTGACGTGTAATTGCACCATGCCTGTCCTCCATGTAACCTGCACTATGTGGTGTCTGCCTGTCCTCCATTCCCCTGCACCATGCGGTGTCTGTCTGTCCTCCATTCCCCTGCACCATGCGGTGTCTGTCTGTCCTCCATTCCCCTGCACCATGCGGTGTCTGTCTGTCCTTCATTCCCCTGCACCATGTGGTGTCTGTCTGTCCTCCATTCCGCTGCACCATGTGGTGTCTGTCTGGTCTCCATTCCCCTGCACTGTGTTGTATGTGTTTGTCCTCCATTCCGCTGCACCATGTGGTGTCTGTCTGTCCTCCATTCCCCTGCACCGTGTTGTATGTGTCTGTCCTCCATTTCGCTGCACCATGTGGTGTCTGTCTGTCCTCCATTCCCCTGCACCGTGTTGTATGTGTCTGTCCTCCATTCCCCTGCACCGTGTTGTATGTGTCTGTCCTCCATTCCGCTGCACCATGTGGTGTCTGTCTGTCCTCCATTCCCCTGCACCATGCGGTGTCTGTCTGTCCTCCATTCCCCTGCACCATGCGGTGTCTGTCTGTCCTCCATTCCCCTGCACCGTGCGGTGCCTACCTGTCTGTTCCCCAGGTTCCTCAGCTGAACTTCCAGGGCAAAGCCACCTACCTGGCCATCATGATCCGACGCGTCATCCTGGCCCAGAACAGTGTCATCGGGGAGGACGACAGCGACTACTACGGCAACAAGCGTCTGGAGCTGGCAGGCCAGCTTCTCTCTCTCCTGTTTGAGGATCTCTTCAAGAAGTTCAACATGGAGGTGAGGAGGCTGGGAAGGTGTTCTTCTTGTGGGCTGTAGCTTCCATGTTCACTTGTATGAACTCCCATGTTCACTCATATGTATGAGTGGACTCCAATGTGTTTTGACCGTTTTTACCCTGCCGTGTAAGCAGCCACGCCACGTTTTCTGAGGTGTGCGCAGTGGGTATGTTGTGTGTGTATGTTGCAGTGTGTTTTGATATTCTGCATGTGTATGCACACAAAGGGGCTTCAGGCACCAGCAGGTCTGCGCATCTGTTGATCTGGGAGAAAAAAATCTCCAACCTGAACCCATCAGGTGCATCAAAAGCGGGGTTCGAACTCGGGAAACTTGGGCGTCAGTCCAGTGCTCTAACCGTTCTGCCATTGCACCCGTCACATGGAAGGTATAGAGCAGACAGTGACTGAAAGTGGGTGTGACCGGACTCATCAGTGCTTCATGCACTCCCACAAGTGTTTTGTGGGAATGTGTGGTCAGCATGTGTGGTGGGATCCTTTGTGAGTCAGCAATGAAAGTTATGGTTTCAAACATTCTAAAAAATGAACAATATAGATTATAGACACACACACACACACACACACACACACACACACACACACACAAACAAACAAAAAACCCAACCCTGGAAGATACTTTAGTCAGACAGCTACAGAGTGCTGAATTGCTTCCTGTATTAAAACCTGATCCTTTGGTGATTCTTCCAGTTCTCATTCAGCTCCATCTGTCTGGAAGATTTTGCTTCATGATTTTCGTCACTATCCCTCATTTCAATCTTTTAAAACTGGTCTGAAAACAAATCTTTTTGAAAATGCTTATGAATAGACCTTTCATACCTACTCAGTTATAAGCCTTGCAAACTCTCTCTCTCTCTACCTCTGTGTGTGTGTGTGTGTGTGTGTGTGTGTGTGTGTGTGTGTAATTAAGCAACGTAATATGTGTATTCTCTGAATCTGTTCTATACTTTCATACACTAAATAATGTTCTTCTTCTTCCTTTTGTGAGTTATTGCATGTGTGTGTGTTTAATGTTTATTATAATGTGCTTTGAGCTCCCTTTAAGGAAGGAAAGCACTCAACTTTTTTTTTATTATTATTATTATTATGATACAGACAGCCTTTGACATGGTGTGTGTTGTGTGTGTTGCGTTGTGCAGCTGAGGATGGTGGCCAACAAGACCATCATCAAGGTTCGAACCCAGCAGTTTGACATCCTGCACTACTTCCGCAAAGACAGCATCACCAACGGCCTGGTCAACGCTATCTCCACCGTCAGTCCGCCTCCTCTCTCCCCCTCCCCTCATGTCTGTCTGTCTGTCTGTCAGTCTGTTTGTCTGTCGGTCTGTCTGCCTGCCTGTCTCAGTGTCTGTCTGCCTGCCTGTTTGTCTGTCTGCCTGCCTGCCTGTTTGTCTGTCTGTCTGTCTGCCTTTCTGTCTCAGTGTCTGTCTGCCTTTCTGTCTCAGTGTCTGTCTGCCTTTCTGTTTGTTTGTCTGTATGGCTGCCTGACTGCCTGCCTGTTTGTCTGTCTGTCTGTCTGCCTGCCTGTCTCAGTGTCTGTCTGCCTTTCTGTCTGTATGGCTCCCTGACTGCCTGCCTGTTTGTCTGTCTGTCTGTCTGTATGCCTTTCTGTCTGTATGGCTGCCTGACTGCCTGCCTGTTTGTCTGTCTGTCTGTCTGCCTGCCTGTCTGTCTGTCTGTCTGCCTGCCTGCTTGTTTGTGTTGTGTCATATTGGTGAAAACTCACCTGTGTCATCAGTGTTGTGTCATATTGGTGAAGACTCACCTGTGTCATCAGTGTTGTGTCATATTGGTGAAGACTCACCTGTGTCATCAGTGTTGTGTCATATTGGTGAAGACTCACCTGTGTCATCAGTGTTGTGTCATATTGGTGAAAACTCATCTGTGTCATCAGTGTTGTGTCATATTGGTGAAGACTCACCTGTGTCATCAGTGTTGTGTCGTATTGGTGAAGACTTATCTGTGTCATCAGTGTTGTGTCATATTGGTGAAGACTTATCTGTGTCATCAGTGTTGTGTCATATTGGTGAAGACTCATCTGTGTCATCAGTGTTGTGTCGTATTGGTGAAGACTCATCTGTGTCATCAGTGTTGTGTCATATTGGTGAAGACTCATCTGTGTCATCAGTGTTGTGTCATATTGGTGAAGACCCATCTGTGTCATCAGTGTTGTGTCATATTGGTGAAGACCCATCCATTCCTTCTTGTCGTTTTATCATCGATAAAGAAATTGTTCATGGTGTCCGAGTTGTGTCTTGTTGATAAGGTGTGTGTGCCATCAGTGGTGTGTTGATAAAGGAAATGTCCATACTGTCAGTGTTACGTCATGTTTGTAAAGAGATTGTCTGTGCTGTTGGTGTCATGGAATGCTGACAAAGAAGTTATTCATAGTGTCATCATCATGTTGAAAAGTTGTCCAGTGTGTCAGGTGTTGAGGGGGGGTGGGGGGAGGGATGAGGTGAGATAGGGGTGGGTGTTGTCAGTGATGTTACACTGCTTCTACAAACAGTATTATCAAATTTGTATTTTAATGTTTTTTCGGTTATGTTCCTTAGTATTATTATTATTGTTGTTGTTGTTGTTGTTATTATTATCATTATTGTTAATATTATCATCCTTATTATAATTATCATTATTTCTGTTATTATCATTCTTTTATTTTCTATTACTGTTGTAGTTGTTATTATTATGATTATTATTATCATTATGTTATTATTATCCATGGTAGTAATGATAATAATAGTAATAATAATAATGATAATGATGATATTGCTGCTGCTGATGATGATGATAAAAATAATGATGATGATGATGATGATAACCATGACAACAATAATAGCAATAATGATAATGATATCTGGATGCCTACTCATCCATCGGACATGATGGGAGAATCCAGAGATTTTTTTTTATTTATTTTTTTATTATCATCATCATCATCATCATTCTTCTTCTTCTTCTCATTATCATTATTATTTTTGTTGTTGTTATTACTATTATTATTGTCATGATTATTATTATCATTATTGTTGTTGTTGTTGTCATGGTGATGGTGGTGTGGTGTGGTGCAGGGCAACTGGACTATCAAGCGCTTCAAGATGGACCGTGGGGGCATCACACAGGTCCTGTCTCGCCTCTCCTACATCTCTGCCTTAGGCATGATGACCCGTGTCAACAGCCAGGTGACCCACTTAAACTGCTGTTTGTGTGTGTGGGGGGTGTGTGTGTGTATGTGTGTGTGTGTGTGTGGTGCATGTGTGTGTGTGTGTGTACATTTCTGGTGCATGTGTGTGTGTGTTGTGTGTGTGTATGTGTGTGTGTGTGTGGTGCATGTGTGTGTGTGTACGTTTCTGGTTCATGTGTGTGTGTGTGTTGTGTGTGTACGTGTACATGTGTGTGTCCGTGTGCATGTGTTCGTGTGTGTGCGCGCGTGTGTGTGTGTGTGTATGATGTGTGTATATGTATGTGTGTGTGTGTGTTTATTTGTTCATGCTCTGTTTGTGTGCAGGTGTGTGTGTGGGAGGGGTGCACATGTGTGTGTGTGGGGGGGGGTGGGGGGGGGGGGGAGAGTGTGTATGTGTGTGTGTGTGAGTGTGTGTGTGTGTGTGTGTGTGTGTTCATGCTCTGTGTTTGTGTGCAGGTATGTGTGTGTGAGAGGGGTGTACATGTGTGTTTGGGTGAAGTGTGTGTGTGTGTGTGTGTGTGTGTGTGTGTGCGCACACACACACACACGCATTATAATCAGATTGGTGCAGATGATACAGAAACTTAACTTACTCTAATGGTAACCATTGTAAAAGACAACTGCCATGAACTAAGAGAAAGAATTTCCCATGAGACAGTCAAACAAACAAATCCTGATTAATTTACCATATTCACGCTGTCCTACAGTTTTAAGACACAGTCATGTTGGTAGATTTGTATGATTAACCTAAATGGTATAGTATCATGTAAATGCACTGGCATGTACACATGGTGGCACGTGTGTACATGTGTGCATTATTTTATTAATTCTTTTTCAGCTCAACTCCACCACCCAACCCCTTCCAATTCCCAAACCTTCCAAAACTCAGATGCTATTCCCAGAACACCCTCCTACACAGCTCACCCTGCTGCAACCCTCCACCCCCCCACCAGCTCCCCCTGCCCCATCCTTTTATTCCCATCCATCATCTTTGTTGGAAGAGGAAGGAAAAAGGTGGCAGAGTGGTTAAGAAGTTTGTCTGCCACGACAGTGTTCATGGGGGCCTGAGTTCCATTCCCGCTCTTGCCCTTTCTCCCACGTTTGACTGGAAAATCAAACTGAGTGACTAGTCATTTGAATGAGACGATAAGCTGAGGTCCCATGAGCAGCACACTTGGAGCTTTGTAAAAGAACCCATGGCAGCTGTAAGTGTTGTCCTCTGGTAAAATTCTGCAGAAGAAATCCACTCTGAAGTGATGAGTTTAACAGCCTATGGGCAGTCTGCCCTTAAGGTCAAGTTGTTCATGGCTGTTGTCTTTCTCTGTGAAGGGTGGTGTGGTTGAGGTGTTGGTCTTGGAATGTACTCTGAAAGATACACAAATACTATATGCATGCACTCAAGGACTGACCAGCGCCATTTGGTTATGCTACTAGTCAGACATCTGCCTTGCAGATGTGTAGCGTACATGGATATGTCTGAACGCATTGAAACTGAAGCTGAAACGTCTTTGTGGAAAGGTGAAAATGAAGGAAAGAGAAGGCGAAGTGTGACGAGAAGTGTGATGGGCCATGTGTGTGTGCAGTTTGAGAAGACGCGGAAAGTGAGCGGGCCTCGCTCCCTTCAGCCTTCCCAGTGGGGCATGCTGTGTCCCTGTGATACCCCTGAGGGGGAGGTAACCCCTGTTTATGTCACCTGTGTGTTGTGCTTCACCTGACAGTGTGTCTTTTTCTTCTTCTCCTTTCTTCTGTTTTGGTGTGTGTTTTGTGACACTGTTGTTCTGTCCTGACATGACTGTTTTATAGGTAGTTCTGATGATGGTACTTGTGTAAATGCTCGGTGTGTGTGATGGTGTGTAGTTACTGCTTTTGTTATCCGTGTTAACTTAACAGTGGACGGTGTGTAGGGGTTGAAACATTAAGTGTGCTGTGTGTAGTGAATAAGATTCAGTATGTGGTGTACAGTAAGTTGTGTGACCAGTGTGAAGTAAAGAACAGTGGAACAGTGTGCAGTAAAATTCTAGTGAAGAACCTGGCCTGGATGACCCACCAGAGACCAGACGGAGAGGGGCAGCACATGATGAAGATGGTGATGGTGATGATAATCATAATGATGGTGATGATAATCATGATGATGGTGATGATGATGATAATGATGATGACGATGACCAGTTTGCGGTCTAAGGACCAACATCATTATCATGTCATGTTCAAGGCGGATCAGTGACAACACATGATGCTGATGATGATGATGATGGTAATGATGGTGATGTTTATGATGATGATAATGATGATGATGATGACCGGTGTGCCATCTGATGACCCACATTACCATGTAACGTTCAAGACAGATCAGTGACAACACATGATGATGATGGTAATGGCGATGATGATGACAGGTATGTGATGTTGATGGTAATGATAATGATGGATAATGATGATGACAAGGATGACAGGCATGTGATGATGAATAATGATAATGATGATGATGATGACAGGCATGCGGTCTGGTGAAGGACTTGGTCCTAATGACCCACATCACCACAGACCAGACGGAGAAGTGACCACACATGATGATGATGATGATGTTGATACTGACGACGATGATGATAATGATGATGATGACAGGCATGCGGTCTGGTGAAGAACCTGGTCCTAATGACCCACATCACCACAGACCAGGCAGAAAAGTAACAACACATGATGATGATGGTGGTGGTGACGATGATAACGATGTTTATTATGATGGTAATGATGATGGTAATCGTGATGATGATGACAATGAGAGGCATATGATGATGATGGTAATGATAATGATGGTGAGGATGATGATGATGACAGGCATGCGGTCTGGTGAAGAACCTGGCCCTAATGACCCACATCACCACAGACCAGACGGAGAAGAACGACCAGCTCCTCATCAGCCTGGCGTACGGGTCTGGCGTGGAGGACCTCAGAGAGCTCAGTGGGGAGGAGTTCTCTTCCCCTGACTGTCACACCGTCTTCTTCAATGGTCTGTGGCTTTGGATCCCTCTGTTGTCTCTGTCTCTGTGTCTCTGTCTCTGTCTCTCTTTCCTGTGTCAACAGTCTGTGGCTTTGGACTCCTCTGTTGTCTCGGTCTCTGTGTCTCTGTCTCTGTCTCTCTTTCCTGTGTCAATGGTCTGTGGCTTTTGATCCTTCTGTTGTCTCGGTCTCTGTGTCTCTGTCTCTGTCTCTCTTTCCTGTGTCAACGGTCTGTGGCTTCTGATCCTTCTGTTTGTCTCTCTGTCTCTGTCTGTCTTTCCTGGCTCTTTCAACGGTCTGTGGCTTCTGATTCCTCTGTAGTCCCAGTCTGTCTCTCTGTCTCTCTTTCCTGGCTCTTTCAATGGTCTGTGGCTTTGGTCTGTGGCATGACAGGCAGATGTGGTGTAGCGTACATGGATTTTGGGGAAAGTGTGATGCCTCCTAGAGACACTGACGTGATGTGGTGTAGCGTCCATGGATTTGTCCGAAAGCAATGATGCCTCCTAGAGATACTGAAATGATGTGGTGTAGCGTACATGGATTTGTCCGAAAGCAGTGATGCCTCCTAGAGATACTGAAATGGTGTGGTGTAGCGTACATGGATTTGTCCGAAAGCAATGATGCCTCCTAGAGATACTAAAACTGGTGTGGTGTAGTGTACATGGATTTGTCTGAAAGCAGTGATGCCTCCTAGAGATACTGATATGATGTGGTGTAGCATACATGGATTTGTCCGAAAGAGTGTTGCTGCCTAGAGATACTGAAATGATGTGGTGTAGCGTACATGGATTTGTCTGAAAGCAGTGTTGCTGTCTAGAGATACTGAAATGATGTGGTGTAGCGTGCATAGGTTCGTCCGAAAGCAGTGATGCCTCCTAGAGATGCTGATATGATGTGGTGTAGTGTACATGATTTGTCCGAAAGCAGTGATGCCTCCAAGAGATACTGAAATGATGTGGTGCAGCGTGCATAGGTTCGTCCAAAAGCAGTGATGCCTCCTAGAGATACTGATATGATGTGGTGTAGTGTACATGATTTGTCTGAAAGCAGTGATGCCTCCAAGAGATACTGAAATGATGTGGTGTGGCAGGTATCATCCTGGGAGTGACCAGTGGTCACGAATTCCTTGTCTCTCACTTCCGCTGGCTGCGCCGCACCGGTCGCATCAGTCGCTTCGTGTCCATCCATGTCAGGAAGTCTCTGCGCTGCATCTACATTGCTTCTGACGGGGGCCGTGTTTGCAGGTGTGTGTGTGTGTGTGTACACACATTATATGTGTGTTGTAGTAGTGGTAGTAATGATGGTAGTATAGTAGCAGTTGTAGTAGTACTAGTAGTAGTACAAGTTTTTATTTTTCCATTTTTCCACATATATTGATAGATATTTACCAGCATATGTGTGTGTGTGTGTGTGTGTGTGTGTGCATTTTCCACATATATTGATAGATTTTTACCAGCATGAGTGTGTGCATGTGTGTGTGTGTGTGTGCGTGTGTGTGCACATGCACTTGTATGTGTGTATGTGTGTGTGTGTGCACGACTGTCTCACAGACCATACATCATTGTGACGAACCAGAGACCACTGGTGACAGACAAGCACATCAAGGAGTTGTCCCAAGGCTTGAGGTGAGTGAGTGAGTTTCCTGGGTGACCAGTGTATAATGCTTTGAGTCAGTCTATGATGTGATATGAATCTCTTTTTTTTTTCTTTTTTTTTTTTTGCTGTTGTCCCATCACCTGCACCCTTTCAGTGTCATTACTCCCCACACCTCTCTTTCTGATTACCCCTTCCACTGCCACACCTGGGTTTATCTGAAGCAGTCCAAGCAGTTGTTTTGCTAATCGTGTTCGTGAGATGATTCACAAATTCAAAGAACTTTGTCTGGAAGGAGTGATGCATTTGGGGAATGATGGATGACCGAAATGAGTAAGAGTGGGAGCATGCGGAATCCATTACATTAAGATGTGCATGCATGCATGCATGCGTGTGTGTGTGTGTGTGTGTGTGTGTGTGTGTGTGTGTGTGCAATGGAGAGAGGGACAGCCAGAGAGAAGCATTGAAATTCTTGTTTCACCTGCATGTGTCAGGAGCTTTGAAGACTTCATCCAGGAAGGACTGGTGGAATATCTTGACGTGAATGAGGAGAACGACTCCTTGATCGCCATGTATGAAAACAAGATCAAACAGTGAGTAGCTTTGCAGGCACATTCTGCTATGTACAGTCACATACAAATTCTGAAGCATTCTGTCATATCCACATTCTGCTGTGTTTTATCACATACACATTCAGCTGTGTTTCCATTCACATACACATTCCTCTGTGTACAGTATGTTCCACCATATACACGTTCTGCTGTGTTCCATCCTATCCATATTCTGCTGTCTTTCATCACAGTGTTTTATCACATACACATCTGAAGTATTCCATCACATACACATTCTGCTGTGTTCCATCGCATACACATTCTGCTGTGTTCCATCACATACACATTCTGTGTTTCATCACATACACATTCTGAAGTATTCCATCACATACACATTCTGCTGTGTTCCATCACATACACATTCTGAAGTGTTCCATCATATCCACATTCTGTGTTTCATCACATACACATTCTGCTGTGTTTTATCACATACACATTCTGATATGTTCCATCAGATTCACATTCTGCTGTGTTCCATGACATACACATTCTTCTGTGTACCATCACATATACATTTTGCTGTGTACCATCACATATACCTTCTGCTGCGTTCCATCACATACACATTCTTGTGTGTTCCATCACATGCACATTCTTCTGTGTATCATCACATATACATTCTGCTGTGTTCCACACATACCCATTCTGCTGTGTTCCATCACATACACAATCTATGATCCATCACATATGCATTCTGCTATGCTCGATAACATATACATTTTTCTGTATACCATCGGATACATATTCTGCGATGTTCCATCACATGCACATTCTGCTGTGTACCATCACCTGTGGAGTCTACTATATTTCATCATATTCTTCTGAGTACTACCACATACACATTCTGCTGTGTTCTATCATGTACACGTTCCTCTGAGTAGCATCACATACATATTCTGCTGTGTTCGGTTTGTCAGGAAGAAGAGAGAGAGTTTTACATTGACAGTGAGTGCTGTGACAGTCCCTGAGTGCTAAGTCATTGACAGTGAGTGTTGTGTCAATGACAGTCCCTGAGTGTTGTGTCATTGACAGAGAGCTGTGTTAGTGACAGTCCCTGAGTGCTGTGTCATTGACAGAGGGCTGTGTCAGTGACAGTCCCTGAGTGCTGTGTCATTAACAGAGAGCTGTGTTAGTGACAGTCCCTGAGTGCTGTGTCATTGACAGAGAGCTGTGTTAGTCACAGTCCTTGAGTGCTGTGTCATTGACAGAGAGCTGTGTAGGTGACAGTCCCTGAGTGCTGTGTCATTGACAGAGAGCTGTGTTAGTGACAGTCCCTGAGTGCTGTGTCAGTGACTGTGAGTGCTTGAGTGCTGTGTCAGTGACAGTGAGTGCTGTGTCAGTGACCGTGAGTGCTGTGTCAGTGACAGTCCCTGAGTGCTGTGTCATTGACAGAGAGCTGTGTCAATGACAGTCCCTGAGTGCTGTGTCATTGACAGAGAGCTGTGTTAGTGACAGTCCCTGAGTGCTGTGTCATTGACTGTGAGTGCTTTAGTGCTGTGTCAGTGACAGTGAGTGCTGTGTCAGTGACAGTGAGTGCTGTGTCATTGTACAGTGAGTGGCGTGTCAGTGACAGTCCCTGAGTGCTGTGTCACAGTGACAGTCCCTGAGTGCTGTCTGTGTCTGTGTTGACAGGGGGACCACTCACCTGGAGATCGACCCGTTCACCATCCTAGGGGTATGCGCGGGGCTGATCCCCTTCCCCAACCACAACCAGTCCCCGCGGAACACCTACCAGTGTGCCATGGGAAAACAGGCCATGGGTACTTCTTCTCCCTTGTCTGTCTGTCTGTCTGTCTGTCTTCCTGTCTATGTATCTTTCACTACCAGTGTCCTTGTAACACTCTGTACATCTCAGGAAGATTAGTGTTATTGGTGGAAAGCTTTTTTTTCTTTTACACACATGACATTTCCCAGGAAAACAAAAGTGTCATTTACGAAATGCGTGCTGTCCCAGAAAAAAAAAACTAATGTTGTTCCAAAGATAATGACATTTCCTTGGAAAGCTTGGTGTCACTGATAAATGTATGACATTTCCTAGGAAAGCTTAGTGTCATTGATAAATGCATGACATTTCCTAGGAAAGCTTGGTGTCGTTGATAAATGCATGACATTTCCTAGGAAAGCTTGGTGTCGTTGATAAATGCATGACATGTCCTAGGAAAGCTTGGTGTTATTGAATTATGCATGACACAGGAAAACTAGAATCATTGATAACTGTGTGACCTTCTGTGTGGGGAAAATTAAAGTTATCGCTGAATGCAGGAGTCCGGGTTATGGAAACAAGAATATACCCAGCATGCACAGCCCTGAAAGCGGAGTATGGTTGACTGGATGGTGGGGTAAAAACGGCCATAAGCGTAAAAGCCCACTCGTGTACATATGAGTGAATGTGAGAGTTGCAGCCCACAAATGAAGAAGAAGAATGAAGAAGAAGAAGAAACGCCATTCATAACCATGGTGAAATGATGTTGAATTTCCGGCAATCGGCGGTGTAAGTTTTCAGCCAGTGTAGTAAACACCATTCGACGGGTGCAATAGCCGAGTGGTTAAAGCATTGGACTTTCAATCTGAAGGTCCCGGGTTCAAATCTCGGTGATGGCGTCTGGTGGGTAAAGGGTGGAGATTTTTACGATCTCCCAGGTCAGCATACCTGCAGACCAGCTAATGCCGAACCCCCTTCATGTGTATACGCAAGCAGAAGATCAAATGTGCTCGTTAAAGATTCTTTAATCCATGTCAGCATTCAGTGGGTTATGGAAACAAGAACACACCCAGCGTGCACACCCCCAAAAGCGAAGTATGGCTGACTACATGGGGGGGGGTGGGGGGGGTGTAAAAACAGTCATACACGTAAAAAGCTCACTCGTGTACACACATGTGAACGTGAGAGTTGCAGCCCATGAACGAAGAAGAAGAAGTGGTAGTGGATCCACTACCCAGCTGCGCCATAAATGTGAGTTTAGCAGTGAAAGGGTTAAAGAGGCATCACTGCGTTCGGACTAAAATCCGTATATGCTACATATACTCTACACCGCATCTGCCAAGCAGTTGCCTGACCAGCAGTGTGACAAACCCAACATGCTTTGTTAGTCAGGCCTTAATGGGAAACAAGTGATCATAAAATAAAAACATTAAAAAAAAGAAAAGAAAAAAGAAATAAAACATAAAAGTGAAAAATGATTATATATATATATATATATATAAATGGAAATGAATATGTACATAACCTATAGAAATTATGATAAAAGATTAGATAATAATAATTGTTTTGGAAATTAATGATAGAAAAAGAATAGAATAAAAAAAACAAAAAACAAAAACAAACAATATGAATAGCAACAACAACAACAATAACAATAATGATGATAATGATAAGAAGAAGAAGAAAATAATTTTAAAGAAAACGATAATAAGAATAACAACAGTAATGTTCATAGTAATAATAAAAAGAAGAAGAATAATGCTGATAATAATGATGATGATAATGATGATAATGTTCATAATGGTAATGATAATAATAATGCTAATAATGCTCATGATAATGATAATAATAATGATAGTAGTAGTGACAGGGGAATTGATGTCCCGGTTACAGGCACCATTGGCTACAACCAGCGAAACCGCATCGATACCCTCATGTACCTCATGACCTACCCTCAGGCTCCCCTGGTCAAAACAAAGGTGGGTGAAGTGTGTGTTTGTGAGTGAGTCAGTGTGTGTGCGCGTGTGTGTATGTGCGTGTGTGACTCTGTGTGTGTGTGTGTGTGTGTGTGACTGACTGACTGTGTGTGTATGTGTGTGTGTGTGTGTGTGTGTGTGTAACTGACTGTGTGACAGACTGTGTGTATGTGTTTGTGACTTTGTGTGTGTGTGCGAATGTTTGAGTGTGTGTGTGACTGACTGTGTGTGTGTGTGTGCGTGTGTGTGTGTGTATGTGTGTGTTTGTGTGACTGTGTGTGTGGGCATGTGTGTGTGTGTGCACGCATGCATGTTGTATTGGTTTTTTGCTTGGCGTGTGATGTTGATGCCTTTCATCTGGTTTGGTTTTTTTATGTGTATATATATCTTGTGTAGGCGTTTGCAGCCTTATTTTATATGCCTTTATCTCAGTTTAAAAAAAAAATTGAAATCTTTTCCTACTCCCCTTGCCATAGTGCATGTCTTCTTGTATTTTGTTTTTTTGGATAAATTATATTCCAACTCAGAAACAGGGGCAAACTCATTTGGATTACTTGGACACTTGCATTCTTGTGTGAGCCTTGAAGGCTTTCTTTTTATTGTTTTTTGTTGTTGTTTTTTTTGTTTTTTAATCATTCCAGTTTTTATTATATTCTAGTTACTATTCTGTGTTGGTCATGTGTGTGTATGTGTGCGTGTGTGTGTGCAGACGATAGAGCTGATTGACTATGACAAACTACCGGCTGGGCAGAATGCTATTGTGGCAGTGACGAGTTTCACAGGCTATGACATCGAAGATGCCCTCATCCTCAACAAGGCTTCGCTGGACAGAGGTCAGACTGCCCTGTGCTTTGATTACCTGAGTTTTCATTTGGTTTATTATTATTGTGATAAGTAGTAGTAGTGGTGGATGTGGCAGAAGATGTAGTAGTAGTAGTTATTGTGTTATTATTATTATTGTTGTTATTATTATCATTATTGTTATCATCATTGTTATTATTTTCATTATTAATTGTTTGAAAAAATAGATTGTTTTGGATTTTTTGCTTGTTTTTTGTTGTTTTTTGTGCTTTATTTCACTTTGATTTGTTTGTTATGTTGGTGTTCTTGTGGTGTTTGCTAACATGTTGCGAGGTGTTTGTGAACAGTGTTCGGCTTCCGACATCTTGTTCGTAATAGTGATTTTTCTAACTCAGGTGTGTAAACAAAGTCTGTGTAATCATTTAGTCTGTGTGTGAATGTGTGTATGCACATCTAGTGGCAAACAAACATTGACACTGGTACTTTCTCAGCAACCACAAGTGGTATAGGAACCACACTTGGTGGGATTGTGGGTCTTTCCAGTCATCCCCTTTATGATGATCTGGTAAGCAGGGTGAGAGGTTAATGGTCAAGGTTGTTATTTGTCCAAAAAAAAGAAAGAAAGAGTCAATGTGTTTTATTTGATTTTCATCAAACGAAGTCTCTGATCTGTACAGGAGGTCAGACGTCATATTTGTGTTGAATATCCTCATGTTGAGCCCAGAGGGGGCAAGACCATACTGTGAAACAGTGAAGGGTCAGGGGAGTGACAGGACCACATCCTGAAACAGCTTATATATTGATATTACATATTTCTCACAGCAGATTTCTCTGTGTGAAATTCAGGCTGCTCTTCCCGGGAAGAGTGTTGCTTCAGTGCACCGACACCCTTTTTCTTCTTTTTTTTTCTTTTTTTTCTTCTTCTTTTTTTCTTTTTCTTTGTCATGCCTGCATGTGTAGTTGTTTTCCAATGAAAGTGGATTTTTCTACAGACTTTAGCTGCTGGGGACAATGCTTTTGTTGTCAGGGGTTCTTTTACATGTGCTAAGTGCATGCTACACATGGGACCTTGGTTTATCACCGCATCCAAATGACCATCATCCAGATGATCTTTCAAGGTCTAGTGTAAAGGGGAAAGAAAATACTGGCAAGCGTGGGATTCAAACCTCTGCACTCAGATTCTCTGGTTTCCTGTGCAGACGCGCTACCCCCTAAGGCCACCAACGCTCCAGCGTGGGGTCAGCAAAGTGACATCGCTGACTGCATTTGTGAGGAGTCTGTGCTGTGCAGACTGCGCAGTGGCACCTTTTTCTTACTCATTCTTACTTGTTAAAGGGGGAGGAGGCCCCTCGATGTATTCCCTGTCACGAGCTTCTCACTGTGAAACACGTGCTCCTTGACTGCTGGGATCTGCATGATGTTAGACACAGACATTACACGGTGGATTCTCTGAAGACTTTTTGTTTCATGATGTCCCTCCATGGACACTAATGGACTTCTTGAAAAAAGTGAACATTTTTTATTAGATTTAAATGTTTTAAACTCTGGTTTTTAAACTTTGAATGAAAAACTTGAAACGGTTTTTATTGTACTTTTTTCTTTCTTTTCTTTTATCCTTGATTGGAAGTAGATACTAATGTGGCTATAGCCTTGAGATGGCCTTCCTTAGTGGTTGGCGAGGCTCTAAGCACCATAATTTGATTTAATTCGACAGGCGCAATAGCCGAGTGGTTAAAGCGTTGGAATTTCAATATGAGGGCTCAAATCTTGGTAACGGCACCTGGTGGGTAAAGGGTGGAGATTTTTCCAGTCTCCCAGGTCAACATTTGTGCAGACCTGCTTGTGCCTGAATCCCCTTTGTGTGTATACGCAAACAGAAGATCAAATACACACGTTAAAGATCCTGTAATCCATGTCAGCATTGATGGGTTATGGAAATAAGAACATACTCAGCATGCACACCCCCAAAAACAGAGTATGGCTGCCTACAAGGTGGGGTAAAAACAGTCATACACGTAAACGCCCACTTGTGTACGTATGAGTGAACGTGAGAGTTGCAGCCCACGAACAAAGGAGAAGAAGAAGATTCATCCAAAGGTTTGCAGGTTTTTGCCGGTAGCCTTCCATAGTGGTCGGCAAGGATCTACTCACAAGCACCCTAATTTGATTCGCCCACGGGTTTGTTGCAGGCTTTGGCCGCTGCCACGTGTACCGCAAGAACACGGTGGTGATCAAGCGCTACGCCAACCAGACCTTTGACAAGGTGATGGGGCCCATGGTGGACGGGCGCACAGGGAAGAACATCTGGAAGCACGAGGCCCTGGACACGGACGGGATCATCGGGGCCGGGGAGCGGGTGGAGAACCGGCAGACCCTGGTGAACAAGGCCATGCCCACCGTCACCAAGTCAGACCCCAACCCCATGGAGGCCGTCAAGGGCGTCACCCAGCAGGACAGTGTGCAGTACCAGGAAGTGCCTGTGTCGTGAGTCGGGGGGGATGGGGGTGTGGGGGCGGGGGTTTGTTCTTCTTGAGGGTGTTTTTTTTTTTTTTTTTTTTTTTTTTAGTTTTGTGTTTTGTTGTGTGTTTCGTGTGTGTGTTTATGTGTGTGTGCATGTTGTTTGTGTGAATACACGTGTGTGCGTGTGTGTGTGTGTTTACGTGTGTGTGTGTTTTCTGAGATTAGTGTCTGTGTTGTGTCTTTGTATGCTGTGTCTTGGGTTCAGTGTCTGTGTAATATTTGTCACTGTGTGCAGTATGTCAGATTTCAGTGTCTGTGTGGTATCTGTGTACTGTACATCAGGAGTGTCTGTGTCTGTTTGATATAGGTGAGTTGTGTGTCAGGAGTTTCAGTGTCTGTGAGTTGTCTGTGTGTTGTATGTCAAGAGTTTCAGTGTCTGTGTGGTATATGTGTGCTGTATATCATGAGTTGAGTTCAGTGTGTGTGTGGTATCTGTGTACAGGATGTCATGAGTTTTAGTGTCTGTGTGGTATCTGTACATTATAGTGTTCCGTGAGTTCACACTGTATCAACAGGACACTGACTGACGTGCAGGTACAAGGGCTTGGAGGCATCGTACGCAGAGCAGGTGATGATTGCGGAAAACCCCGATGAAGCTTTCATCATCAAAGTTCTCCTCCGTCAGACACGAATCCCAGAGATAGGGGACAAGTTCTCCAGTCGCCATGGACAGAAAGGGTGAGTAGAGAGGAGTGGGGGAGGTGTTTTTAGTCTTTTTTTTTTTTTTTTTTTTTTGCAGGGGGATGGATGGGTGAGCGGGGACAGAGACTGTGCTTTGGAATCAACTGTTTTACTCCTGCTACTGATTTTCTTTCTCCTCTTTCTCCCTATTTTTTTTTCTGTTTTCTTTCTTTATTCGTTATCATTAGTAGTTGTTGTAGTGGTGGTAGTAGTAGTTATTTATCTGTCTGTTTCTGTTTCTTTTTTTTTTTTCCTTTTTTTTTTCTAGTTGCTTGGCAATTTGGCAATTGGGAATTGAGGTGTCTGGGTGAGGAACATCGTGAACATTTGTTTTTCGTTCATGTGCTCTGTGTAATTCATGCGACAGAAAGGTTATGATGGGGTATTGCATGTTGTGACACATAGTATGACAGGGTATGAAAAAAATTGATATATTGTGGCAAAGCATGACAGGGTGTGATATATTGTGACACAAAGCATGATAGGGTATGATACGTTGTGACACATAGCATGATAGGGTATGATACGTTGTGACACATAGCATGATAGGGTATGATACGTTATGACACAAAGCATAACGGGGTATGATATGTCGTGACACAAACCGTAACAGGGTATGATATGTCATGACACAAACTATAACAGGATATGATAGGTCATGCCACAAAACCATATTGGGGTATGATATGTCATGACACAAACTGTAACGGGGTATGATACATTGTGACACAAACTATAACAGGATATGATAGGTCGTGACACAAAACCATAACGGGGTATGATATGTCGTGACACAAACCATAACCGGGTCTGATATGTCGTGACACAAACCATAGCAGGGTATGATATGTCGTGACACAAACCATAACGGGGTTTTTGTTGTGACGCAAACCATAGCTGGGTATGATATGTCATGACACAAACCATAGTGGAGTATGATATGTCATGACACTAACCATAACGGGGTGTGATATGTCGTGACACAAGCCATAAAGGGATACATATTGTGACAAACCATAACAGGGCGTGATATGTCCTGACACAAACAATGAAGGGGTATATGTTGTGACACCAACCATAACGGGGTATGATACCTCATGATACAAACCATAACAGGGTATGATTGATACCTCATGACACGAACCATAACAGGGTATGATACCTCATGACATGAACCATAACGGGGTATGATACCTCATGATACAAACCATAACAGGGTATGATTGATACCTCATGACATGAACCATAACAGGGTATGATACCTCATGACACGAACCATAACAGGGTATGATACCTCATGACACAAACCATAACAGGGTATGATACCTCATGACATGAACCATAACAGGGTATGCTACCTCATGACACAAACCATAACAGGGTATGCTACCTCATGACACAAACCATAACAGGGTATGATACCTCATGACATGAACCATAACAGGGTATGCTACCTCATGACACAAACCATAACAGGGTATGCTACCTCATGACACAAACCATAACAGGGTATGATACCTCATGACACAAACCATAACAGGGTATGATACCTCATGACACGAACCATAACAGGGTATGATACCTCATGACACAAACCATAACAGGGTATGATGTGTTGTGTTTCAGGGTGGTTGGTCTGGTGGTACCCCAGGAGGACATGCACTTCACTGACTCTGGCCTTGTTCCTGACATTGTGAGTACCTGTGACTGCACGAGATGATGTACAGAGAGGGATTAAACAAACACCATAGAAAGGGTGTTTTTTGTGTTGAAATTTCTTTTACTTTTTTGTTACTTCTATTTGTTTCAGCATGCTGATTGTTCTTTATTCTGAAAACTGTTCACAGACACACACATACACACATGCATGCACGCACATGCGCGCACGCATGCATGCATGCAAGCATGCACGCAAGCATGCACGCACACATGCATGCACTCACGCACGCACACGCGCACGCACACACACACACACACACACACACACCACAAGCAAGCTCCCCCGCACTCCCCCCGCCCTCCCTGCCCCACCACCACACAAACAAGTCAAGTAAAAGGGACTAAGAATAACAATGAAGATGATTGTGGCTGTGCAGTACATATAGTCCAGTAGAAAGTCTGTACAGAGAGATGCCAGTGACTCAGTAATGCAAGTGCATTTGTGTTTGTGCGTGTGCATGCATGTGTGTGTGTGTGCATGCACGCGTGTGTGCATGTGTGTGTGTGCGCGCGCATGTGTGTGTGTGTGTGAGACAGGTGATGAACCCGCATGGGTTTCCGTCCCGTATGACGGTGGGCAAGCTGATGGAGTTGTTGTCTGGCAAGGCTGGCGTCATGGAGGGACAGTTCAAATACGGCACAGGTGAGGTATTTTCTGTCCTGATGTTTGGTTGTATTAGTGCTGGAAAATGCAGAAAATGTACAGACATTGGTCACGTTTCACCTCCCAAGCTGACACGTATGGACACAGCCATAAATACTGTAGAAGTTGGTTTCCTTTTCTTGTAGTTTGTGGGTATGTAGGAAGATGGAAACTGTTGAAATGAAACGAACTTCGACATATGAGGAGTGCCCAAGTGCAGGTTGCTTGGGAGCAGGTTTATCAAATGGTTCAAAGGTGCTTGAGTTACGCTTGGGTTGCACGGTTCAGTGAGTTGAGTGAGTGGTGGGCCTGCAAGCAGTAGTAAACATGAATTTAAGAGTGATGGCCCTAAACCATTAGTAAACATGAATTTGATAGTGATGGCCTTACACTAATACTAAACATGAATTTGACAGTGATGGCCCTTATCCAATAGTAAACATGAATTATTGAAAGCGATGGCCATAAAACAGTTGTAAACGTGAATTTAAGAATGATGGCCCTAAACCAGTAGTAAAAATGAATTTGAGAGGGATGGCCTTAATCCAAGAGTAAACATGAATTTGACAGTGATGGCCCTTAACCAGTAGTAAGCATGAATCTAAGAATGGTGGCGGCTAAACCAGTAGTAAGCATGAATTTAAGAGTGATGGCCCTAAACCAGTAATAAACATGAATTTACCAATAGTAAACATGATTTTATGGGCATTGGCCTAAAATCAATAGTTATCATGAATCTATGAGTGATGGCCCAAAAACAATACATGCATTAAAGAGTGACGGCCCAAAATTATGTTAAGAAAAAGCTGTACAGAGATGCCAGTGACCCAGTGATGCAACTTGCAAGTGTGTGTGTATGTGTGTGTGTGTGTGTGTGTGTGTGTGTGTGTGTGTGTGTGTGACAGATGGTGTGATGGCCCTAAACCAGCAGTAACTGTGAACTTTAGCCTTGTTGTTGCAGCGTTTGGTGGGGAAAAGATGGAGGACGTGTCTCAGATCCTCATCAACAAGGGCTTCAGCTACATGGGCAAGGACTACATGTCGTCAGGCACCTGGGGGTAAGTGGTCTGTTCACATAGAATGCCACAGGGTAAGTGTTCTGTTCACATAGAATGCCACAGGGTAAGTGTTTTGTTCAGATAGAATGCCACAGGGTAAGTGTTCTGTTCACATAGAATGTCACAGGTTAAGTGTTCTGTTCAAATAGAATGCCACAGGGTAAGTGTTCTGTTCACATAGAATGCCACGGGTAAGTGTTCTATTCATACAGAATGCAACAGGGTAGTTCACATAGAATGCCACAGGGTAAGTGTTCTGTTCACATAGAATGCCACAGGGTAAGTGTTCTATTTGCATAGAATGTCACGGGCTCGGGGTAAGTGTTCTGTTCATACAGAATGCCACAGGGTAGTTCACATAGAATGCCACAGGGTAAGTGTTCTGTTCAAATAGAATGCCACAGGGTAAGTGCTCTGTTGACATAGAATGCCACAGGGTAAGTGTTCTGTTCACATAGAATGTCACAGCATAGTTCACATAGAATGCCACAGGGTAAGTGTTCTATTCATACAGAACGTCACAGGGTAGCTCACATAGAATGCCGCAGAGTAAGTGTACTGTTCACATAGAATGCCACAGGGTAAGTGTTCTGTTCACATAGAATGCCACAGGGTAAATTCTCTGTTCACATAGAATGCCACAGGGTAGCTTATCTAGAATGCCTTGGG
Source organism: Babylonia areolata (assembly GCF_041734735.1). Classification (NCBI taxonomy): domain Eukaryota; kingdom Metazoa; phylum Mollusca; class Gastropoda; order Neogastropoda; family Buccinidae; genus Babylonia; species Babylonia areolata. The sequence continues at coordinate 27,628,688 of NC_134898.1, forward strand.
TCAAGTGGTCTGTTTCACAAATCTAACAGTTAAAGGGGTCCTTTCTACTTGGAATGCCACAGGGTAAGTTGTCTCTTCACATAGAATGTCACAGGGTAAGTAGTCTGTTCACATAAAATGCCACATGGTAAGTAGTCTGTTCACATAAAATGCCACATGGTAAGTGGTCTGTTCACATAGAATGCCACACGGTAAGTGGTCTGTTCACATAGAATGCCACATGGTAAGTAGTCTGTTCACATAAAATGTCATAAGGTAAGTAATCTATTCATATAAAATGCCACAGGGTAAGTGGTCTGTTCACATAGAATGCCACAGGGTAAGTGGTCTGTTCACATAAAATGCCACAGGGTAAGTGGTCTGTTCACATAGAATGCCATAGGGTAGGTGGTCTGGTATGCCACAGGTAAGTGATCTGTTCACTTAAAATGCCACAGGGTAAATGGTCTGTTCACATAAAATGCCACAGGGTAAATGGTCTGTTGACATAGAATGCCACAGGGTAAGTGGTCTCTTCACATAGAATGCCACATGGTAAAAGAGAATGTCACATGGTAAGTAGTCTCTTCACATAGAATGCCACAGGGTAAGTGATCTGTTCACTTAAAATGCCACAGGGTAAATGGTCTGTTCACATAGAATGCCACAGGGTAAGTGGCCTGTTCACATAAAATGACACAGGGTAAGTAGTCTGTTCACATAAAATGCCACATGGTAAGTAGTCTGTTCACATAGAATGCCACCGGGTAAGTGGTCTGTTTACATAAAATGCCACAGGGTAAGTAGTCTGTTCATATAAAATGCCACATGGTAAGTAGTCTGTTCACATAGAATGCCACATGGTAAGTAGTCTGTTCACATAGAATGTTACAGGGTAAGTAGTCTGTTTACATAAAATGCCACAGGGTAAGTAGTCTGTTTACATAAAATGCCACAGGGTAAGTAGTCTTTTCACAAAGAATATCACATGGTACATAGTCTGTTCACAAAGATTGCTGAAGGGAAAGTGCTCTGTGTACAACACAAGCACTCTGATCATGGTTGATACAATCTTTTCTCCGTATCATCATCATTGTTAGCATGGTGTGTGTGTGTGTGTGTGTGTGTGTGTGTGTGTGTAGTCACATTTTGGTGTGTGTGTATGTAACATTGATGTAATGTTTTATGTTATCAAAAGCGTTTTTGTAAAGCACCTAGAGAAAATTTCTGGATAGTGTGCTATATAAGTATCCATTATTATTATTATTATTGTTATGATTCAGCCCTTCTGTACCCTTACCATTGTTATCATAGTCATCCCTTCTGAACCCTCATCATTGTTATTTCTCCAGTATCATCATTATTGTTATCATCATCCCTTCTGTGCTGTTGTCATTGTTTATGTAATTATTCCCCCCAGTGTCATTATCATTGTTACGTTATCATTCCCGCAGTGCCATTATCATCCTTACCATTATCATATCCCCCCCAGTGCCCTGCTCTTAGACTCCAACAGCTGCCATCATTACGCTTAACATGGTTCTGTGTGTTACATGGAGTGGAATAATGGTCTGGAGGTAACGCATCCACTAAGGAAGCGAGAGAATCTTAGCACACTGGTTCACATCCCACAGTCGCCAGTATTATCTCCCCCTCCACTAGACCTTGAGTGGTGGTCTGGACGCTAATCATTCGGATGAGATGATAAACCGAGGTTCCATGTGCACATGTAAAAGAACCCACGGCAACAAAAGGGTTGTCCCTGGCAAAACCCTGTAGAAAAAAATCTACATCAATAGGAAAACATAAAATTGCAGGCAGGGAAAAAAAAAAAAAAAAAGGTGGCGCCTTCAGTGATAGTGACGTGCTCTCCCTTGGGAGAGCAGCCCGAATTTCACACAGAGAAATCTGTTTTGACAAAAAAAGAGTGATACAATACAATACTAATACAGTACATTGTGTTCAGGACACCGTTGGAGGCGTACATTTTCTTCGGGCCCATCTATTACCAGAAGCTGAAGCACATGGTGATGGACAAGATGCATGCCCGGGCCAAAGGTCCCCGCGCCATCCTCACGCGCCAGCCCACAGAGGGCCGTGCCCGTGACGGGGGCCTGCGATTGGGCGAGATGGAGAGGGACTGTCTGATTGGCTACGGGGCAAGGTGAGCTGGGACAAAGAATGTAACATGGGTACTGTTGGGAATGAATTTCATTTTGTTTTAGAATGTCCCCGAAATACTGTAATTCAAAATAAATGGATACCGCATAAATATGAATCACATATGTCAGTGTTCGGTTTATGCAATTTATTCATTGCTGGGAAGAAGACAGAACTTAATCTAAGTAAATTCATAAAACTTGGAAAGGGTGTGTAACTTTTGTTACATCTAAAACATACTTGTCAGTATGTTTAAATTTGATTTGTTTTGTTGCAAATCATCATTAGCGCGCATGTGTGTGTGCGTAGGTGTGCATTTTTGTGTGTTTCTGAGACATTGTTGGACTGAAGTTGTGATTCAATGAGTATGTATTGTTATTGTATCCTCAACACCCCAAAAGGGGCAAAAGGATTAAATTTCTTTTTGAATCTTTAAATCTTTTGACTGTGGTGTGGAGGAGTACAGCCGTTGGATTTGTTGTTGCAGCATGCTGCTGATGGAACGTCTGATGCTGTCCAGTGATGTCTTTGTGGTGGACGTCTGCGGCAACTGTGGTCTCATTGGCTATTCGGGGTGGTCAGTATTCTGCTTTGCATGTGTGTGTGTGTGTGCGTGTGTGTGTGTGTGCGCGGATATTTGTGAAAAACCTAAAACTGAAGGTAAGTTTGTGCATGCAAATTTTGACTTTTATGTATGGTACAAGTTAGTGTTGTTGTGGATCTAACAAGTGTTATGATGTTATCAGTAGCTTGAAACAAGGGTCCGTCAGATCTTTTCATGATGGAGTATTTGTTTTTTCTTGAATGACGATTCTCCTTTTTTCTTCTTTTTTTTTCAAAATCGTACTTTAAGAGTTGAAACAAGAATTCAGTTTATTTTTAAACCCCATATAGCCACAAGACTTCAATGAACATGTGTTCATTTTGTGTTGCTGACTGTAGTAAGGAAAGCTTTGCTGTCTTGGACTGTTGTTAGAATACTAAACAAAATCTTTAAACAAAACAAAAAACAAAACAAAAAAAACCAAAAAAAAACCAGCAAAATATCAGAACAACAATACAGCTGATGAATTGCTGGTAGGTGATGGTGGTGGTTGTAACTGAACTATGGTTGACCAATTTGGGGAGGAAGGTGGCAGAATGGTTAAGATGCTTATCTGCCAATACTGTGTTCGTGAGGGTCTGGGTTCAAATCCCAATCTCACCCCTTCTCCCACGTTTGACCGGAAAATCAAACTGAGAATCTATTCATTCGGATGAGACGACTAACCGAGGTCTTATTTGCAGCACATACCTGGCACACTGAAAATGAACCCGTGGCAACTTTTGAGTACTGACCTCTGGCAAAATATTGTAGAAGAAATCCACTCTGATAGGTACACAATATATATCAATATACAAGCACTCACAGGCGCCTATTTGTATAGCATGTTGGGTAATGCTGCTGATCAGGTATCTCCCTTGCAGATGTGGTATAGCATTTATGGATTTGTCCAAGCACAGTAATGCCTCTTTGATTTTTTTTATAGAAAACTGATACTGAAACTGACCAGTGTGCTGTGACGGTTGCAGGTGCAAGTACTGCGAATCTTCCAAGACGATGTCCACCTTGAAGATGCCGTATGCATGCAAACTGCTCTTCCAGGAACTGCAAGCTATGAACATTGTGCCTCGTCTCACTCTGAAACGCTACAATGAAGTGTAGCTCCATCTGTGTTGCAGAATGTGTTTGCAGAAGTGTATGTGTGTGTGTGTGTGTGTGTGTGTGTGTGCATTCTTGCACAGGCAGTGGGCAGTGTGAAAAATTCATTTCGAGACATGAAACAAGACTGGCTTACTGTGAAAATCCTGTCAGATGAATCAGAAATCTTTGGTTTTGGGTGATGCTAGTTGTGTCATATCAGAGTTTTAAATGAAACAGGATCTTGAAATCACAGATAACAGGCCAATGGATTTTGGACTACACCACTTGATGGACTTTGGTGGTGTGTGTTTGTGTGTGTATGTGTATTATGCGGGTGTTGCATTTCAGAGCAGTCATTCTAAGACAAATGGTGTAATGTGTGTGTGTGTGTGTTAGTGTGTGTGATATTTTACAGTTGCAAAAGTATTAAGTGTGTTGGTATATGTGAGTATATGTATGTTGTGTGTGTGTGTGTGTGTGTTTGCATGTGTGTGAGGGTGTGTATGTGTAAATGGTTCTTTGTTGTTTTACATAATTATGTGTTGGGAATGAACATTGGAAACTGTGAACACATGTTCATCTTGATTCAGAATTATATAAACAGCACGGAATATTCATCAAATAATATGTCCTTGACAAAATAAAATTACATTAAATCTTTGTGTGATGGTGTTATGATTGACTGCTTTGAAAGGATAACAGGGAAGTGGGTGGATTGGGAAAGTGGGGGTAGCATTGCAGATGACTGCCTTTTGTATCAACCCCACTCACTTGACAGCTCTTGGAGCATACCAAGTGCTGAGAACAACAACAACAAAACAACAACAAAAACAGAACCATAATTATACAACTATATATATATATATTGTATTTTGTACAGGAATAAATAAAAATAAATGAATGTATGGAGATATATATATATATATAGAGAGAGAGAGTTGTACAAACACAGAACCATAATTATACATATATATATATATATATATATATATTATTCATTTATTTATATTTATTCCTGTATATAAACTTACATGTAAAACTACAATACAAAATGAAATGAGCCAAATATTTTTTTTTTTTAAATGTAGAAAAAAAATTAGCAATCAAAATAATAAAAATTGAACAAATATGAGAGCTACATACAAGGCAAATGATTAGAATAAGAATAGAAATGGACCACACTCAGAAAACTTCTACACCTGAACCTCTCACCCCCTCCCCAGAAACACACACACACACACACACACACTACACACTACAGCACATGAGATCGCAAACACACACAAGAGATAACGTAAAATACATGAACCAGTGTACAGTCTCACATATGCCCAAGACTAACCCACATACACAGCTGACCCCCAGCGTCCACATACTCGTACAAATGGTTTCACACACACAAATCCGCACTCGCAATGGCATACATTATCTGCATATCGTAGAAAAAAAGCATAGCTTGGTGGACTTATGCACTCGCGCGGGAATGCACACACACACACACACTGGCATAAATACATATACACAAACAAATGTACACACACAGCACACACATACGCACGCATGAACAGATACACACACACTATCAAACAGAAGTCTGTTGTGACAAAATAAAATACATACGCACACGCTCCCGTGCACAAACACACACACACACCTACACCCCCGCCCCGTCTGTCCCCCCTCTCAACCCCCCATCCCCGGCCCCCCACCCCCACCCCCCCTCACACATACACAGACACACACATACACATGCTCGCGCGCTTGTGGACAATCACAGAATGACTGCGGAAAATGTCTGGTTCTCTTCCCTTTGTAGAGTAGAGTTGTCTCCCCTCTGAGGGTCTGTTGGAGACCATGTTTAACCCAAAGGCCTTCTCAAACACCATATGCATCGGCCCTTACATGTGATTGTGTCGTGTCTGCGATATATTAGGATGAAGACTTTACCGGCTTTATCGAAAAAGTGAAAGCAGTTCGCCTGACACAACATGCTGCTCAAGGTTGTTATGGGAGGTAAGTCAGCATTTAGATCTGGGCTTAATTTCGATTCCGTGAACTACTGATCCAGATATGTGACGCCACTGAGCAGATCCAAACTGTTAATTTAAGTGCACAAATCAAGACATTATGTGATAAAGGCTGTCCCATGGCTTGTATGAGACAGTTGAGTAAAAACAGATTGATGCATAACATACATATTCTGGTTACCTGCGAAATGCCTGTTCACTCAACGTTTTTGGCTGGGTGAGGCAGCATTCAACTTCGAGTTCGAGTATTCCCCTACGAGCCTGAAAAGATTGTATTCAGTTTTTCTTTCAGAATTTGAGCAGGCTGGATATAGCACCAAGTCCAACACTAAGTGCCACAAGAAGACAGTGTGTCAGGATAATCTGGAACCCTGACGTCTGTCACCGGTTTGATATATTCAGCACTGCTGCCTGTCACATGTTACCTGCTTTAATTGAAGACATGCCATTTATGTAACATTTCTGGTGTGTGTGTGTGGGCGACTCGACTCGACTCGACTCGACTCAGCTTCAATTATTGTCATAAAATCCCAAAGGATTAATAGACACACCAAAGGAACAGAAAGAAAAGGTCATCTAAGATGCATGCAATGAAATATATTTGGCGAGTATTTTATTGACAGTCATCGCAATTGAATGAGTCACTTGGTTTCAGGATATTGTCTTTTATCTTTCTAATGTGTGTGTGTGTGTGTTGACAGCGAGAGAGTGGCAGTTTGTCAATGGCAACTGTCACTATATTCATTTCCAACTGTTCCTGCAAAGGAAATGTTCGAACTGGCCCGAAGGCGGTGAGTTTGTGTCCATCATTATCATCCTCGTTGTTATTGATAATATTAATTTTCGTCATTGACGCCATCAAACAATCTGTTTTGTCAGCACTGCTGTTTGTCTATGTCATATGTCAACAATTTTAGAGACATGCTAATAATGTAACAGTTTTGGTGTGTGCGTGCGTGCGTGTGTGTGTGTGTGTGTGTGCGCGCGTGCGTGCGTGTGTGTGTGTGTGTCAAAGAGAGAGAGAGAGAGAGAAACTCAGACTTTATAGTCTCAGGCTTTCAGTCTCAAACTATTTTTAATTGTCGTAAATCTTGTCAAAGGAATTATGGACACTGTAGCTAAACAAAACAGTAGCGTTGAACGTATGTGCGCAGTCTTGCACAAGAAATTAATTATAATCTGCAAACATTACAACACGCACACACACACACACAGATATATATATATATATATGTCTGTCTATATACATATGTAGGCTACCCCTATATATATATATATATATATATATATATATATATATATATATAGGTAGCCTACATATGTATATAGACAGACATACAGACAGACATTTACAGATGTGGATGTAGGTATATGTCATAACAGTTCGGGCTGAAAAAAAGTTCAGAGGCAAACAAATTGCGCGCGCGTGTGTGTGTGTGTGCGTGCAGGCAAGCTAGATCTGTGTGACCTAGAGACTGGGGTCCTGATAGGGTTGCATTTACTGGAGCCCTGGGACATGGCCGCTCCAAGCTTTGGTCAAATAGACACCCAGAAGAGAATCTTCACTCCTGTGGCCATCATTATAGGTAGGGGAGCTGGAGCACATTTTCAGTTTTAGCGTTCTCTCCGCGGAAGGTAGGACTGCGATCACAATATTTTGTTTTGTTTTTTGTTTTGTTTTTTTCGTTTTTTTCTGTTGTCAAAAGTTGGGACTGCTTGTAGACATTTCATTCCTGGGAAACATGATTGTGCAGTTTTGAAACTTTCACTGCCGCGAACATATCAATACGTGAACACAGTTCGGAAAGAAAAATCGCCCCGGTGGAAATGAAGGTATATACACCAGTGATCAAACTGAAGAGGAAACGCAAAACGCGATTAACCCCTTGACTGCTGAACTTTGGTGCAGTGAGATCAGTGTGGCATCAGATTTCATTGTGATTTAACAAGTTTGTGTGTACTTCTAAGTGATATTGCTAACTAAAGGTAATTTGATGACAAGAAGAAGAGGTCCAGATAATTTCATAAGAATGGTGACTGACAAAAACAAGAACAACAACAAAAAAACAAACAAACAAAAAAACTTGCCTGTAATCTCAGTATCATCTGACGAGCATACCTGTCAGCAGTAGCCAAGCGGTTAATGCTGTCCGCAACCCAGAGACCGATTCTTAGCGTTTGTTGTTGAGATGTTAGTTCAATTCAGTTTAATAATATAGTTGATAAAGTGCCTTTCCCTTTAAAACATGCTCAATTACGCTGTACATTGTAGATACCGACATTTATAACATGCATTTAAACACTGAAATGAAAAGAAAAAAAAAGAAGAAAAACTTACATGCATATCCGTGTACAGTCAGCCAACCAAACACTCAAGCACTCATTTACACACACACACACACACACACACACGCACGCACGCACGCACGCACGCACGCACACACGCACACACACACACACACACACACACAGACGACCGCGCGCGCTCGCACGCACGCACGCAGGCATGCACACGCACACGATCATTGCACTCATACATATCACATGAAAAAGCCTAAATAATGCAATACTTAAAAACCCATCTGACACAATTTTACAAGCCTGCAGTGTATTCACGGTTCGAGATTTGCAGATGTCCGTTTGCTAAAGAGTGTGTTCATGTTGAGAGTAACTATTTTGCGTTTGTGGACTGCGTTTACGTTTGTGTTTACTTTTGCGCACCTATGCGTTCGCTGCTTATACAGTACAAGCTGCAAGGATTATATCCCAAGAGGTACAAGTGCATTCTTGTAGCTGTCACTGCAGTTACTGCAGATGGGACACTACGGTGTGGAAGGGATGATATCATTAAGTACATGGACACTTTTGTTGCTGTCACAGTGGGTAGAACTGCTTACATGTATTGATTAAATCACAAAGGAACATGAGCACGCGGGTAAGACACTCAGATTTTGTCACTGATGGAATTTCGTCGCCATTGTACACGTGCACTCCTGCTGTTATCGCTAAAGGTTGGACAGCGTACGCGTGCACTTTTGTTGCCACCCCGTGTGTGTCATTGTTCTGTGTGCATGCCGGCTATCTGGGCTAGTCGGTTCGTGTCTACGGGCGCAATGCCGAGTGGTTAAAGGGTTGAACTTTCAATCTGAGGGTCCCGGGTTCGAACCTCGGTAACGGCGCTTGGTGGGTAAAGGGTGGGGATTTTGTCCGATTTCCCTGGTCAACATATGTGCAGACCTGCTTGTGCCTGAGCCCCCTTCGTGTGTATCCGCGAGCAGATCAAATACGCACGTTAAAGATCCTGTAGTCCATGTCAGCGTTCGGTGGGTTATGGAAACAAGAACATACCCGGCATGCACCCCCTCCCCCGAAAAAGGAGTATGGCTGCCTTCATGGTGGGGTAAAAACGGTGATACACGTAAATGCCCACTCATGTACATACGAGTGAACGTGGCAGTTGCAGTCTACGAACGAAGAAGAAGGTTCGTGTCTAACTGGTCTGGGCTCCGGTTGCTTACTTCACAGCTCGCGTCGCTGTGTTGATGAGAGTTTTTGTTCGCGTAGCTGATTTCAGCTGTTTTCAGTTTTAAATCCCAATCGCAGTTCATTATCTGTGTACATGGATGTGTCCCTTAGTCTTACCTGTGTTGTTTCCTTCCTACTATGAACATAGCCTATATTGCTGTTTTTCCAGCAGACATTCCATGATTGCTCTGCCATGACTGATACCAGATAGGCGCCTTCGCTCGGCGAGGATGGTAACTAACCTTTGCACACGTTGTCCCTCACCAACAGGGTTTGTGCATCATGGATTTTAAATGACAGAAATATATAATGCATTCTTTTTTTCCCTTGTTCAACCTTATTCAGATCAACTTTGAAATGCTCTTTTTATCACCATGATAATAGTGCGTGCGCGCGCGCGCGTGTGTGTGTGCGCGTGCGTGCGTGCGTGTGCGTGTGCGTGTGCTTGTTCTTGTGTGTGCACAGAGAAAGGTATCATACAGTCTATAGAGCCCATGTTGGACCATTTCGCTAAGAAGTTCCCAGAATCCAAGGGTACATCTCCCCGTTTGTTCCTCTGTCTTTCTGTCTCCTTGTGTTTCACTTCGTTTTCTTGACAGTAATTGAGTTTCACTGTTAGTGTTTCAGTACCCTGCCATTCTCACCCTGTTTGTCAATCAGTCTGCCTTCCTGTCTACTTGGGTGTCTGTTTCCTTGTCCAACTTAACCCCTCCATCTCTGTCTGTCTGTCTGTCTGTCTCTCTGTCTCTGTCTCTGTCTCTCTCTGTCTCTCTGTCTCTCTCTCTCTCTCTCTCTCTCTCTCAGTCTCAACACACTGATTTGAAGTGCAGTTTAGTTATAATGTGTTGTTGTTTTTTATATACATATTTTGATGCATTCGTGTGTAATAATGTGATGTTTACAAGACTATTGTTCACATATCCCTTCACAACGGTCCTAGGCCTATACATAAACTCACACACACACACAAACACACACACACACACACACACACACACACACACACACACACACACACACACACACACACACACACACACGTTTTTTCTAGTTTTTTTTTTGTTGTTTTTTTTTTTCGTTGCCCCATCATTTTCACCGTTTCAGTGCATTACGCCCACGCCGCTCATTCCGAGACCCATGTACGGCCACATCCTTATTCATCTGCCTCAGTCCCACCGTCAGCAGTCTACAGGAAATCACCGATGTTAGGTCACCAGGAGGCCACCCACCAGAGGATCGAGACCCTGCAATGCTCCTGAGTCACTTCGGTTGTGTTCAGTAGTGCCTGTTCTGATTTAAAGTACTTAGGACACCACCTACTAACGACAGTAGTGAATTAGTCGCGGAGCCAGATTGAGTGAGCGACCCCTCCAGAGCGGAGACCGCTACCACATCATTCCAAAGACAGTTCCTCATGAATCTGCCGACACCGAAGACCTTGACAGGACTGACTCGAAGCACGGAAGTGGAAGGATATTGAAACCGAGGTCACCATGAGAGCAGGGCATGAAGGGCCACTTAATTGATTTAGGGCCATTTTATTTTATCTTGATGAAGGAGTAGGAGGATGTCGATGATGATGATGATGATGATGACGAAGATACTGCTATGGGGGTCTATTTTGGTTTGGGACTGCGTGACAAGGGTGTACTTTACGCTTCCTGTCATAATGATATCCCGGCGTTAACCAGGCCCGAGAGATACAGTCACCTGCATGTTGGTCAGGAAATTAGAGCAAAACACCCAAAAACACATCTGTGAAGGGGATGACACTCGACTGTGAGGTTCCAGTTTTCCCATTTAAGCACACAGCAAACTCAACTTTGAGTAGGAGCCAGCCGCAGGCCGAAAAACCCACCAGTCTGTCTCCAAAACTGTTTCCATGATTGTCTGTCTGCCGCTTTTATCTGTCTCTCTGTCTGTTTCTTTGTCTTCATACGTGCAACTCCTCCCCCCCCCTCCCACCCCTCCCTATCTCACCGGGGGAGGACTGGATGAAAATAAGCACATCAGTGCTCATCTATTATCCTGGGAAATAAAGATTTTTGTCTTATATTGTCTTGTCTTGTCTTGTTCTTGTTTGTCTTTGATTTCCCCAGGCGACCGGAAAGCATTAATTTTGACTTATACAACCTGCTGTTTTCTGTTGTAGCGGCCTTGGACTCTCTGCTACAGACCAAAATTAAAGGTAAAATTCGCCACGTGTGTATTCTTACTTGTTTGTAAGAATTTTACACAAGTTGTTCCCGGGTCTGTTATGGTTCATTTCTGTATTGTTTTACGTCTGTAATGATTCGTTTCAATAGTACGTCATTAATTTGTGGCTCCTGTGTATAAACAAAATCTTTGCAATACTTCTGTCCGTGTGCCCTCCGGAGAGCGTCAGTTCGTGCTGCGTTTTGTGTGTGCTGTCTAGACTGAAGCGAGGGTGACATCAGTGAGTGTCACGCTATATTTGTGCCACCTGTAGGTTGAGTTGACGTCAGTATGTGTCACGCTATATTTGTGCCATCTGGAGGTTGAGTTGATGTCAGTGTGTGTCACGCTTTATTTGTGCCATGTGGAGGTTTTGATGTCAGTGTGTGTCACGCTATATTTATGCCATGTGGAGGTTTTGATGTCAGTGTGTGTCACGCTATATTTATGCCATGTGGAGGTTTTGATGTCAGTGTGTGTCACGTTATATTTATGCCATGTGGAGGTTTTGATGTCAGTGTGTGTCACGCAATATTTGTGTCATCTGGAGGTTGTGTTGATGTTGGGGTGTGTCACTCTGCACTGTCTAGAAGTGTGAAGTGCGGGTCACCCCGGGGTTAACCAGGCCCAAGAAATACAGTCACCTGCAGTGTTGGTCAACAGTAAATTAGAGCAACACACTCAAAGACGCTTCCGTGAAGCGGGTGATACTCGACTGTATGGTCCCAGTCTTCCCATTTTAAGCCCATAGCAAACTCAACTCTTGAGTAGGAGCCGGCCGCAGGTCGAAAAACCCACCTCCGCTAGGATTCGAACCCGCGTCCTTCCATCCGACAGTCTGCGACGTCGCGTAACCACTTCGCCACGGCAGCTTGTCACTTTATATGTTCAGTATGTGTCAGACTGTCACGCTATCCGTCTATGCTGTCTATACTTGAGGGGCTGTGTCAGACAAGAGACGATCGAGACAGTTGGTCAGTTAGTGGTGATTGTGAAGTGAGGGTGACTTCAGTAGGCGTGAAATTGTCTGGGTTGTTTGGGAGGTAGAGAGGGAGGAATGAGGTCAGTGTGTGTGTGTGTGTGTGTGTGAGACTCTGTCTCTCTCTCTCTCTCTCTCTCTCTCTCTCTCTCTCTCTGTGCAAGAGAAAGAGAGAGACTGAAACATATATTTTATTCATTGGCCCCATATGAAGAGGGGCAACAACAAAGTTAATAATCAATACATAAATCAGATAAGCATCACAGGTCCTCTCAAAATTTAAGATACAAGGAGAGAGTGTGTGTGTGTGTCTTTTCACGCTGTGTGTGTGCCCTTTGCAGATGCGGCGTCCAACAAGAAGAGGAAGGTGTCCAGCAAGTCTCCCATGTCCCACGGTGCCTCCGGCAAAGATTACAAGTCCAAACCCAAGGCCGCCAAAAAGGGCAAGGACAAGAAAGGCATCAAGAATAGATAGGGCTGGGGAGGAGGAGGTGGAGAGTTGTTGGCAAGGGTGGGGGTGGAGGGTGGGGGTTTGGGGAAGGTGGTAGGAGGCTATGTGGAGGGTGGGGGGGTTGAATGTGGGAGGTAGGGTGTGTGTGGGTGGTAGGGGAAAGGGGAAGGGGGATCCACATGTCTGTACCTGCTACAACCTTCTTTTCTTTCCCACCAGCACCTTCTCTCCCCAACCCGCAGTTCTCTCTCTCTCTCTCTCTCTCTCTCTCTATATATATATATATATATATATATATATATATATATATATATAATGATAATATATACATACAACTTTCACATCGAAATGCGACAACAGCACTAAACAGTGCATGCATGTGTGTGTTGAGAGAAAGAGAATGTGAGTGAGAGTGTGTGCGTGTGTGTATGTGTGTGCGGGTGTGAGGGAGAGACAGGAGTGTAAAACAAAATTCCACACGAAACATTTGTTATTGTTGTTGTTTTGTGTGTGGGGGTGGGTTGGGGGTGGGCTCCAACCTCGCTCTTTTTTCTCAACGTATTTCTCTTTTTCTGTCCCCCACCCCCACCCCCCAACCCCCACACACACAGCCACTTTTTTTCCTTCCTTTTTCGTAGAGCCTCCATCCGTCTTCCTATTCCCCCCCCCCCCCACCTGGAAATGAGGGTAGCAAGCAGATCAAAACCAGTCTGCTTTTTGAGATATTTTACTGACTCCTAATTGTTAACATTGTATGATCCCTTGATCTTTTAAAAGCTGGTATACAGAATATAGTAGAAAGCTCAGTTTACTCTGGTGTTTGTTTGTGAGTGGATGATCATGAAAATGCATGTCCTTGACTCTTTTACATAATAATTCCCTCAGTCGGGAGTGTACAGCACCGTGAATACAATACAATACAATACAAAACATCTTTATTAATCCGATTGGGAATGACACAGGCCAGTGAATTTATTAAGTATGAACTGCCTCTGACTGAAAACACTCTGAAGCAAAGACACTTGGATTAATTAGGATTTTTGTTTACATCGTTTAGGTATTTTACATTTAATTTTTCGGACTATATACATGTGTGATTGCTAACACACACACAGGTTGGCCTGATATGGAAATACAAATAAATTAAAGGTGAACTTCCTTTGGTGGTCCTGTCTTTTATATAATATAAATTCAAGTTTTAATTTTCATCAACATTACAATTATTAGTACATATATCATTACATGCATATACCACATTAGCAGTGTTACTGTTATTAATTTTATTGTGCATATGTGCCACTATCTGGGAGAGAGGGGAGATCCCCCAGGATTTCAAGGATGCTTCAATTGTCCACATTTACAAACGGAAGGGAGACAAAACATCCTGCGATAATCACTGTGGAATCTTTCTCCTCTGCATCGCTGGCAAGATCTTCGTCCGCATCATACTGAACAGACTGGTTGACCGTGTCTCCAGCGCAGTCATCCCTGAAGCACAGTGTGGTTTCCGTTCAGGCAGGTGAACATGTGACATGGTGTTTGCCGTACGTCAGATGCAAGAGAAGTGCCGTGAGCAGAATAAGGAGTTCTACATGGTCTTTGTAGACCAGACTAAAGCCTTCGACATGGTGAACCACGGTAGTCTGTGGAAGATCCTCCTAAAGTTCGGCTGCCCAGAGAGCCTAATCCAGCTGATTGCGTCATTCCATGATGGTACGCAGGCGAGAATACAGGAAAATACTGACATGTCGGATCCGTTCCCTGTGGTAAATGGAGTGAAGCAGGGCTCTGTCCTGGCACCCACACTGTTCTCCATTCTCTTCTCTGCCATGCTGATTGACGCCTTCCAAGACTGTGACCAAGGTATCTACATTCAGTTTCACACGGCAAACTTTTCAGCTTGCGGCGACTCCACGCCAGGTCCAGGGTGTTTGAGGCACTGTTGAGAGGGTTCCTCTTCGCTGATGACTGCACGCTTGCTGCACACACCCATGAGGATATGCAGTTCATTATGGACAGGTTCTCAACCTCCTGCAGGCGTTTTGGACTACCATCAGCCTCAGCAAGACCGAGTCCATGTACCAACCAGCTAGCTCACAGAACGCCAGTGCCTCCCCACCCACCTGCAATTAAGATAGATGACACAGAGATCAAGTCATTCAACAGGTTTTGCTACCTGGGCAGCACCCTATGCAGCAACGGAGCCCTTGATGCAGAAGTGACGCCAGCTCTGCCTTTGGCAGACTCAACAACAGGCTGTGGAACAACAAAGGCATCAGGCTCAGCACCAAAATGAAAACCTACAGAGCTGTTGTGCTGACCACCTTGTTGTACTGCTGTGAAACATGGACGACGTATCGCCGTTACATTCAACAACTTGAGCAGTTTCACCAGAGATGCCTACGAAAGATCCTCGGCTTAAAGTGGCAAGACAGGGTCCCCAACCTCCAGGTCCTAGAGAGGAGCGGCCTGCCCAGTATCGAAAGCCTGCTGATCCAGTGCCAGTTACGCTGGACAGGACACGTTGTCCGCATGACAGACAGCAGGATCCTTAAGATGCTTTTATATGGCCAGCTGAAGGAAGGCCACCGCGAACTTGGAAGACCCTGCAAGCGCATCAAGGACACCTTGAAGACAAACCTCAAAGCCTGTGACATAGACATCACTTCCTGGGAAACTGATACCCTTGACCGCTGTCGCTGGAGGATGTTGTGCTCTAGTGGTATAAAGACGTTTGGAAACAAGAGAACGCTGGCCATTAAGGAGAAGCGTGAGCGAAGGAAGCAGGGCTCAACTTCTAGAGACGTTTTCCCTTGCAACAATTGTGGGAAGTGCTGCGCATCCAGAATCGGCCTCTTCTCCCATATGAGGACACCCACTGACAGTTAAGCCTGCCTGCCTACTCATCCGTCGGTCCAGTAAACCTACTGGTGGGATCTCCATCTTTTCCTTGAAGAAGAGAGTTAAAGCAGGGGAGGCTACACTGCCCAGTTCAGCTGGCCTTGCAGGTCACAGACCTCAGTACAACGTGTGACAAGTAATTATCAACTGATAGACGGAAGCTGTCCAAATGCAGTCATACGCCTCAGTTAAAGCATTGTTAGCGATAGTTTCAGTTTCAGGGAGGTGTCAGAGCGCGTGAACAGATACATATACGCTACACCACATCTGAAGAAAAAAAATGAAACCAGAACTAAAAAAAAAAAAAAAAAACCAGCTTGGGTCACGATGCTGACACAACTACTACTACACTACTACTGCTGCTACTTGTAATTACATAGCTCTGAATCTTGCGCTGAGACAAAGTATACATCCACACCCGACCATCCTACATAACCCACCCCCTTCTCCCTCGCACACGCACACACACACACACACACACACACGTCAGTTCACACAGGCATAAATTGGTTCGGTCCAGTGCAGTCCAGTTAAGATGGGACAGTGATAACAATACAGTGGAACAAGACACGGGCAGAACCATGGTGATGACCTAATATCGATAATTCCCTGTGGACTGTGAATGCGGCAGACGAACCTGGGTGGGAGTGGCTGTGAATGGGAGGCTCGCGAAGAGCGAAGAAGGGGGACGGGTGTGAGGGTGTGATGTGTGTGGGAGGGGTGGGGGGGACGTGGGGCGGTGGGTGTGAACGCCACTGAACTGACGGCATGTGGTGAGGCAGCCATCACACACACACACACAAACACACACACACACACACACACACATATATATATATATATATATATACTATTTGCATACAAACACAAAATCAACCATTCAACTGCCAAGCAAACCAGTCCAGCAGTCAGTCAGTCAATTTATGGGTGGTATGGAAAAGTCCAGTTCTGCCGAAACGGTTCAAGGAAAATGGTCTTGACGTCAGTGGCCATCCGTTTCGGGATTTCCCAACCTCCGTTTTCCTTCCCATACTCCCTCCTCTCTCTTCTCCCCCCTCTAGCTCTTAGAGACAGGGGGAGGGTGGGTGGAGGCAGGGGCGGGGTGTGCGGGGAAGGGGGGGGGGAGTTTATCACACATATATATATCGATAGAGAAGATCGATGAGGCCGAGGACAGGATAGAGGATCCATTAAAGAGGCGGGTCAGGCGAGTCGTGGCGTGGGGATGGTTCCGTGCCATGTCCCCGGGCCTCACTGTCAGGTCATGGATGACTGAGCACACCTGTACTGCTCGGCTTGTCGTACCCCCCTCACCCCACCCCACTCCCCTGGGTCACTCGAATGCACACAAGTTTGTTTTTATGTTGTATGACTGTTTTTACCTCTGCCATGTAGGCAAACACAGTTCGTATTCGGATTCGAACCCGGGACCCTGAGATTGAAAGTCCAACTTTTTAACCACTCGGCTGTTGCGCCCGTCATCTTTCGAAAGCAACAAACAATCGCCCCCATTCTAACTCCATGCACATACCGTTATATAGGACATGTTCCTACATCTATCGACCATACAGTTGTTTCACACTTGAACAGTTCCTACGCCTCAATGGCTCCATACCCGAAGTGTATAATCGACCGACATTATATTGGAAATGTATATGCAGACATGAAGAATAAAATGTTTACGAACCCAAGAACCTCTTTTATCTGCAGCGCTTCAGTGGATCCGACCCCGACTGACGTGTTCTTGATCGGTTGGAGATTCCCTCTTGTAAACAGCACTTAAAGTGACTTGGCAGCATGACTCCTGATGAAAGATTTTGGGTTTAATGTTCATTCACTCCCCACAAACTAAAGAAACAAAAACAAAAAAATGTTTAAGAAAAAAAAATAACAACAACAATAACCATTATGATAAAACACCTAACTGAAAAACAAAAAGAAAAGAAAACCCCAAAAGATAATGTCAACAACACTCAGGCATCTAATGCAAAATATAACTAAAGCATGCACTGTCAGCGTGACTCTACCTTCCTGAAACATAAACACATGTTCAAAGTATTTAATAAAACAATCAATTCTCACTCGTACATTTTACGACATGCATGTACACATGTTCAAAGCATCATGAAAAACGATATATGAGATTGCCTTGCAAGGTAACGATAAATCACATCCTACATCTATGTAATAGGCCTTTTTGTCTCCCTATTACTGTGATGTAAGAGTGAATGTATGATTATTGTAGTTTCAAAGTTAAGTAGCAGGCTATCCTCTGGGGTTTTTGGGTTTTTTTTTTTTTTTTTACCCGTTCGTGTGATGTTCGAACAAGCTTAGATATTTCAGTGTAGACTTTAGCTTTCTAGTTTGCAGACCTCAGGTCACACTAACTTGAGTCCCGAGAAGAAGACGTCATGTGATCGAAATGTTCGGAGTTGGGGAACGCGTTCGATCCGTTGCTTATAATTTATCGATCTTGCATCTGTGAATGATATGATTAAGCAAACATTACTTTGAAATAGAAAACAGCATCTGTTTTCAAAAGTTTGTCCACACTCAAATCTTCATGTCAAAATCAATTTTCATTGAATAGTCTTTCAAAAGAATTCTGCATTAATTTTTCAAGATGTCTGTAGCTCCATAGAATATGTTCAAAGGAATAGTTTTCATCTTCGCTGAAAGTACAAGCACAATTCACTGTGGCTGTAACAGCAATGCATTGCAATTTCAAAATCATTGCCGAAGATATTGTGAATGCAATGGATTTAACGCCCATCGTTTTCACAACAATATTTTCGGCAATGATTTCACGGATTATTCTTCTTCTTTTTTTTTTTTTTTTTTTTTTTGCTGCCCCATTATCTGCACCGTTTCAGTGGCATTACTCCCACGCCGCTCATTTAGATTCCCCCATACACGGCCACACCCGGGTTCGTCCTTCACAGTTCCAGCGTCGGCAGTCCACAGGGAACCATCGATGTTAGGTCGCCAGGAGGCCACACACCAGAAGAGACCCTGCACTGCTGCTGAGTCACTTCGGTGGTGTTCAGTGGTGCCTTTTCTGTTTTAACGTACTTAGGACACCACCTACTAAGCCCCCTACTAACGACAATAATGGCTTAGTCGCGGAGCCAGACTGAGTGAGCGTCCCTCCCAGAGTGAAGACCGCCACCACGTCCCCCAAACAACAGCCCCCCATGAATCTGCCGACACTGACGACATTGACAGGACTCACCCCAAGCACGGAAGTGGAGGGGTATCGAAACTGAGGTCACCATGAGAGCAGGGCATGAAAGGCCACAGACTTTGAGACTATTTTGTTTATATTGATGACGATGAAGGAGGAGGAGGATGACGATGATGATGACGATGTTGCTATGGAGGTCCATTTTGGTTTGGGACTGCGTGACAAGGCTGTACTCTACGCTTCCTGTCATGATGATATCCCGGCGTTAACCAGGCCCGAGAGATACAGGCACTTGCAGTGTTGGTCAGGTAATTAGAGCAACACACCCAAAGACGCATCCTTGAAGTGGATGACACTCGACTGTGTGGTCCCAGTCTCCCCATTTAAGCCCACAGCACACTCAACTCTGGGTAGGAGCCGGCCACGGGCCGAAAAACCCACCTCCGCTGGGATTCGAACCCGCGTCCTCCCAGCCGTCAGTCCGCGACGCTAACCACTTCGCCACAGCGGCTGGTTTCACGGATTATTCTTGTTTGTAGCCAACATTTGACATCACGAATTTTGAATTTTTAAAGAAAACTGCCGTCCATGATACTAGGGAAGCCTATTTAGTTTTCTGGCTATTTTGAGCAATTTTGGTCTGCCTCTAACTGGCGTAATGTGTTCATAGTTTATGTGTATTGAATGTGCTGTTGATACGTCGGAGTTGATAACCCCAGTTACATCTGGTCATCTGTGGCAGTAATCCCAAACCGACTGGCCTGGATAAAGGCTTGTGTGGCATGTCTGACAAAGATCCCAAGTTTATGAAAAGCACGTTGCCAGAGGTTTAAAACAGAAGTCAAACATAATTTCGCATTATCAGTTCATAAGATAAAAACACACTACCACTTCGGAAACTTTTGTTGGACTATTTTTCGATTATGGAAATGAGGTGTACTTTCTTCGACTTTGAAAACAAGCAAGCGCACACACAAACAACAGATGCAGCCACACACACACACACACACACACACACACACACATGGAAAATAGCCATTCGTTTGAAGTATCTAGTTGTAACTGACATCTTTACACACACACACACACACACACACACACACACACACACACACACAAAAACTGTGTGTGTGTGCAACTGAGAATTAAAAGCAAAAATACAGTCAAAAGGGAAATAACAAAGAAAGGATCCTCAACATCCTTGAAGCAATGAGCGTCCCGCGTGTTTTCCAAACGGTATGACGAGTCTGGTCGTGGCGTTTTGAACCCGGATACAACGGCACCTCTCCTGGGGTCCACACCACAGGCATTGGCTGAAGTGGTAAACCATCTCACCCCTTCCTCCCTCCCCCTCCACCCCCCTCTATCCCCCACCCTTTACCATGTGTATATAGAGGACTTCTTGGAGCTGAACGATTCATATCTCAACTGAAGCTGGATGATCACCGCTGTCTTGCTGTCACTTTGTTGTTTCCTGCAGCGAACTTAGAGCCATCCTCGTTGCTCTGTTCTTTGGGGTACTTCTTTGCAACAGGTAAGCCAGCATGGAGAGAACAGTAAGATTGATTCTGACTGTTGTGTGCTCGGATTTTTAGGAATACAACTAATCTGCGATGATGATTTGAGGATAACTAACCCCACATCGATGTTGATAATTATCATGTTGAACTGCTGAAACACACACACACATACACACACACTGATAGTAACTGATTGATATGCAAGATTAAAAGATGAAAATTTAAGCTGCTATCAACCTCCAATATCATCATCTTTTGAACGGCAAAAATCGGGTCAAATCACACATTGTAAGAAAGCGTTGGGTGGTAGGCGGCCCCATGCTTTCTCACAGTTGGGAGAAAACGTGGGAGGGGAACAACCACACTTTCTCACAACCCCTCGATTTCTGACAAAGTGAGAGAAAGTGTGGGATTGCGAGAAAGCGTAGGCTAGCAGACCACGCTGTTCACAAACTTGATCACAGATTGATCGATGTCTACAACAACATAGCAACAATAATTTTGCTTATTCTAAACGGAAGGACACCGGAAGACAAAACACACAAAAAAAACCAAAAAATTATTAACCAAAGAATCTATCAACACCAACAGAATTCAGCTGTTTCCTATTGGGATTTATATTGCATGCCGTGTTCACAGTCACTGGATTCATAGAAAAGATACAGTGTTACTTATGTGAAAAAGGTGTGTACTGTGAAATTTTATCAATACGAAAGAAACGAAAATCCTCTGTATTTTTCAATTCGGGAAAAAATATTCACCACGGTGTAAGACTAATTTGTATTTATATCAATCAATTGACATTAACTGACGACAGACTCAACTTTCTTACCATACATCCACAACTGAAATTGAATAGGCTATATTTATTTCTGGAAAGAGAAAAACAACAACTAAAGAACTGATCATAACAGACTGGACTATTCTATAAAATCTTAAGACTGATTATCGAGAAGAGACTTTGTATGTATATATGTGTGTATGACAGTCGTGTCCGACTATGACCATCAGAACAGCAGAGAAGGCAACTGCTGTTCCAAGTAGGCATATCTGGGCTGTAGAGAATGTCTTGCCCAAGTTACATCCCCACTCCGAGAAGAGATTATGGTGACGATTAAATGGATTCTGCTCACATATGTGTTTACGTTACTGAAACCAAGCGCACACATCTTTCATTCATAAAAAAAAGAAGAAGAAAAGGAAAGATTTACAAATATTCCAAGAGAAAGAAAAAAAGTGATATGTGTGAAGCTGTGATATGTGGACACTGAACATATATCTCATTCGGATGAGACGATAAACCGAGGTTCCCGTGTGCAGAAGGCACACGGCCCACTGGATAAGAACCCATGGCAAGAAACGCGTTGTCATCTCACAATATTCTGAAAAAGAAATTCACTCTGATAGGTACACAAACATATACACAGGCACTACAGGACCTGACTATTATGCGTTGTGTTATACTGCTGCCTTGTCTGGCATGTGCCTGGGAGACGTGGTGCAGCGTATGAATATGGATTTGTCCGAACGCAGTGACGCCTCCTTAAGAAACCGAAACGGACACGGGAAGGCGGGCATGGGGGAGGAGGAGGACAGGACGGTGAGGGGGGTGGGGCGTGCCTACCTGCAGGACAGCAGTGTGGGAGGCGTCAGACGAGCAGCACGCCCAAACCTCGTCGTCCGCATCGTCTGGGTCGCTATCATCGTCGTCAGCGCATGTATGATGAGGATTGTATGATGAATGTGTGGACTGTATGATGAATGGATGTGTAGACTGTATGATGGATGTATGTGTGGACTGTGTGATGGATGTGTAGACTGTATGATGGATGTATGTGTGGACTGTATGATGGATGTGTGGACTGTATGATGGATGTGTAGACTGTATGATGGATGTATGTGTGGACTGTGTGATGGATGTGTAGACTGTATGATGGATGTATGTGTGGACTGTATGATGGATGTGTGGACTGTATGATGGATGTGTAGACTGTATGATGGATGCATGTGTGGACTGTAGGATGGATGGATGTGTGGACTGTTGGATGTATGTATGGACTGTATGATGGATGAATGTGTGGACTGTATGATGGATGGATGTGTGGACTGTAGGATAGATGGATGTATGGACTGTAGGATGGATGTGTGGACTGCAGGACGGATGGATGTATGGACTGTAGGATGGATGGATGTGTGGACTGTATGATGGATGTGTGGGCTGCAGGATGGATGAATGTGTGGACTGTAGGATGGATGGATGTGTGGACTGTTGGATGTATGTATGGACTGTATGATGGATGAATGTGTGGACTGTATGATGGATGGATGTGTGGACTGTAGGATAGATGGATGTATGGACTGTAGGATGGATGTGTGGACTGCAGGACGGATGGATGTATGGACTGTAGGATGGATGGATGTGTGGACTGTATGATGGATGTGTGGGCTGCAGGATGGATGGATGTGTGGACTGCAGGATGGATGGATGTGTGGACTGTATGATGGATGTGTGGACTGTAGGATGGATGTATGGACTGTGATGCATGTGTGGACTATATGATAGCTGGATGTGTGGACTGCAGGATGGATGTATGGACTGTATGATGGATGGATGTGTGGACTGTATGATGGATGTGTGGACTGTATGAATGATGTATGGACAGTATGATGGATGGATGCGTGGACTGTAGGATGGATGGATGTATGGACTGTAGGATGGATGGATGTGTGGACTGCAGTATGGATGTGTGGACTGTATGATGGGTGTGTGGACTGTATGATGGATGAATGGACTGCAGGATGGATGTGTGGACTGTAGGATGGATGGATGTATGGACTGTAGGATGGATGTGTGGACTGTAGGATGGATGTGTGGACTGCAGTATGGATGTGTGGACTGTAGGATGGATGGATGTATGGACTTTATGATGGATGTGTGGACTGTATGATGGATGGATGGATGGACTGCAGGATGGATGTGTGTACTGCAGGATGGATGGATGTATGGACTGTATGATGGATGTATGGGTTGTAGGATGGATATGTGGACTGCAGGATGGATGGATGGATGGACTGTATGATGGATGTATGGACTGTAGGATGGATGTGTGGACTGCAGGATGGATGTGTGGACTGTAGGATGGATGGATGTGTGGACTGTATGATGGATGTGTGGACTGTATGATGGATAGATGTGTGGACTGTATGATGGATGGATGAGTGGACTGCAGTATGGATGTGTGGACTGTAGGATGGATGGATTTGTGGACTGTATGATGGATGTGTGGACTGCAGGATGGATGGATGTGTGGACTGTATGATGGATGTGTGGACTGTAGGATGGATGGATGTGTGGACTGTGTGATGGATGTGTGGACTGTAGGATGGATGGATGTGTGGACTGTATGATGGATGTGTGGACTGTAGGATGGATGGGTGTGTGGACTGTAGGATGGATGTGTGGACTGTAGGATGGATGGGTGTGTGGACTGCAGTATAGATGTGTGCATTGTAGGATGGATGTGTGGACTGTATGATGGATAGATGTGTGGACTGTTAGAATGATGTATGGACAGTATGATGGATGGATGTGGCGACTGTATGATGGATGTATGGACACTAGGATGGATGTGTGCACTGTAGGATGGATGTATGGACTGTAGGATGGATGGATGTGTGGACTGCAGTATGGATGTGTGAACTGCATGATGGATGTATGGACTGTAGGATGGATAAGACTGTAGGATGGATGTGTAGACTGTATGATTGATGTATGGACTGTAGGATAGATAGATGTATGGACTGTATGATGGATGTGTGGACTGTATGATGGATGTATGGACTGTTGGGTGGATAGATGTATGGACTGTAGGATGGATGTGTGAACTGTAGGATGGATAGATGTATGGACTGTATGATGGATGTGTGGACTGTTGGATGGATGTATGGACTGTAGGATGGATGGATATGTGGACTGATGGATGTGTTGACGGATGGATATGTGGACTGACGGATGATGGATGACGGATGGACGTGATGACTGATGGATGATGGATGTGTGGACTGATGGATGGGTGTGTGGACAATGGAATTTCACCTTTCCAGATGCCTGCGACGATTAGGAAAGTGTGTTTGTTTCTCCTGTTTGTGTATGTCGTTGAGGAGTTGTGTAGAAGGGAAAGTGAGGTTTTAAGTATTGTGATTTGAGTTGGGCATTACCTGGGCTTGTGATTATGTGATAGGTTTCAAGCATTCAATTTTTATTTATTGTTATTATTATTATTATTATTGGCATTAACATTATTATTATTATTATTATTTTAAGAATTATTAGCATTGTTATTACTATTATCATTATCATTATTATTATCAGCATTATTAGCGTTATTATTGTTAGCATTATTACTATCATTATTACTATTATCATTATCATCATTATCATCACCATCTTCATCATCGTCATCATCATTATGATAATGACAAAAAGAACAACAATATGTTGTAATTATTATTATCATCATCATCATCATGATCATCATCGGTGGACCCTCCACAGCCGTGGCAGTGTACAGCGTGGTCCGACTCGTCACGGTCCGCGCGCAGAGACGTCGTGCGGTGACGTCAGGCGTGGACGACACGCGCAGCGTGACGTTTCCTGATGTCACGGTGTGTGACGTACGCGCCGTACAGCTCAACAGGGTGCGGAGGGTGGTCAACAAAGCCAGCAGCCGCCTGCTGTGGGGACTACTGATCGCCAACCTTTCCCTGTACACACCTCTGGTAGGGAGGGATGTCTGTGTTGTGTTTGCGTTGTGTTGTGTTGCGTTTGTAGTATGTTGTGGTGTGAGTTTGTTGTTGTTGTTGTGGTGGTGTGTGTGTGTGTGTGTGTGTGTGTGTGTGCTGTGTTGTGTTGTGTTGCGTTTGTGGTATGTTGTGATGTGTGTGTGTGTGTGTGTGTGTGTGTGTGTGTGTCGAGTGAGTGAGCGAGTGAATGAGTGAGTGAGTGTGTGTATGTGTGAGTGTGAGTGAGTGAGTGTGTGTGTATGTGTGAGTGAGTGTATGTGTGTGAGTGAGTGAGTGTGTGTGTTTGCATGTGTGCGCGCGTGTGTTCTTTCAAAACGTCACTATGAGTGATGACGATAATGATGATAATTCTATGGAGACCCAAACTGGTTGAGAGTAAATGGTTCGTTTTTGTCCTTTCTTTATTTCTTTGTTCCTGTCTTTGTTTCTTCATGTGTTTAATTCTTTGTTTGCTTGTTTCCTGATATCATACATAACGCGGAAATTGTTTGTTAGTTTGTTTCCTGCAGGGAAATTGTTTGTTAGTTTGTTTCCTGATATCCCACATAACAGGGAAATTGTTTGTTAGTTTGTTTCCTGATATCCTACATAACTGATATCCTACATAACACGGAAATTGTTTGTTAGTTTGTTTCCTGATATCCTACATAACACGGAAATTGTTTGTTAGTTTGTTTCCCGATATCCTATATAACACGGAAATTGTTAGGGTTTTTTTCCTGATATCTTACATAACAAGAATGTTCTGGTGGAACCTACACAACCAGTCATTCTGACACTGTTTAACTCACTCAGTACGGCTAGCCCTCTCTTCTCCTCGACACAGACCCCTCGGATGTCCAGTGGGTGTCTCAATGACCCAACCTTTAGCTTCTGTCGTCAGAATTGTGGTATTCTTTGTCAACATTTACCTCTTCAGTATAAGAGCCTTCCGCTTGCAATATTTTGATGGTGGTAATTGGGGTGAAACGCTGTTAACGTCGTCTCTTTCGCCGTTCGTATGGAGAGAATTAAAACAGAACGCACGATAACTGTTTCAGAACGAGCAATCCGAGGCACAGAACAGACAGTTACGCCACCAGTACCAGACGTTGGTGGACCAGCTGTCGTCTGAGGAGAGGGATAAAGCTGGCTTCGTCCTGCAGGACAGGCTGACCGACTGTGCCCTGGGGGATGCCCCCTGTGAGGACAGGTCGGCTGTCTGCATGGCCTGGGAGGGCTCATGGGTGGATAGATGGATTGATGGATGGATGCTATGATGGAAGGGTGGCTGGGTAGATGGATGGATGGGTGGGTGCGTGCGTGGGTGGATGGATGGATAGATGGATGGTTTGACTGATGGAAGGAAGGAAGAATGGGTGGATGGATAGATGGATGGATGTACTGACATCGATGGATTGGTTGGTAGGTGGACGGATGGATGGTTGGGTGGGTGGATTGATGGGTGGATGGCCGGATGGAAATGACGGAAGGAAGGAAAGAAGGAAGGGTGGATGGATGGACTGATGGGTGGATAGTTGGATGGACTGACTGGAAGGAAGGAAGGATGAGTGGATTGATGGGTGGGTGGGGGTGGGTGGGTGGATGGACTGACTGATGTGTGGATGGATGGATGGACTGATTGGTGGATGTATCGACTTGTAGATCGATGGAAGAAAGGAAGGAAGCATGGATGGATGGATGGATTGAATGATGGACGGACGGACGGACGGATGGATGAATGGATGAACTGACTTATAGATGGATGGGTGTATCAACTGATGGATGGATGGAGTGATTGATTAATTGACTGATAGACTCTTGTTTTGGATGGGACGCAGATTAATGGATCGATTATGGGTATTATATTTTCATTCCTTATCCTGTCGGTTCGTCCTGACCTAATTCTGTGTTGTCAGAACTCATCCTGTTGCTTAACTTGACCTCATTCTGTGTTGTCACCACTCATCCTGTTGCTTAACCTGACCTCATTCTGTGTTGCCACCACTCATCATGTTGCTTAACTTGACCTAATTCTGTGTTGTCACCACTCATCCTGTTGCTTAACCTGACCTCATTCTGTGTTGCCACCACTCATCCTGTTGCTTAACCTGACCTCATTCTGTGTTGCCACCACTCATCCTGTTGCTTAACCTGACCTCATTCTGTGTTGCCACCACTCATCATGTTGCTTAACCTGATCTAATTCTGTGTTGCCACCACTCATCCTGTTACTTAACCTGACCTCATTCTGTGTTGTCACTACTCAACCTGTTGCTTAATCTGACCTAATTCTGCGCCGTGACTACTCATCCTGTTAATTCAGTCTGACCTCATTATGTGTAATATAGTTTTACCTGTGATTCTCTTGGTTCTTTCTGACCCCATTCTGTTCTAAAACATTATCACCACTTACTGTTGTTTTGCCCTGACATAATAATTATCTGCTGTCATCCTCATCCTGTTTGTTCATACCAGACCTAAATCGGCGCGTTTTGCATTATCGCAACTCAACCTGTTGTTTGAAACCTGACTTATTTATCTGATTCTGATTCCGGCAGCAATTTCACGCGGTTTTACCACCACAAGTACGGTAACTGCTACACCTTCAGCCCCGACTCTGCCCACCAAGACATCTGGCTGACTGGGCCCCAGCACGGTCAGTGTGCCCAGTGTGTGGTGCTTGTGGGACAGAGTGTTGTGCACGTGGGACTTTAGGATTGTGTATAGTGCACGTGGGACTTTAGGATTGTGTATAGTGCACGAGGGACATTAGGATTGTGTATAGTGCACGTGGGACGTTAGGACTGTGTACAGTGCACGTGGGACGTCAGGATTGTGCATAGTGCACGTAGGACGTTATGATTGTGCATAGTGCACGTGGGACATTAGGATTGTGAATAGTGCACGTAGGACGTTGGGATTGCGTTTAGTGCACGTCGGACGTTAGGATTGTGTTCAGTGTACGTGGGACATTAGGACTGTGTACAGTGCACGTGGGACGTCAGGATTGTGTGTAGTGCACGCAGGATGTTAGGATTGTGTATAGTGCACGTGGGACGTTAGGATCGTGTATAGTGCACGTGGGACATTAGGATTGTGTATAGTGCACGTGGGTCTTTAGGATTGTGTATAGTGCACGTGGGACGTTAGGATTGTGTATAGTGCACGTGGGACGTCAGGATTGTGTATAGTGCCCGTGGGACGTCAAGATTGTGCATAGTATACGTGGGACTTTAGGATTGTGTATAGTGCACGTGGGACATTAGGACTGTGTATAGTCCACGTAGGACGTTATGATTGTGTATAGTGCACGTGGGATATTAGGATTGTGTATAGTGCACGTGGGACTTTAGGATTGTGTATAGTGCACGTGTGACGTTAAGATTGTGTATAGTGCACGTGGGACGTTAGGAATGTGCATAGTGCACGTTGAATGTTAGGATTGTGTATAGTGCCCGTGGGACGTCAGGATTGTGTATAGTGCACGTGGGACGTCAGGATTGTGTATAGTGCATGTGGGACGTTAGGACTGTGTCTCGTGCATGTGAGACATTATGATCGGGTATAGTGCACGTGGGACGTCAGGACTGTGTATAGTGCAAGTGGGACGTCAGGATTGTGTATAGTGTACCTGGGACGTCAGGATTGTGTATATTGCACGTGGGACGTTAGGATTGTGTATAGTGCAAGTGGAACGTTTGGATTGTGTATAGTGCACGTGGGACGTTAGGATTGTGTATAGTGCAAGTGGGGCGTTAGGATTGTGTACAGTGCACGTGGGACGTTAGGACTGTGAAAAGTGTACGTGGGACGTTAGGAATGTGTATAGTGCACGTGGGACGTCAGGATTGTGTATAGTCCACGTTGAATGTTAGGATTGTGTATTGTGCACGTGGGACGTCAGGATTGTGTATAGTGCACGTAGGACGTTAGGATTGTGTATAGTGCACGTTGAATGTTAGGATTGTGTATAGTGCACGTGGGACGTTAGGATTGTGTATAGTGCACCTAGGACGTCAGGATTGTGTATAGTGCACGTGGGACGTGAGGATCGTGTATAGTGCACGTGGGACGTCAGGATTGTGTATAGTGCACGTGTGACGTCAGGATCGTGTATAGTGCCCGTGGGACGTTAGGATTGTGTATATTGCACGTTGAATGTTAGGATTGTGTATAGTGCATGTGGGACGTCAGGATTGTGTATAGTGTACGTAGGACGTTAGGATTGTGTATAGTGCACGTAGGACGTTAGGATTGTATGTAGTGCACGTTAAATGTTAGGATTGTGTATAGTGCACGTGGGACGTCAGGATTGTGTATAGTGCACGTGGGACGTTAGGATTGTGTATAGTGCACGTGGGACGTCAGGATTGTGTATAGTGCACGTGGGACGTTAGGATTGTGTATAGTGCACGTTGAATGTTAGGATTGTGTATAGTGCACGTGGGACGTTAGGATTGTGTATAGTGCACCTAGGACGTCAGGATTGTGTATAGTGCACGTGGGACGTGAGGATCGTGTATAGTGCACGTGGGACGTCAGGATTGTGTATAGTGCACGTGTGACGTCAGGATCGTGTATAGTGCCCGTGGGACGTTAGGATTGTGTATATTGCACGTTGAATGTTAGGATTGTGTATAGTGCACGTGGGACGTCAGGATTGTGTATAGTGCACGTAGGACGTTAGGATTGTGTATAGTGCACGTAGGACGTTAGGATTGTATATAGTGCACGTTAAATGTTAGGATTGTGTATAGTGCACGTGGGGCGTCAGGATTGTGTATAGTGCACGTAGGACGTTAGGATTGTGTATAGTGCACGTGGGACGTCAGGATTGTGTATAGTGCACGTGGGACGTTAGGATTGTGTATAGTGCACGTTGAATGTTAGGATTGTGTATAGTGCATGTAGGAATTGGGACGTTATGATTGTGCTCAGCGCATGTGGGACAGTAGGACCGTGGATAGCGCACGTGTGACACTAGAATGTGTATAGTACTCACGGGACATTAGGATCGTGTGTAGTGCACGTGCGACATATGGGCAATTCAAGTGCAGGATGGACACAATACTAAACAGTAGAGTGTCCCCTTGTTGTCTGATTAATCAAGGCCGTATTGCCAGAAAAGAAGAAGATAAAAAGAACAATAAAAGAAACTTAATGAAGGACAAAAACATGATGAACTGTTTTGACGTCTGTCAGCAAAATGAACTCACAGTGGGATGACGTCTGTGATGACGTCTTTCAACATGGTGAGGCGATAAAATGATGACATCTATCAACAAGGTAAGGTAACAATAAGGCGACGTCTGTCAACAAGATGATGACGTCTGTCAATAAGGTGAGGTGACAATGTCATGACGTCTACCAACAAGGTATGACGTCTGTAAACAAGTTGAGGTGGCAACGTGATGACGTTTGTCAACATGATGATGACGTCTGTTAACAAGATGATGACGTTTGTCAACAAGATGACGTGACAATATAATGACGTCTGTCAACAAGTTGACGTCACAACATGAACCATAATGTCTCAGGCCTCATACTGAAACTGATGACCAGCCTGAATGACGTCACTCAGGAGGAGGCTGGCTTTGTGATTGGTGTTCACCAGTCACGTGACACGCCCTTTCTGCCTGAAGAGGGCTTCTTTGTGCCGGCAGGTCAGGTCACCTACGTTTCTCTTACCAAGGTAATTATCGCAGACATGTGTGTGTGTGTGTGTGTGTGTGGAGAGACACACAGAGAGAACGAGAAAGAGAGAGAGGTGAGACAGACAGACAGACAGATGAAACATCCTCTGGGACCTGACAGGAGAATCAAACTGGCAGGCCAGAAAGACCATTTGGAGGCTAGGATTAGGAAGGAGGTCGTTACAGTGCTGTCATACTTCCTAACAAAATCCAGTCCAGCTTGTGGGAAGTTGCCTATCTGTCAGACTGCCATGGCTGCCTATCATAATGTGCACACGTGGCTGGTATTACATCCCCAATTTTTGCTTGTGTGGAACCAGACGTAACATTCCCCTATTCCACTATCCCTCAGTAAAAAAAAAAAAAAAAGACAAAAAAAGACATAGTGTTCTTGACTAGGAAGGTGACGACAGACACAGTTATTTCTATTTTCACAAGAGGGGACTTCCTGATCAAATCTAGTGTTGTCCAGTGTGTTCAACTTTGCTGAAAGTCTGATGTTGTTCAATGTGTACAACTTTGCTGAAAGTCTGATGTTGTTCAATGTGTACTGCTTTGCTGAAAGTCTGATGTTGTTCAATGTGTACAGCTTTGCTGAAAGTCTGATGTTGTTCAATGTGTACAGCTTTGCTGAAAGTCTGACGTTGTTCAGTGTGTACAACTTTGCTGAAAGTCTGATGTTGTTCTATGTGTACAGCTTTGCTGAAAGTCTGACGTTGTGCAATGTGTACAACTTTGCTGAAAGTCTGACGTTGTTCAGTGTGTACAGCTTTGCTGGAACGCAACAGCTCATTTGTCTTTGATGTGTCTTCTGCTTTGTTTCTTTGTTTGCTTGGTGTTTCGTTTGGTCTCAGATATTATCTCATACATAATGTTGTCACTCTAGATTCTAAAGTGTGTCTGCAGTCATACAGTGTGGATGATGATGATACAGGTGTTGTGTCTGCTGTCATATGGTGTGGATGATGATGACACAGGTGTTGTGACTGCTGTCATATGGTGTGGATGATGATGATGATACAGGTGTTGTGTCTGCTGTCATATGGTGTGGACGATGATGATGACACAGGTGTTGTGACTGCAGTCATATGGTGTGGATGATGATGACACAGGTGTTGTGACTGCTGTCATATGGTGTGGATGATGATGATGATACAGGTGTTGTGTCTGCTGTCATATGGTGTGGATGATGATGACACAGGTGTTGTGTCTGCAGTCATACAGTGTGGATGATGATGATACAGGTGTTGTGTCTGCAGTCATACAGTGTGGATGATGATGACACAGGTGTTGTGACTGCTGTCATATGGTGTGGATGATGATGATGATACAGGTGTTGTGTCTGCTGTCATATGGTGTGGATGATGATGATGACACAGGTGTTGTGTCTGCAGTCATACAGTGTGGATGATGATGATGATACAGGTGTTGTGTCTGCTGTCATATGGTGTGGATGATGATGACACATGTGTTGTGACTGCTGTCATATGGTGTGGATGATGATGATGACACAGGTGTTGTGACTGCTGTCATATGGTGTGGATGATGATGACAGAGGTTGTGTCTGCAGTCATATGGTGTGGATGACGATGACACAGGTGTTGTGTCTGCTGTCATATGGTGTGGACGATGATGATGACACAGGTGTTGTGACTGCTGTCATATGGTGTGGATGATGATGACACAGGTGTTGTGACTGCTGTCATATGGTGTGGATGATGATGACACAGGTGTTGTGTCTGCAGTCATATGGTGTGGATGATGACACAGGTGTTGTGTCTGCAGTCATATGGTGTGGATGATGATGACACAGGTGTTGTGTCTGCAGTCATATGGTGTGGATGATGATGACACAGGTGTTGTGTCTGCAGTCATATGGTGTGGATGATGATGATAACACAGGTGTTGTGTCTGCAGTCATACAGTGTGGATGATGATAACACAGGTGTTGTGTCTGCAGTCATATGGTGTGGATGATGACACAGGTGTTGTGTCTGCAGTCATATGGTGTGGATGATGATGATGACACAGAGGTTGTGTCTGCAGTCATACAGTGTGGATGATGATGACACAGGTGTTGTGTCTGCAGTCATACAGTGTGGATGATGATGATGATACAGGTGTTGTGTCTGCTGTCATATGGTGTGGATGATGATGACACAGAGGTTGTGTCTGCAGTCATATGGTGTGGATGATGATGACACAGGTGTTGTGACTGCAGTCATATGGTGTGGATGATGACACAGGTGTTGTGTCTGCAGTCATATGGTGTGGATGATGATGACACAGGTGTTGTGTCTGCAGTCATATGGTGTGGATGACGATGACACAGGTGTTGTGTCTGCAGTCATATGGTGTGGATGATGATGACACAGGTGTTGTGACTGCAGTCATATGGTGTGGATGATGACACAGGTGTTGTGTCTGCAGTCATACAGTGTGGATGATGATGATACAGGTGTTGTGTCTGCAGTCATACAGTGTGGATGATGATGATGATACAGGTGTTGTGTCTGCAGTCATACAGTGTGGATGATGATGACACATGTGTTGTGACTGCAGTCATATGGTGTGGATAGTGAAGGTACAGGTGTTGTTTTGTAGAACTGTCTGCAGTTCACGCATTGTGGATGAAGATGATGATGATGATGATGATGATGATGATGATGATGATGATGATGTCATGGGGCTTGTTGTGCAGGACTCTTTGCTGTCATACAGTGTAGATGATGATGATGATATCGATGACGACGACATGAGTGTTGTTTGTGGAGGACTCTCCGAAGTCAAATAATGTGAATGATGACACAGAATGTGTCGCTGTGCAGGACTGCTGGCAGCACATACAGTGTGTGGTAATGACGACATGTGTGGTGTTGTGCAGAGCACTCAATCTCTGGAATCAGACTGTGTGGATGAAGAGGAAGACAGCGACCGCAACCTGTACGCTGCTGACACTGGCTGGCGTTACTCTCAGAGAGTGAGCTGCCGAGAAATAATGACATATGTTAAGGAAGGAAGGAACGAACGAATGAATGAATGAATGAATGATAATTGATTGTTTGATTAATTACGGTTGTTTTTGTTTTTTTTATAGGTAATGGCAATGGTGTTTTTTTTCATACAGCCTTCAAACGAAGGTGACGTTATTCTCACAGAGTGAGCTGCTGAGAAATGATAATTTAGAATATGTGAATGAATGAATGAATGAATCAATGGCAATCTTCTTCTTCTTTCTTCTTCTTCTTTCCGTTACACGACCAACATCGACTCTGTCGTGGTTCATGCATACTGGGTATTTTCGTGTCTCCGTAACCCACCGGACACTGACATAGGTTACAGGATATTTAACGTGCGTATTTGATCTTCTGCGTGTGTGTACGCACGAAGGGGGTTCAGGCACTAGCAGGTCTGCACATATGTTGACCTGGGAGATCGGAAAAACCTCTACCCTTTACCCACCGGGCGCCGTTACCGTGAATCGAACCTGGGACCCTCAGATTGAAAGTCCAACACTTAAACCATTCGGCTATTGCGCCGATTAATTACGTTTCATCATCTGATGGTAATGGAGTAAGCAATCAGTTTTTTTTTCATCCAGCCTTCAAAAGAACAGAGGGAATGAAAGAAACGGGTCAGAAAAGAACATCAGGCATTAGGAGAAAGAGAAAATAGATTATTCTGTCGATACAGAATGTACAATATAAAATCATCATTGCATGAATAAAAATCCATAACAGTGCAAACCTAAAGGTTAATGAGAGAGAGAGAGAGAGAGAGAGAGAGAGAGAGAGAGATTTTTTGTCGGATTTTTTTTTTATGAATCAGTCAATGGCCCATGCCATTCGGGTTGGATACAAGTGAATGCAGAGGTACCTACAAACACCGTGCATTCAAAGCCTTGTCCAGGAACAAAGCCAAGTACATGAGAGAGACAGAGACATAGGCACAGAGACAGACACAAAGGCAGACAGAGGAACAGAAACATGGAGAGAGACAGAGGGACTGTGAATGGCAGATAGAACAATCCTCTGCTGTTCACTCTGACTGACTCGGGTAGCTTGGTGGGCTCTGTGCACAGGGCTGTCAACACGGCTGTCTGCAGCGAGAGCTGTACGACCGCTGTGACTGCTGCGACCTTGACCTTCCCTGCCCCTCCACCTTCCTGAATCAGTCTTCCAATCTCACGGGTCACGTGGCCGCGCCGAGATGCTCTTCAGAGGAAGGTGACTGAGGTTTGAGATCATTTATAACAGCGTGTCCAGCAGGCCTCGGTCTGTTGGCAGGTTGAAGGTTGTGACGTATTTTGGAAATGAGGGGCGACAAATCAGTTCGTTATTGGGGAATAGTTTTAACAAGAAGATCCTAAAAGAATGACTGATGAAGGGAGAGGAAAAATGACTATATACTTGATAAAAAGGATTGACGTAGGAAGAGGAAAATGACTGGATCCTTGATAAAAACAGGATTGATGTAGGGAGAGGAAAATGACTATATCCTTGATAAAACGGATTGACGTAGGAAGAGGAAAACGACTAGATCCTCGATAAAAATATTGATTTACGGAGAAGAAAATGACTATCATCCTTGATATATATAAAAAAAAGGATTGATGTAGGGAGAGGAAAATAACTATCATCCTTGATAAAAGAGTTGATGAAGGGAGAGGAAAACGAATAGATCCTAGTTTAAAATATTGATTTACGGAGAGGAAAATGACTAGATCTTTGAAAAAAGGATTGATGTAGGGAGAGGAAAATGACTAGATCCTTGAAAAAAGGGTTGATGAAGGGACAGGAAAATGACTAGATTATTGATAAAAGGATTGATATAGGGAGAGGAAAATGACTAGATCCTTGATGAAAAAAGGATTGATGTAGGGAGAGGAAAATGACTAGATCCTTGATAAAAAGGATTGATATAGGGAGAGGAAAATGACTATATCCTTGATAAAAGGTTTGATGTAGGAAGAGGAAAATGACTAGATCCTTGATAAAAAGGATTGATGAAGGGAGAGGAAAATGACTAGATCCCTGATAAAAAGGATTGGTGAAGGGAGAGGAAAATGACTAGATC
Organism: Babylonia areolata; assembly: GCF_041734735.1. NCBI lineage: Eukaryota > Metazoa > Mollusca > Gastropoda > Neogastropoda > Buccinidae > Babylonia > Babylonia areolata. The sequence continues at coordinate 27,664,848 of NC_134898.1, forward strand.
CTTGATAAAATGGATTGATATAGGGAAAGCAGCATGACTGGATCCTTGGGGAAGAATTGATGAAGGGAACGGTGTATGTTTTGGACTCGGACGAATGATAACGGTTGGAGAGTGATATTGCACAGAGTGTTTTGACAAATGATTGTAGTTAAAGAGGGATATACATAGGACCTAAATAAATAGTTGATGGTTGGATGTGATATGTCGAGAATGTAAAATAATGATGGCTGGATTGGAATACGCATAGAATCTAGATGAATAACGGTGGTTAGACTGGGATGTATACGGAAGCTAGACTGATAATTGTGGTTGATTGGTCATTGACTTTAACGTCTGTTCACGAAAGTGATTTCAGACGCGGAAAAAAAATGTGTGCAGTGTATGTGTTTATGTGTATGGGAACGTGTTCGAACTGTATACAATTATAAATGTAACACGAAATATAAATCTAGAATGGAGAAAGAAATATGGGGGATGGAAACAAACAAAGGAATCCAATTAATCAAGCATAAAACCATCCCTATGACGAACGAGAAAAAGAACCATAACATCAACTGACTGGTAAAAAAGGTAAGAGTCAAATGTCTGAATACTTCTGGTAATTAGCTATTGGGCATTTAGATAAACTAACCAAAAATTCGTAAATTGATGACGAAGAGTTAAATAGTTTTTTGTAACTGAGTTTTTTTTGGAAAGAAAAGGAATGGCTAATTGTGGTTGAGTTGGAAGGTGTCTAGAATGTAAATGAATAATAATGATTGCTAGTGTTGTGCTTAGAATGTAGACAACGCTGGCTAGAGAGAGGCGTGTTCAGGGATGACTGATGGTGGTTTGACAAGCTCGTCATATTGCAATATATCAACGAAGATATCCTTGTTACTGATAGGTGTCAGCTTTCTGATTCACAAACGTTACGAGACAAAGCTTCTGGTACACATGCTCGTTGTGTGTGGGGTGGGTGGGTGGGTGGGTGCGGGGGTTTCCATCGTGTACACCACGGCTGTTGACAGTGATGATAATTATGGCAGTGGAGTGATGGTGTGGTGTGAGATGGTGGAGTGTGTGTACACCACAATGACAGTGATGATAATTATGACAGTGGAGTGATGGTGTGGGGTGGGATGGTGGAATGTGTGTACACCACAATGTCAGTGATGATAATTATGACAGTGGAGTGATGGTGTGGTGTGGTATGATGGAGTGTGTGTACACCACAATGACAGTGATGATAATTATGACAGTGGAGTGATGGTGTGGTGTGGTATGGTATGGTATGATGGAGTGTGTGTGCACCACAATGACAGTGATGATAATTATGACAGTGGAGTGATGGTGTGGTATGGTGGAGTGTGTGTACACCACAATGACAGTGATGATAATTATGACAGTGGAGTGATGGTGTGGTGTGGTATGATGGAGTGTGTGTACACCACAATGACAGTGATGATAATTATGACAGTGGAGTGATGGTGTGGTGTGGTATGATGGAGTGTGTGTACACCACAATGACAGTGATGATAATTATGACAGTGGAGTGATGGTGTGGTGTGGTATGATGGAGTGTGTGTACACCACAATGACAGTGATGATAATTATAGTAGTGGAGTGATGGTGTGGTGTGGTGTGGTGTGATGGAGTGTGTGTGCACCACAATGACAGTGATGATAATTATGACAGTGGAGTGATGGTGTGGGGTGGGATGGTGGAATGTGTGTACACCACAACGACAGTGATGATAATTACGACAGTGGAGTGATGGTGTGGTGTGGTGTGGTGGAGTGTGTGTACACCACAATGACAGTGATGATAATTATGGTAGTGGAGTGATGGTGTGGTGTGATGGAGTGTGTGTACACCACAATGACAGTGATGATAATTATGACAGTGGAGTGATGGTGTGGTATGGTATGATGGAGTGTGTGTACACCACAATGACAGTGATGATAATTATGACAGTGGAGTAATGGTGTGGTGTGGTATGATGGAGTGTGTGTACACCACAATGACAGTGATGATAATTATGACAGTGGAGTGATGGTGTGGGGTGGGATGGTGTGGAGTGTGTGTACACCACAATGACAGTGATGATAATTATGACAGTGGAGTAATGGTGTGGTGTAGTGTGGTGGAGTGTGTGTACACCACAATGACAGTGATGATAATTATGACAGTGGAGTGCTGGTGTGGTATGGTGTGGTGGAGTGTGTGTACACCACAATGACAGTGATGATAATTATGACAGTGGAGTAATGGTGTGGTGTGGTGTGGTGGAGTGTGTGTACACCACAATGACAGTGATGATAATTATGACAGTGGAGTGCTGGTGTGGTGTGGTGTGGTGGAGTGTGTGTACACCACAATGACAGTGATGATAATTATGGTAGTGGAGTGATGGTGTGGTGTGGTGTGGTGGAGTGTGTGTACACCACAATGACAGTGATGATAATTATGGTAGTGGAGTGATGGTGTGGTGTGGTGTGGTGGAGTGTGTGTACACCACAATGACAGTGATGATAATTATGACAGTGGAGTGATGGTGTGGTATGGTGGAGTGTGTGTACACCACAATGACAGTGATGATAATTATGACAGTGGAGTGATGGTGTGGGGTGGGATGGTGGAATGTGTGTACACCACAATGACAGTGATGATAATTATAGTAGTGGAGTGATGGTGTGGTGTGGTGTGGTGTGGTGTGGTGTGGTGGAGTGTGTGTACACCACAATGACAGTGATGATAATTATGACAGTGGAGTGATGGTGTGGTGTGATGGAGTGTGTGTACACCACAATGACAGTGATGATAATTATGACAGTGGAGTGATGGTGTGGTGTGGTATGATGGAGTGTGTGTACACCACAATGACAGTGATGATAATTATGACAGTGGAGTAATGGTGTGGTGTGGTGTGGTGGAGTGTGTGTACACCACAATGACAGTGATGATAATTATGACAGTGGAGTGCTGGTGTGGTGTGGTGTGGTGGAGTGTGTGTACACCACAATGACAGTGATGATAATTATGGTAGTGGAGTGATGGTGTGGTGTGGTGTGGTGGAGTGTGTGTACACCACAATGACAGTGATGATAATTATGGTAGTGGAGTGATGGTGTGGTGTGGTGTGGTGGAGTGTGTGTACACCACAATGACAGTGATGATAATTATGACAGTGGAGTGATGGTGTGGTATGGTGGAGTGTGTGTACACCACAATGACAGTGATGATAATTATGACAGTGGAGTGATGGTGTGGGGTGGGATGGTGGAATGTGTGTACACCACAATGACAGTGATGATAATTATAGTAGTGGAGTGATGGTGTGGTGTGGTGTGGTGTGGTGTGGTGTGGTGGAGTGTGTGTACACCACAATGACAGTAATGATAATTATGACAGTGGAGTGATGGTGTGGGGTGGGATGGTGGAGTGTGTGTACACCACAATGACAGTGATGATAATTATGACAGTGGAGTGATGGTGTGGTGTGATGGAGTGTGTGTACACCACAATGACAGTGATGATAATTATGACAGTGGAGTGATGGTGTGGTGTGGTATGATGGAGTGTGTGTACACCACAATGACAGTGATGATAATTATGACAGTGGAGTGATGGTGTGGTGTGGTATGATGGAGTGTGTGTACACCACAATGACAGTGATGATAATTATGACAGTGGAGTGATGGTGTAGGGTGGGATGGTGGAGTGTGTGTACACCACAATGACAGTGATGATAATTATGACAGTGGAGTGATGGTGTGGGGTGGGATGGTGGAGTGTGTGTACACCACAATGACAGTGATGATAATTATGACAGTGGAGTGATGGTGTGGGGTGGGATGGTGTGGAGTGTGTGTACACCACAATGACAGTGATGATAATTATGGCAGTGGAGTGATGGTGTGGTGTGGTGTGGTGGAGTGTGTGTACACCACAATGACAGTGATGATAATTATGACAGTGGAGTGATGGTGTGGTGTGGTGTGGTGGAGTGTGTGTACAACACAGGGTGGGTGCGGGGTGTTCCATCGTGTACACCACAATGACAGTGATGATAATTATGGCAGTGGAGTGATGGTGTGGTGTGGTGTGGTGGAGTGTGTGTACACCACAATGACAGTGATGATAATTATGACAGTGGAGTGATGGTGTGGTGTGGGGTGGTGGAGTGTGTGTACACCACAATGGCAGTGATGATAATTATGACAGTGGAGTGGTGTGGTGTGGGGTGGTGGAGTGTGTGTACACCACAATGGCAGTGATGATAATTATGGTAGTGGAGTGATGGTGTGGTATGGTATGATGGAGTATGTGTACACCACAATGGCAGTGATGATAATTATGACAGTGGAGTGATGGTGTAGGGTGGGATGGTGGAGTGTTTGTACACTGACCACAACCGTTGACAGTGATGATAATATTGACAGTGGAGTGATGGTGTGGTGTGGTGTGGTGGAGTGTACATTACGGCTGCTGACAGTGTGTGGATGGGGGTGGGGGGCTGGTGATGTTGTTACAGAGCTAAGTTGCCGGTCCGATGTAACACAGAGCTACACTGACAGTTCACTGCCTTGTCTCACTCACTGCCCATCACGCTGCAGGTATCTCTGTCCCTCTGTCTGTCTGTCTGTCTGCCTACTGGTCGTTTTGTCCGAATGTTCGCTTCTCGAGTTGTATGTCTACCAGACAGATCGGCTTCGGTCCACTCTGTTTAGGCATACCCAGATTCAAACACTCGACTGTTGGCCGCCGTTCTTTCTCTGTCTCTGGACCTTGCGATTGGAATGAACTTCCTCTTTCGCTTCGTCAAGTCTCCACACTCAGCTCTTTCAAGTCTGGCCTTAAAACCCACCTCTTCCCAAAATAGCCTACCTTGCCTGCCCTTTCTTATCTTTAGTTTCTACAGTTTTAGTTATGCATGCGTGTGAATGGCTGGTGCGAAAGCGCTTTGATTTGTCTCTGCACAAGATTCAGTGCTATATAAATACCATTATTATTATTATCATTACTCTCCGAAGATTTCGCTGTTTACGTGTCTGTCCGCATGTTAACGTGTCCGTGTAATAGCTGTGAAAATACCAGTGTCATTGTCTGTCTGTGTGTCCGTGTATTGGCTGCGAAAGTACCAGTGTTTTCATTTTACTTTCTCTTTGACCAAAGAGGTTTCAAAGGGTGAAATTGCCTTCATTGTGTGTGTGTGTGTGTGTGTGTGTGTGTGTGTGTGTGTGTGTGTGTGTGTGTGTGTGTGTGTGTGTGTGTGTGTGTGTGTGTGTGTGTGTGTCTTTGCCTGTGTATGTCTGTGTGTGTGTGTGTGTGTGTGTGTATGTGTGTGCTGTAATTGTGTGTGTGTGTGCTTGAAAGTGTAAGCGTGCGTGCATGTGTGTGTGTATGTGTGTGTGTAGTATGTGTGTGCTTGTGTGTGTGTGTGCGTGTGTGTGCATGTATGTGTGTGTTTGTGTGCGTGGGTGCCTGCCTGCCTACCTGCGTGCGTGTGCGTGCGTGTATGCGTATGCATATGTGTGTGTGTATGTGTGCGTATGTGTGTGCTTGCGTGCGTGCGAGCGTACGTATCTGTGTGTATGAAGTAGACGAGTAATGATGAAGAAGAAACGATCCTGAGCGGTGGGAGGAAGAGGTGGATGGCTGCAGTCTGACTGGTGGCAGTGCTACATGTCTGTGTGTATTACAGGCAGACCAGGTTCCCGGGCCGTGTGTCCATCAGCACCCTCATAGTGCAGCAGTCGTACCCCACTGATGGTGGTAGGGATGAAGGTGCAGGTGACTTTTTTTTTGAATGCATCAGCTTCTTCTTCACAGTCGCAAACAGTATCATCATCATTGTCAACATCAACATCGTCGTCGTCGTTGTCATCGTCATCATCATCATCATCATCATCATGTCATCATCGTTGTCACCACCATCATCATCATCATCATCTTCATCTTCATCATCACCACGACCACCACCACCATCATCATCATCTTCTTCATCTTCTTCATCATCACCACCACCATCACCATCATCATCATTATCACCACCACCATCATCATCATCACCATATCACCACCACCACCACCACCATCATCATCATCATCATGTCATCATCAACAACTATCATCACCACCATCGCTACCTCCCTCACTAATCACAACTACCACCACCGCCACCACCTTCCTCACGACCACGACACTCACCGCCACCACCACCACCACCACAATCACCATCACCACCTTCCTCACGACCATGACACTCACCGCCACCACCACCACCACCACCTTCCTCACGACCACGACACTCACCGCCACCACCACCACCACCACCTTCCTCACGACCACGACACTCACCGCCACCACCACCACCACCTTCCTCACGACCACGACACTCACCGCCACCACCACCACCTTCCTCACGACCACGACACTCACCGCCACCACCACCACCTTCCTCACGACCACGACACTCACCGCCACCACCAACACCACCACAATCACCATCACCACCTTCCTCACGACCACGACACTCACCGCCACCACCACCATCACCACCTTCCTCACGACCACGACACTCACCGCCACCACCACCACCAGCACCACCTTCCTCACGACCACGACACTCACCGCCACCACCACCACCACCAACCACCCCGACCACCACCACCATGACCGAAATCGACAAAGTGACACACATGATTATTACACATCAAAACGGGTATGATAATCATTACTCTTTGCAAGACCAAGGCGAGCAGCTTCAAGCCATTGTTGCTCAGCGCTTCGTGTCAGCTTTGTACACGTGACAAGAACAAACAAATGAACACAACCACTCAGAAGACACTTGTTAAGAAGAAGAAGAAGGAGGAGGAAAAGAAGAACGATGAGGAGAAGAAGAAGGAGGAGGAGGAAGAGAAGAAAGATGAGGAGAAGGAGGAGGAGAAGAAGAAGGAGGAGGAGGAAGAGAAGAAGGATGAGGAGAAGAAGGAGGAGGAGGAGAAGAAGATGAAGGAGGAGGAGGAAGAAGAGAAGAAAGATGAGGAGAAG
>NC_134898.1:27676882-27684382 GCF_041734735.1 Babylonia areolata
GCTGTCTTCCTGAAGTTAGCTTTACACTGCTGTCGTCCTGACGTCCGCGTCAACCTGGTCGTCCTCAAGTTCGTGCCGTCCTGGTCGTCACTTTACACTACTGTCGTCCCGATGTTCACATCAACCTGATCGTCACTTTACACTGCTGTCGTCCTCACATCTGCTTTTACATCGTCGTCACTTTACGTCGTCTCATCGTCGTCACTTTACACTGCTGTCGTCCTGAAGTTCACATCAACCTGGTCGTCACTTTGCACTGCTGTCTTCCTGACGTTGTCGTCGCCATGGTTGCCATTTTACACTGCTGTCTTCCTGACGTTGTCTTCGCCATGGTTGCCATTTTACACTGCTGTCTTCCTGACGTTGTCGTCGCCATGGTTGTCATTTTACACTGCTGTCTTCCTGACGTTGTCGTCGCCATGGCTGTCACTTTACACTGCTGTCTTCCTGACGTTGTCGTCGCCATGGTTGCCAGTTTACACTGCATGCTGTCTTCCTGACATTGTCAGCACCATGGTTGTCATTTTACACTGCTGTCTTCCTGACGTTGTCGTCGCCATGGCTGTCACTTTACACTGCTGTCTTCCTGACGTTGTCTTCGCCATGGTTGCCAGTTTACACTGCTGTCTTCCTGACGTTGTCAGCACCATGGTTGTCATTTTACACTGCTGTCTTCCTGACGTTGTCGTCGCCATGGTTGTCATTTTACACTGCTGTCTTCCTGACGTTGTCGTCGCCATGGTTGACAGTTTACACTGCTGTCTTCCTGACGTTGTCGTCGCCATGGTTGCCAGTTTACACTGCTGTCTTCCTGACGTTGTCAGCACCATGGTTGTCATTTTACACTGCTGTCTTCCTGACGTTGTCGTCGCCACGGTTGACAGTTTACACTGCTGTCTTCCTGACGTTGTCGTCACCATGGTTGCCATTTTACACTGCTGTCTTCTGACGTTCCGCTTCAACGTCCTCAAACATGGCGCCTGGTCGTCACCTTACTACACTGTTGTCGTCCTCACGTCCACATCAACCTTCCCTTCCCTCAAACGTGGCGACAGGTTGTCGCTCCACACAGCTCGTCTCTGAACTGATGACTGTAGTCATTTTTAGTTGCTCCCTGGGCAGGAGTCGCCTGATCGGCTTCTGGCTGACGCAACTTGTAGCACGAGCACGCACCACGTTGACATCATCACCATGCCTTTTACTACGGCCGGTGAAACTAGTGACTGGTTCGACACTGTCTCTTCTTTTTATCGCGGCAGCGTAACGCCTGTGAACAGTGGAATAGCTGGTCAGACGGGACAGTATCAGTATCAGTAGCTCAAGGAGACGTCACTGCGTTCGGACAAATCTATATACGCTACACCACATCTGCCAAACAGATGCCTGACCAGCAGCGTAACCCAACGCGCTTAGTCAGGCCTTGAGAAAAAAAGGTAATAATAATAATAATGATAAAATAGTAATAAATATTTTTTTTTTTAATAATGATGACAAATAAGTAAATAAATGTAAAATATGCAGACACACATACACGCACACACACACACACACACACACACACATGCATAACAGATATGAAACAAACATGCAGTTTCACAGATATGAAAGCAGAAGCAAATACACATTAAACGTACACAAGCCCTGTGATCAAGTAAAAGAAGTGGTACAATGTTAAACATTCTATAGGAAATAGAATGACAGTGTAGTGTATCTCACAGATACACCCTGTGTTAAATGGGTGGGCGGCTGGGGGGTGTGTGTGGAGGGTGGGGGGTGGGGGGCGGGGGGGTCTTGACTGTACTGATGGCAGTCATGTAAAACCATTATGCTCATTTCTCTTAACAACAAATGAAATCAAATCAAAAATACTTTATTAACAACACACGGAAATTCATTTGCACAACAACCACAACACCAAAGTTGTAACTAGTGCAGTTACAGTGCTGAACCTTTTTTTTTTCTTTAATTTTTTTTTTATACCTTGAATCTGAACCCATGTTCATGTGTTTGCATATGAAGATTAAAACTTTGTAGCTTTAACTCACTCAATACGGCCAGTCCTCTCTTCTCCTCTACACAGACCCCTCGGATGTCCAGTGGGTGTCTGAATGACCCAACCTTTAGCTTCCGTCGTCAGAATTGTGGTATTCTTTGTCAACATTCACCTCTTCAGTATAAGAGCCTTCTGCTTGCAATATTTTAATGATGGTAATTGGGGTGAAACGCTGTTGACGTCGTCTCTTTCGCCGTTCGTATGGAAAGAGTTAAACAGTTACACAAGAGCACATTTAAAGGTTTGTGTTACCTTAAGCAAGAAAAAAATAAAACAGCCAGACGGGACGTGGTGTTTTTGTTCGTTTGTTTTTTCTTTGTTCGTTTTCTTCTTTTTGTGTGTGTTTTTTCTGTGTGTGTGTGTTTTTTGTTGTTGTTGTTTTGTGTGTGTGTGTGTGTGTGTGGTGTGTGTGTGTGTGTGTGTGTGTGTGTGTCTGTGTGTCTGTGTGTGTTTGTTTTTGTTTGTTTGTTTTTTAAGCATACTTTCGTTAACTTTGTCGGACACATTCATCATTTCCAGCAGACAATGGTTAAAGCTCTCTGTTGGTGTGGTTACTGTCTGTACGTATAGTACAGCTTTCGTCAGTGTCAGTTTTGGTTTCTTCAAGGTAGATGTCAGCTGATCCATGTAGGCTGCAACATATTTGCCTACAGAAAGAAAAAAAAAGCCAGATGCCTAATAAACTGATACACACAACGCACTGGTGAGATCTGAGTACTATCAAATACCAGGAGAGACAGACAGACAGAGAGACAGGCACAGAGAGAGAGAGAGAGAAGGGCAGAGAGAATTGTTTTCATCTTCTTTGTCAACATTGTCGATATATATTTAGGCTATTATCATCAAGTTTAGCGTAGTATACTTATTTATAATCAGTTTCGGGTCCTGGCTGAGGCAGCTTTGCTGGCAACACAGAACAAGAAGGTCTACTGGTGTATTAATAAATGACACTGGGTTTAATGGAATATTTCAAGAAACTGCGTATTGTCAAATATGCGTGTTTTGTGTCATCTCTCTCTCTCTCTCTCTCTCTCTCTCTCTCACATACACACATTCACACACGCAAGCACGCACGCACGCACGCACACACACACACACACACACACACACACACACACACACACACACACACACACACACTTGGAACATAAAAAATCCCTGCAATAAATGTTGTTCATGTCTTCTTCTTTTTTCTTTTTTTTTCTTTCTTTTTTATTCTAGAAGAAAATTTGATAATAACTTGGCTAGGTTTGCTACAGTAACTAAACAGTCTCATCTGGCTTTGTATTAGCATTCGGATAATTTTCAGCAGACATACACAATTTCCCCCAATATGTAACAAAAATAGGATTTGTAGAATGTGGAAGTCAATCAAAATATTCCTTCACGTTTTTTCTTTTAAAGTCAAATTGGTTTCTTATAATCCTGACTCGACTCAGAAATAGGTGATGCTGGTGTAAACTCGGCATTCAAAACAAAAAACACAAACAAAAAAACGGGAGAGTCATCAATATCAAGCAGCGTATATTAAAAAACAACAACACACAAACAAAACGTTGCAAAACATTTATAACGTTGGACAAGAAAGCTGTGCCCAAAACGTTACAAGTAGACGAGGAAAATTTATCACAGCGGAAAACAAAGTATTCGATCGATAACTATTCCCCAGGGATATATTACACAGTACCTACGCATGTGTTTTGTTATATTCTGATAAAGTGATCAAAGTTACTTCAAACAGTTCAGAATGACCATGATATTAAAAGGATTTGAAACTAGATTTAGGTCACAATTCGAACGTAATATATATATATGTATATATATATATATATATATATATATATATTTTTTTTTTTTTTTTTTTTTTTAAAGCTTAACATGTTGACAAATAACTTGTCAAACTGTATGGGGGAAATTGTTTAAAACCCGTATCTTCTGTAAGTTCAATCGTTACATAATTATTCTGACTGTGAGCTGAGCGTTTACACCCAGTCACAGATCAGACTGAAAACCGACCAGAATCAGCAACAGGAAGGCCAAGACAAATGAAACTGCAGAGTATATACTACTGTCCACAGCAGCAAAAAAAAAAAAAAAAAAAAAAAAAAAAAAAAGTTTCCATGCATTTTGTGCTTTTGTGTTTGCCATGCAGTCTCTAGAGTGTTGGTCTAGTGGTAATGCACCCGACTTTGAAGCCAAAGACCAGGGGTTCGGGTCTTATCATGACGGATCCGGAATTTTTACCCCCCTCCTCCCTCCTTCCCCCCTGCCCCGGCTTCCACTAGACCTTTGATTGGTGGTCTGAGTGTTAGTCATTCTGATAAGATGCTAAACCGAGGCCAGGTGTGCAGTGTTGACTTTGCGCACGTTTAAAGATTTCACGGCAGCTAAAACGATTGTCCCTATCAAAACTATGTGGACAAATCCGCTGTCACTGTGCAACAAGTACACTTGCCGACAGAGAAAAAAAAGACAAGAAATATATGTGGGTCTGTGGCGGCAAGCTCTCCAAGCGGCGAAGAACAACCCGATTTTCACACAGAAAAAAAAATCTGTTGCGACAAAAAGTAGAACAATACAATACAATGAATACAATACAATAGATTCCCGATCACTATACAATACACCACAATGCAATACAATAGATTCTCTATCACTATACAATACACCACAATACAATAAAATAGATTCCCTATCACTATACAATACACCACACCACAATACAATACAATAGATTCCCTATCACTATACAATACACCACAATACAATACAATAGATTCCCTATCACTATACAATACACCACAATACAATACAATAGATTCCCTATCACTATACAATACACCACAATACAATACAATAGATTCCCTATCACAATACAATACACCACAATACAATACAATAGATTCCCTATCACAACACAATACAATACACCACAATACACTACTATACGATACAACAGATTCCCTATCACAATACAATACACCACAATACAATACAGTACAATACAGTAGATTCCTTATCACAATACAACACACCACAATACAATACTATACAATAGATTCCCTATCACAATACAGTACACCGCAATACAATGCTATAAAATACAATAGATTCCGTATCACATACAATACACCACAATACAATACTATACAATAGATTCCCTATAACAATACAGTACACCGCAATACAATACTATAAAAATACAATAGATTCCCTATCACATACAATACACCACAATACAATACTATACAATAGATTCCCCATCACAATACAGTACACCACAATACAATACTATGAAATACAATAGATTCCCTATCACATACAATACAATACAATGCAATACAATACAATACAATACAATACAACAGATTCCCTTTCATTAGCTCAGCACTCTCCCTCTTTGCAAAAAAAAAAAAAAAAAAAAAAAAGAAAGGTCTGTCATCCATGTAGCCTACACTCCTTGGTGTGTGACTGTGCAATAGAAGTTGGTCCTGTGAATGTTCCCCATGTACAAGACGTCCCTGTGGTGACGACAGTAACTAATTCCAAAGCCTTCTACCAGCGTGGGCTCAGACGTACCCTGGAGATGTCATGACAAGACAAGGTTCTAAACGTTGAGACACGGAAGAAGGTCTGTTATCAGTGCACCCGCAAACACACATGCTTTCGCGCCTGCGCGCTCACACACGCAGGCAGGAGGGCAGGCAGGGAGGCGCGCGCGCGCGCGCAGACACACACACACGCGCGCGCGCGCGCATACGCGTACACACACACACACGCACGCACGCCTGTTTTTGTGCACGCATTGAGAGAAATCAGACCCAATGCATTACACATCTCGTAAAATACGTATCGAGCTATGCACAATGATTAATGGAGGTTTTTATTGACAGGCCCTTCGCTGTTTATGTCTTCTGAGCAACACAAACCAGAAATCACTCACCACAGGACTTTGGCGGATTTGGCAAATGATCAAAGGAGCCGAGAAGTCGATTTTTAGTTGCATTGTCAGTTTCTCAAGGAGGCGTCACTGCGTTCGGACAAATCCATATGGGCCACACCACATCTGCTCGGCAGATGCCTGACTAGCAGCACAACCCAACGCGCTGAATGAGGCCTTGAGTGCGTGCTTGTATATTTGTGTACATATCAGAGTGGATTTCTTCTACAGAATTTTGCCAGAGGACAACACTCTCGTTGCCATGGGTTCCTTTTCAGTAAGCCAAGTGCGTGCTCCACACGGGACCTCGGTTTATCGTCTCACTCGAATGACTAGACACTCAGTTTGGTTTTCCAGTCAAACTTGTGAGAAAGGGCGAGAGCGGGATTCGAACCCACACCCTCACGGACTCTATATTGGCAGCTGAGCATCTTAACCATCCTGCCACCTCCTTCCTTCATTGATTTGAAACGATCAGTATCAATATATTCAACTGTCGATGACAACGACCGTTTTCCAAACACATAGATATGTCTTTGAAGCCCTGTGCAGAAATAAGTTTGTGCATGTTTATATTATATGTGTGTGACCGTGTCATGACTGTTGACAATCTGTGATCGGACTCCAACACATGCACAACATGAACACACATTTGATACACACCGCAAAAATTCACAGCCCTTTCCCCATATACAACAGCAAGGACAGTGAAAAAAGAAAGAAAGAAAGAAAGAATAACAACAATAATGATGATAACAATAATCATCATAATGATTAACACAAAACAATAACAGCAGCAGAACAACAGAAACTCAGGAGTTGGTTTTCACCTGGTTCACAAGGTCCAGCTGACAACAAGTGCTGATCACCAAGCGTAGGAAGAAGTGACGTGACACAAAGGCTGATCGAAAAGACATGTGAGCAGTGGCCAACCGGGGTGAATGCTGGTGGTCAGCTGAGCTGTCTGTTGGTCAACTGCAGTTCCCGGAGTGGGAAATTGAGGGTTCTCGGAAAGGCAAATGGAAGGTTCCCAAAGGAGTAAATTGAGGGTTCCCGAACCAGAGCGCTGGGAGGTCTTCACGCCATGGGCAACAGCGGGACAAGAGAGACAGCGGGACACCTGTAGTGCGACACGCTCCATTAGTGCTGACTTCTGTGACCTGCCGGCATCTGCGCTCAGCCGTGTCCGTCGTTCTTCGTCTTTCACGGCTCGCTGATGTCACGTTGTGACGTGCCGGACCATTGGGGGCCACTTCACTGGTATGGGTCAAGCAGAGGTCAGCAGACGAGGGTAGGTTGCCTTGGATTGCTGTGTGATTGGTTACGCTGAACTCGTCTGGTTGTCTTGCATTGTCATGCGTTCAGTTAGGCTGAACTCGGCAGGTTGTCTTGGATTGTTATGTGTTTAGTTAGGCTGAACTCGGCAGGTTGTCTTGGATTGTTATGTGTTTAGTTAGGCTGAACTCGGCAGGTTGTCTTGGATTGTTATGTGTTTAGTTAGGTTGAA
>NC_134898.1:27689382-27696882 GCF_041734735.1 Babylonia areolata
CAAGTTCCATCCCTATGCTGTCAGTGTCAATAACAGTGTCTAACAAGTTCCATCCCTCTACTGTCAGTGTCAATAACAGTGTCTAGCACGTTCCATCACTATTCTGTCAGTGTCAATAACAGTGTCTAACAAGTTCCATCCCTATGCTGTCAGTGTCAATAACAGTGTCTAACAAGTTCCATCCCTCTACTGTCAGTGTCAATAACAGTGTCTAACAAGTTCCATCCCTATGCTGTCAGTGTCAATAACAGTGTCTAACAAGTTACGTCCCTATGCTGTCAGTGTCAACAACAGTGTCAAACAAGTTTACATCCCTATGCTGTCAGTGTCAATAACAGTGTCTAGCAAGTTCCATCCCTCTACTGTCAGTGTCAACAACAGTGTCAAACAAGTTTACATCCCTATGCTGTCAGTGTCAATAACAGTGTCTAGCAAGTTCCATCCCTCTACTGTTAGTGTCAATAACAGTGTCTAGCCAGTTCCATCACTATTCTGTCAGTGTCAATAACAGTGTCTAGCAAGTTCCATCACTATGCTGTCAGTGTCAATAACAGTGTATAACAAGTTCCATCCCTCTACTGTCAGTGTCAATAAGTGTCTAACAAGTTCCACCCCTATGCTGTCAGTGTCAATAACAGTGTCTAACAAGTTCCATCCTTACGCTGTCATTGTCAACAAGTGTCTTACAAGTTCCATACCTATGCTGTCAGTGTCAATAAAACTAACGAGTTGCATCCCTATGCTGTCAGTGTCAATAACAGTGTCTAACAAGTTCCATCCCTCTACTGTCAGTGTCAATAACAGTGTCTAACAAGTTCCATCCCTATGCTGTCAGTGTCAATAACAGTGTCTAACAAGTTACGTCCCTATGCTGTCAGTGTCAATAACAGTGTCTAACAGGTTCCATCCCTATGCTGTCAGTGTCAATAACAGTGTCTAACAAGTTCCATCCCTCTACTGTCAGTGTCAATAACAGTGTCTAACAAGTTCCATCCCAATGCTGTCAGTGTCAACAACAGTGTCAAACAAGTTTACATCCCTATGCTGTCAGTGTCAAAACAGTGTCTAGCAAGTTCCATCCCTCTACTGATAGTGTCAATAACAGTGTCTAGCAAGTTCCATCACTATTCTGTCAGTGTCAATAACAGTGTCTAGCAAGTTCCATCACTATTCTGTCAGTGTCAATAACAGTGTCTAAAAAGTTCTATCCCTCTACTGTCAGTGTCAAAAACAGTGTCTAACAAGTTCCATCTCTATGCTACATGTATCAGTGTCAATAACAGTGTCTAACAAGTTCCATCCTTATGCTGTCAGTGTCAATAACTGTGTCTAACAAGTGACATCCCTCTACTGTCAGTGTCATTAACAGTGTCTAACAGGTTCCATCCCTCTGCTGTCAGTGTCAGTAAGTGTCTAACAAGTTCCATCCATATGCTGTCAGTGTGAACAAGTGTCTAACAAGTTCCATCCTTATGCTGTCAGTGTCAATAACTGTGTCTAACAAGTTCCATCTCAATGCTATCAGTGTCAATAACAGTGTCTAACAAGTTCCATCCCTATGCTGTCAGTGTGAATAACACTCTAACAAATTATATGATATATCCCTATGCTGTCAGTGTCAATAACAGTGTCTAACAAGTTTACATCCCTGTGCTGTCAATGTCAACAACAGTGTCTAACATGTTAAATCCCTATGCTGTCAGTGTCAATAACAGTGTCTAACAAGTTACATCCCTCTATTGTCAGTATCAATAAGTGTCTAACAAGTTACATCCCTCTACTGTCAGTGTCAACAACAGTGTCTAACAAGTTAAATCCCTATGCTGTCAGTGTCATCACTGGTGACAAGTGAGATCCATCTCTCTTCTTTTGGTGTCATCACTGGTGAGTCATTACTCTCCTGTCAGCGTCATCATGGCTGTGATAGGTATGTTCCATCCCTCTTCTGTCATTAGTTCCAGTGTCACAGGCTTGCAGATGAGTTACACATCTCTTTTGTCAGTGTCATCACGGGTGGATGGTGAGTCCCATCTCTATATTCTTCCACTGTCATCATCAATGTCCGGTGAGTCCTCCATCTGTCCTGTCAGTGTCATCACAGGTGAGTTCCATCTCTTTTCAATCTGTGGGTACTGTCTCTGTCAGTGTCATTGCAGGTGACTTTAATCTTTCTTCTTTCACTGTCATCTCAGGTGAGTTCAGTTTCTCTTCTGTCATTGTCAGTATATGTGATTGATTAGTTTAATCTCTTCTGTAAGTGTCATCACCAGTGAGTTCTGTCTCTCTACTGTCAGTGTCACCGTAAGTGATTGGTGAGTCTCAGCTCTTCTGTCATTGTCACCTTAGGTGAGTTCCATCTTTCTTCTGTCAGTGTCGTTTGTTCCGTCTCTTCTGTAAGTGTCATCACCAGTGAGTTCAGTCTCTCCAGTGTCAGTGTCACCACAGGTGGATGGTGAGTCCCATCTCTATCTTCTTCCACTGTCATCATCAGTATCCGGTGAGTCCCATCTGTCCTGTCACTGTCATCACAGGTGGATTGTGAGTCCCATCTCTATATTCTTCCACTGTCATCATCGATGTCCGGTGAGTCCTCCATCTGTCCTGTCAGTGTCATCACAGGTGAGTTCCATCTCTTTTCAATCAGAATCATCACTAGTGGGTACTGTTTCTGTCAGTGTCATTTGCAGGTGACTGGTGAGTCTCAGGTCTTCTGTCAGTGTCATTGCAGGTGACTTCCATTCTTTCTTCTTTCACTGTCATCTCAGGTGAGTTTAGTTTCTCTTCTGTCATTGTCAGTATATGTGATTGATTAGTTTAATCTCTTCTGTAAGTGTCATCACCAGTGAGTTCTGTCTCTCTACTGTCAGTGTCACCACACAGGTGGATGGTGAGTTCCATCTCTATCTTCTTCCACTGTCATCAATGTCTGGTGAGTTCCATCTGTCCTGTCAGTGTCACCACAGGTGGATGGTGAGTCCCATCTCTATCTTCTTCCACTGTCATCATCAGTATCCGGTGAGTCCCATCTGTCCTGTCAGTGTCATCAAAGGTGAGTTCCATCTCTCTTCAGTCATTGTCACCACTGGTCCCTTGATATATATATATATATATATGTAAAATATCATCACAGTTGACTTACATACATGTGATACCTTCTGTCAGCATCATCACCAGTGAGTTCTATCATTCTCCTCCAGTCAGTGTCATCACCAGTGAGTTCCATCTCTTTTCTCTCAGTGTCATAACAGGTGACTGGTGAGTCCCGTCCATCTGCCTTAGTGTCATTATCGATGTCTGTTGAGTCCCATCTTTCCTGTCAGTGTCAGTCACAGGTGAGTTCCATCTGTCTCTCTCTTCTATCAGTATTATCACCGGTGGGCTCCATCTCTCTCTCTTCTATCAGTATTATCACCGGTGGGTTCCATCTCTCTCTCTTCTATCAGTATTATCACCGGTGGGTTCCATCTCTCTCTCTTCTATCAGTATTATCACCGGTGGTTTCCATCTCTCTCTCTCTTCTATCAGTGTTATCACCGGTGGGTTCCATCTCTCTCTCTCTTCTATCAGTATTATCACCGGTCGGTTCCATCTCTCTCTCTTCTATCAGTGTTATCACCGGTCGGTTCCATCTGTCTCTCTCTTCTATCAGTATTATCACCGGTGGGCTCCATCTCTCTATTGTTAATGTTGATGTCATCACAAGTGACTTCTGCTTTCCTTCTCTCCTCAGTCAGTGTCACCACAGTGGAAAAACGATGAAAGGACCTGCGTTTATGATTTTTAACTTCGTTTTAAGAGGTCCGGAAGTTACCCTTTTTTTTTTTCATCAGTGTCGTGTCACCACAGGTGACTGGTGGGTTTCATCTTTCTTCCTTTATTGTCATCACTCAGTATCATGAAAAGTGATTACTGATACTAGCATGTGACCTGTGACAGTGTTACTGTTAGTGATTGGTGAGGGATGAGGTCTATTTATCTTCTCTCAGTATCATCACTGGTGACTGGGGAGCCCCATCCAGATATTCTGTCAGTATCCCTCTCTCTCTCTCTCTGTGTCTCTGTCTCTGTCTGTCTGTCTGTCTCTCGCTCTCACATTCGCTCTCATTCTTTCTTTCTCTCTCTCTCTCTTACTCACTCACTTTGCGCATCTAAAAACATGTATGTTAAAAAGGTGAGGAAATTAAATTATATCGCGCAACTACAGTCATGCATTTAACTGTATACTCTTTCACTTCATTTTGTTGCAGTGGCCATGACACAGTTCTTTAATTGTTTACACATGGATCACATAATACAATGTGTACCCTTTAAGCTAGCTCTTTCTCTCTCTCTCTCTCTCTCTGATTTACGTTTGGCTATATTAAGTGTGTGTTTGTTGTTGTTTTTTGTTTGTTTGTTTTTAAACAAAATTCTTTGTTCATCCTGATCTTGGTTTGGTTTATGTATGCATGTGTGTACAACACGTGTAACCATATACATGTATACATGTCGGTGGTCTTACATTCTTTAAAAAAAAAAAGAATTAAAATCGGAGTTCTCGCTCCCCCTCTGTCAGCCTGTCTGTCTGTACCTGTCTGTCTCTTGTCTCTGATTGCCTCTCTCTCTCTCTCTCTCTCCTCTCTCTCTCTCTCTCTCTCTCTCTCTCTCTCTCTCTCTCTCTCTCTCTCCCTCCCTCCTTTTGTCCCTCAGAAATTAAGCAGTAAAAGAAACACATAAACGTTAGAGGGAAAGAGGATAAGAAACGTCTTTTCAGGGTGCTTCAGTCATACTATGTACGTTTTGTCTGTGACCGACTTTCCACCCACCCCACTCCTCTTCTACCGTTTCCCCGTTCCCAGGGAAGGCTTGGGCATTGGAGAGGAAAGGAGGTCACACACGTGGGGGCTGTGAATCGTGGTAGTGTTCTACACCTGCTCTCCGCGAATCCTGCCGCTGTTCCTCTGTTGCTCTCCCTGAAAAACAAACAAACAAAATCAAAACAAAACATAAAAAAAAACGTTAGTGTCGTTTCCAAACCCGTTTTCTAGGAACCATAACAGGAGGAAGGTGGCAGAATGGTTAAGTCGCTCAGTTGCCATCCAATACAGAGAGTCCGTGAGGGTGTGGGTTCGAATCCCGCTCTCGCCCTTTCTCCCAATTTCGACCGGAAAATCAAACTGAGCGTCTTGTCTTTCGGATGAGACGATAAAGCGAGGTCCCATGTGAAGCACGCACTTGGCGCACTGACAAAGGACCCATGGCAACGAGGGTGTTGTCCTCTGGCAAAATTATGTAAAAAGAAATCCACTCTGATAGGTACACAAATATATAAGCATGTACTCTAGGCCTGACAAGCGCGTTGGGTTGTGCTGTTGCCAGGCATCTGCCAAGCAGATGTGGTGTAGCGTGTATGGATTTGTCCGAGCGCAGTGACGTCTCCTCAGGAAACTGAAATGCATAACAATGTTCTACAACCGTTCTCCATGATTCATGACAGTGTTCCCAACAGTTCTCCATGAATCATGACAGTGTTCCACAACAGTTCTCCATGAATCATGACAGTGTTCCCCAACAGTTCTCTATGAATCATGACAGTGTTCCCCAACAGTCCTTTATGAATCATGACAGTGTTCCCAACAGTCCTTTATGAATCATGACAGTGTTCCCCAACCGTTCTCCATGAATCATGACAGTGTTCCACAACAGTTCTCCATGAATAAGGCTGTGTTTCACAACAGTTCTCCATGAATAAGGCTGTGTTTCACAACAGTTCTCCATGAATCATGACAGTGTTTCACAACAGTTCTCCATGAATCATGACAGTGTTCCCCAACAGTTCTCCATGAATCATGACAGTGTTCCCCAACAGTTCTCCATGAATCATGACAGTGTTCCACAACAGTTCTCCATGAATCATGACAGTGTTCCCCAACAGTTCTCCATGAATCATGACAGTGTTCCCCAACAGTTCTCCATGAATCATGACAGTGTTCCACAACAGTTCTCCATGAATCATGTCAGTGTTCTCCAACAGTTCTCCATGAATCATGACAGTGTTCCACAACAGTTCTCCATGAATTACGAATTATGACAGTGTTCCACAACAGTTCTCCATGAATCATGACAGTGTTCCACAACAGTTCTCCATGAATAAGGCAGTGTTTCACAACAGTTCTCCATGAATCATGACAGTGTTCCCCAACCGTTCTCCATGAATCATGGCAGTGTTCCCCAACAGTTCTCCATGAATAAGGCAGTGTTCCACAACATTTCTCCATGAATAAGGCAGTGTTCCACAACATTTCTCCATGAATAAGGCAGTGTTCCACAACAGTTTTCCGTGAATAAGGCAGTGTTTCACAACAGTTCTCCATGGATAAGGCAGTGTTCCACAACAGTTCTCCATGAATCATGACAGTGTTCCCCAACAGTTCTCCATGAATCATGACAGTGTTCCCCAACAGTTCTCCATGAATCATGACAGTGTTCCACAACAGTTCTCCATGAATAAGGCAGTGTTCCGCAACAGTTCTCCATGAATAAGGCAGTGTTCCCCAACAGTTCTCCATGAATAAGGCAGTGTTTCAGAACCGTTCTCCACGAATCATGGCAGTGTTCCCCAACTGTTCTCCATGAATCATGGCAGTGTTCCCCAACAGTTCTCCATGAATCATGGCAGTGTTCCCCAACAGTTCTCCGTGAATCATGACAGTTTTTTTCCCCCAAATGTTCTCCATGAATAAGACAGTGTTCCCCAACCATTCTCCGTGAATAAGGCAGTGTTCCCCAACAGTTCTCCATGAATCATGACAGTGTTTCACAACAGTTCTCCATGAATAAGGCAGTGTTCCACAACAGTTCTCCATGAATCATGGCAGTGTTCCACAACCGTTCTTCATGAATTATGACAGTGTTCCCCAACCATTCTCCATGAATAAGGCAGTGTTCCCCAACCGTTCTCTGTGAATAATGCAGTGTTCCCGAACAGTTCTCCATGAATAAGGCAGTGTTCCCCAACTGTTCTCCATGAATCATGACAGTGTTCCACAACAGTTCTCCATGAATAAGGCAGTGTTCCACAACTGTTCTCCATGAATGTTGGCAGTGATCCCCAACAGTTCTCCATGAATCATGACAGTGTTCCACAACAGTTCTCCATGAATCATGACAGTGTTCCACAACAGTTCTCCATGAATCATGACAGTGTTCCCCAACCGTTCTCAGTGAATCATGACAGTGTTCCCCAACAGTTCTGCATGAATCATGACAGTGTTCCACAACTGTTCTCCATGAATCATGACAGTGTTCCCCAAAGTTCTCCATGAATCATGACAGTGTTCCACAACAGTTCTCCATATGGCAGTGTTCCCCAACAGTTCTCCATGAATCATGACAGTGTTCCACAACAGTTCTCCATGAATCATAACAGTGTTCCCAACAGTTCTCCACGAATTATGATAGTGTTCCACAACCGTTCTCCATGAATCATGACAGTGTTCCCCAATGTCCTCCATGAATCAT
>NC_134898.1:27701882-27784382 GCF_041734735.1 Babylonia areolata
CTGTTGTCCTGTCTGCACACCTGGCACAGCACCTGTCATCCTGTTTGCACACCTGGCACAGCACCTGTCTGCACACCTGGCACAGCACCTGTTGTCCTGTCTGCACACCTGGCACAGCACCTGTCATCCTGTTTGCACACCTGGCACAGCACCTGTCTGCACACCTGGCACAGCACCTGTTGTCCTGTCTGCACACCTGGCACAGCACCTGTCATCCTGTTTGCACACCTGGCACAGCACCTGTCTGCACACCTGGCACAGCACCTGTTGTCCTGTCTGCACACCTGGAACAGCACCTGTTGTCCTGTCTGCACACCTGGAACAGCACCTGTCGGTCTGTCTGCACGCCTGGCACAGCACCTGTCATCAACTATGTACACCTGGTGCAGCACCTGTCGACGATCTCTGCACACCTGGCGCAGCACCTGTCGTCGACTCTGCAATCCTGGCACAGCACCTGTTGGCCTGTCTGCATACATGGCACAGAAGAGAGAGGCGGTCGTTTTTAGTCGCCCCAAGAAATATCTTCTGTTGTGCACCGTCGTGGTGGTGGTGCCAAACATTGCCAGGCCAGGGGACTTTTCATGGGCACTGTGGGTCTGTTGTCCTTGTGCTCTCTCTCTCAAGCATACACACATTGTAAACCCCTTGGTGCGTCTGTGTATGGAAACGGGTCAGGAGCAGTCATCCTCAGTCCCATGTATACATGTATGTGAATGAGCAGTTGTCCTCCCATGAGCATGGAAATTATGGGAAAAGACAGTTGTCCTGTTTCATAGAAAGTGGGACAGCTGTCCTCTGTGTGCACGGAAATGGGAATGGACAGTTGTCCTGTTTCATAGAAAGGTGAGCAGTCGTCCTCAATGTGCCTGGAAATGGGAATGGACAATTGTCCTGAATCATAGAAAGAAGAGCAGTTGTCCTCTGTGGGAATGGACAGTTGTCCTGTTTCATTGAAAGATGGACAGTTGTCCTATATGGGGATTGGCAGTTGTCCTGTTTCATAGACAGGTGAGCAGTCGTCCTCAATGTGCCTGGAAATGGGAATGGACAATTGTCCTGTATCATATAAACAGGGGCATCTGCTATGAGCATGGGAATAGACGGGTGTCTGTGCTTGCTTACATAAAGAGGGACAGTTGTCTTCTATGGGCATGGAAATGGGAAAAGACCATTGTTCCACAGGTGCATGAGGAAGGACGGTTGTCCCATGTTTTGCAGTGGAAACGGGGACAGTTGTGCTCCATGTACAAGAACATGAGGAAGGACAGTTAACCTATGGGTGCATGAGAATGGACAGGTGTCCTGATTTTGCATTGGAAAAAGTTAGAGACATTTGTCCCTGTGTACATGGAAATAGGATTGGGCAGTTGTATCATTGTCTCATGTGTTCATGGACATGACCCAAAAATGTTCTACAGGACAGTTGTCTTGTGTGCATGTATGTGGAAATAGGAAAGGACATCTGTCCTGGGCATGGAGACAGGTGAGGGAGGGGCAAACACCAGTTGTTCAGTTGGTATTGCGTTCACACCTGTTGATGTGGCAGTGCCGTGTCACTGTGTTCTCCATGTCATGTCACAGCTGCCAGTAACATGACAGTACAGGGTTGTTCGTGACCAGTTCCGCGGTTTGTCTTTGTCAGTGACTGTGACAGTATGTGAGGAGTGTAACTCCAGTTGGACAGATGTATCTTGACCAGCGGGAGTGGAGAGGACGTGAGACTCAACGAGCGACAATAGTGAAGTGGAGAACGCTGCGGGAATGGGGGATGGGGGTAAAAAGGTGATTCTGGACCCAGAGGTTGAACCACCAGTGTTCATCATACGCTCACTGCAAGGTGGGCGTCACCAGTTGTGTTATTTTATCGAAAGTTAATTAAGCATGGTGAGTAGATAATCATTTACATTTTATTTATTTACTCTTATTTATTGTGTTGTTCGTGTATGGTGGAGTACGTAATCATTTAGATTTTATTTATTAAGTTTACTTTTATTCGTCTTGCGTTGTTTGTTATCTAGAATTTTTGTTGTTGTTGTTGGATTTGTTGCAGTTGTATCACAGAATAGGCTGTGTATAAATTGGACTTGGGTGGTCATGCATTGGTTACAATATGTAGGAGGAGAGAGCGGTTTGTTGTTGTTTGTTTCTTGCATTGTGGACTCAGTTGAAGGACTTCATCACATGGCTGGGTTGGGTTTTTTTTCAAGGAACTATGTTGCCATACTGTTGTTGTTTCTTTCGGAATTGTGATCTTGTAGACTTTTATTTCTGGTATTGTGAGCGTTTTATACAGATCACGATTTTTTGGTGTTTTGGTTGCTCCTGTCTCTCTCTCTTTCTCTCTCTCTCTTTCTGTCACACACACAGACACGCGTGCACACGCGCACGTGTGTTTCTCTCTCATTTGGCCCCTCTAATCCCCTTCAAACAGCCTATTTTCTTTTTCCTGCGTAACATTAGGTTGGGATGAACACTGCGATAAATCGACATCTTTGTATAGTATATCAGCAAGATCTCTCTCGCTTGATGCCCATACCCCCTCTGTGTGTGTGTGTGTGTGTGTGTGTGTGTGTGTGTGTTGCCTGTGTTTTGAATCGCGTTGGAGATAAATGAATAGACATGACAGCATCATCTTACACTACCAACAAAACAAAACAAAACAAAACAAACACATCATGTTCATGACAGTGTATGCATAAACCCATCACAACATCATACGATCATACTGTGTGTCAGCGTGTGCATGGTACCGCACACGGCATCTCTAGGTCAGATTGCTGTGTCAGTGTGTGCATGGTACCTCACGGAATCTCTAGGTCAGATTGCTGTGTCAGTGTGTGCATGGTACCTCACGGAATCTCTAGGTCAGATTGCTGTGTCAGTGTGTGCATGGTACCTCACACAGAATCTCTAGGTCAGATTGCTGTGTCAGTGTGTGCATGGTACCTCACAGAATCTCTAGGTCATATTGCTGTGTGCATGGTACCTCACACGGCATCTCTAGATCATATTGCTGTGTCAGTGTGTGCATGTCACCTCTTACAGCATGCCTTCATCATACTGCTGTGTCAGTGTGTGCATGGTACATTACACAGCATCTCTAGGTCATACTGCTGTGTCAGTGTGTACATGTAGCCGCTAACAGCATCCCCAGGTCACGATGCTGTGTCAAAACAGCTGCCCTGTACCTGGGGAATGTTTTGCTACCCATCTGTTGCACGCGTGTAGGGCTTGTCCATGTTTCCTCTTTCTGTTTTGCGACCTGCCACTCTTCCCTGATACTGGCATGGCGCTTTGGGTTTACTGACACTCTCACACACACACCACAAGCCCAAAATGTTATTAATGTAGTCACAAATCTGCCCCTTCCAATCTCTGTGGCTGCCTTCACCTCAACACCCCATCTCGCTCTGTACGATCGGCTACGGATCCTCTTAAGTTTACGCGTACCCAGATTCAAACACTCCACTGTCGGCCGCTGTTCTTTTTCTGTCTCTGGACCTTGCTTTTGGAATGAACTTCCTCTTTCGCTTCGTCAGGTCCCCGCACTCGGCTCTTTCAGCTTAAAACCCACCTTTTTCTATGATAGCCTCCCTCCCCTGCCTTCATTGTCTTCGGTTTCTCAAGTTTAATGTTATGCATGCGTGTGAATGGCTGGTGTGAAAGCACTTCGGTTTGTCTCTGCACAAGATTCAGCGATCTACAAATACTATTTATTTATTATGATGTGAGGACTGTTGGGGTCACTGTCACACACACACACACACACACCCACACCACAGGCCTGTGATGTGAGGACTGTTGGGGTCAGTGTCACACACACACACACACACACACACACACACACACACACACACACACACCACAGGCCCATGATGTATAACATTTTTTATCACAACATATTTCGCGCATTGCCACGGTGCAGCACCACCTCATTTTTTTTCTGTCTTCAAGTGTGCTTTACAATCAAAGTATATTTTGCACATAATTTTGCCAGGGAAAACTCTTAGTTGCCGTCGGTTCTCTTACCTGTACTAAGTGCTTGTTACTTATGGGACTTGGGTTTTATCATCTCATCCGAGTGACTACCACTCAAGGTCTAGAGAAATGGGAAAAAAATCTGACTAATGTGGGATCCGATCCCGCCATTCTCTCTCTTTTCCAAGGCGGACGGGTTATAACGAGGCTGCTTATGACAGTGTTAATTGGGAGGGTGTGCAGACCAACTTTTCGGCGTCGGATTTTCGTCGGGACTCCCCGGTTATTTATAGCGAGAACCGCGTGCGCATCTCCATTTGCCCTTTTTTTTCTCTCTCTTTTTTTTTTTAATCAGGTCACCGGCAGGCTAAAATTTCGTAGTGGAAATTACTGTTTTGACGAAAGGATTTAGGACATTTTCGGTGACTATTTTTGCAAAGTTTACAAGATATATTTGGTTTTATAACTACGTCATTTATTTGCGTTAATATTCTTTGTTTACTTTGAGCGTGTTTCTTGTCATGTATCTGCCATTGCGTATTCAAACTGATCCATTCATAAACTCTGTCGACAATTTGTCCGAACAAAAGCAGTGCACACCCAGAGAAGCCTGTTACGGTGGTGGGCTGCCCGTGTCGTCATATGACCTATTTTCTCACTGCGAGCGACGAAAAGTCCACCACGGAAGCGGGCTGCACACCCTCACGAATATCACACCAGTGCTCTTTCCTTGATATACTCATGCACTGTCCCGCCGGCGAGTATTCAATCCTGCACAGACTGTTGTAGAGCTAAACAGTGTTATGTATTTCTTTTCTGTTGGTTTCTGTTGACAGAAATCTCATGTGTGTTGAAGGGAGCTGTATGCCTGTTTATTGCGGCTGTTGTATACTGGTGTATATTTTGATGATAACATGTCTTCAGTGTAATGCTCTGTGTGTGTGTGCGTGTGCGTGTGTGTGTGTGTTGAAGCAAAATAAGGGGAAATAAATACTGGCTGAAATGTATCTTGTCACATCAGTTTAACCTGTGTTTGCTTTCTTACCATGTCAGTACCTCTGTCTCTCTCTTTGTCTCTATATCTGTCTCTTTCTTCGTCTGTCAGCACACACACACACACACACACACACACACACACACACACAAAACAAAAACGAAACAAAATCAAAAAGTAATGGAACCAAAGAACAAACAACAAAAAAAGCAGACCCTTTGGTGACCCATATCCTCTCTCTCTCTCTCTCTCTCTCTCTCTCTCGCACACACACACGCACACACACAGAGTCAAACACACACATACGGACACTATCGTCATCATGACATCCAACTGATAGTCTGGCATCATTGTCCTCCGCGTAGTCATCACGAATCATCATGAACAAGCTCACATTTCACCTCGACTTGATCATCATGACGTCATAGCGTGATACTTTACGTCTGTGTGATCAACATGACCTTATCATGACGTCCAGCTGATAATACACTGCTGTGTGGCCATGACGCCGTCGTGCTTTCCCGCTGACAGTTCACCTGTGTGTGGTGATCATGACGTCATTACATGATCACGTCCACGTGTTATCCTGACGTCCCTGTGGTAGTCTGCCTTGGTGTTGTCCTCATGACATGATTACGTCCAGCCAGTTCACCCGTGTGTGGTCATCATTACGTTATCATGACGCCATGTTCATAGCTCACTCTGCGTGGACATGATGTCATCTTAACTCGGGCTGATACTTCACCTCTCTTGTCGTAGCAGTGTCCACTGTCAATTGCGACGCATCGGTTCCATTCGGAAATATCTGTCCACTGACGCAACATCTAGACTTGTCGTTTCTCTCATTCTCTCTCGCATTGACTTCTGTAACTACTTATTGTCTGGTTTGCCTGCTTCATCCATTCAGTCCCTGCAGCGTATACAAAACTCTGCTGCCCAACTCGTCCTCAGAAAGAAAAGATCTGAGCACATCACTCCTATTTTGCAACATCTCCATTGGCTCCCTGTCTCACACAGAATAAAGTATAAGATCAGCACTCTATGTTATAAATGTATTCACAAATCTGCCCCTTCCTATCTTTGTGGCTGCCTTCACCTCTACACTCCATCTCGCTCTCTACGATCAGCTTCGGATCCACTCTGTTTACGCATACCCAGATTAAAAAAACTCCACTGTTGGACGCCGTTCTTTTTTTGTCTCTGGACCTTGTATTTGGAATGAACTTCCTCTTTCGCTTTGTCAGGTCTCCGCACTCAGCTCTTTCAAGTCTGGCCTTAAAACCCACCTCTTCACAACATAGCCTCCCTCCCCTACCTCTTCCTTGTCTTCAGTTTTTTTCAGTTTTAGAGTTATGCATGCGTGTGAATGACTGGTGTGAAAGCGCTTAGATTTGTCTCTGCACAAGATTCTGCACTATATAAATACCATCATCATCATCACCATCACTGTTCTAAAAATAGGTGGATAGCGCATGTATTTCATTGAGCCCCTTTGCTAACTGAAGCCAGCGGAAGTGTTGAATCAGCCATTTAGCAACTCGTGACAGTACAGCGCGAAGCGGTAACTTCATATATGTAGCCGAGCGCTCAACTGGCTACGAGAAATTTCTACATGGCTTGCTTTCACTTGCTCGCGGCGTTAGTTAAGCTGACTATCCTGTGTGTGCCTCCACAGCAAGTTTGCGCTATGTGTCACTGCACTGATATGTAGTAACTTTGGTAAATAAACCATTTGCAGATATCAATCAAGACACAACATTTGGCATGTCATGGGGCAGGAATAATATAATTTCATCGAAGATACACGTTACAGTTCAGAAATTACCACCAGTTAGCAGACGACTTCTAAACGGCCTGACAGCCAGATCCGAGTGTCAGCAGGGCGTCCACTTGGCTTCAGCTTTCCTGGTCAATGAGCTATCCATATTTTTTTTTTATTGATTAGTGTGCAGCGTCGTGTATCTCGTATGTCTAAACAAGCCCAAGTCCGGACAATCATGAGGTCAGCAATTTGTTGTTTTGTTTGCTACATCGCTCTCGATATCCATGTCGTAACAGACAAAAGGAGTCACGGAAAGTGTTGCATTGTAACACTGCACGCCCATCTGCAAAAACATTCTTTTCGTGTCTGAACTGAAGAAATGTATGCAGTCAGAACGACGTACCGTTCGTCACGACAAGTGCCCGCAGACAACGTGCCATACCACTAATCACGAGAAATACCTGCACACAAAAAACAAAACAAACAAAAACATGTACAATCAGACATGTAAAGTGAAGGCGTGCTGAAGTAGGCAGCCACACTAAGCATACCAGGCATTCCGGCTGCCTAGCAGGCAGACGAACAAGAGTTGTTGAAAGGGATGCCGACCAGGTTCACCAATCTCCTTGAGTGCCTTGTCGGCCTCGACTCAGGAGACATATGGCTGTGTGATCGTCAGGTCATCAACGTCATGTTCCGGCCACTTGAAGCACTGGTCATCCGTTTCAACGTGTCCAGCGCTGTAGACAGAACTCCGGGAGATATTGTTGTGACCGTTGGTAACATTGATGTCTAACAGCGTGCATCACCGGTCAATCTGTCTTCCTTGGGGAAGAACAGCGTGCTTTGCGTGTGGACTGAACTGTACGGCGTCACTGAGTCAGAGACCTTGGTGGTGACCAATGGCCGTTTTCAGCACACGTGTTGCTCACCTGAAGTGGACAAGGTGAACCATAAAGACATATGGCTGACATCGTCGTTTGCATGTAGACTACAGTAGGGAGAATACACACACACGCGCGCGCGCGCACACGCACACACACACACACACACACACACACACACACACGTGACCATCCCGTGTCCTCAGAGAGGTCCCCAATCCCACACATCCAGAACCTACATGAACTATGGGGACAGGGATTGCTGGAGAAGGAAAGCATATGGGGTGGAGGTCTGTTGTGTGACGAGCAGAAAATAATTGTGTAAAATGACTCTCTCTCTCCCTGTCTCTGTCTCTCTCTCTCACCCGCGCGTGTTTCACCTGTCTGTGAGCACTTTTCATTGCGATAAATGCGATGTCTGTTGTGCTTACCTGAACACAAGCCCGCTCAGAACGATATAATTAATTTGTCTCCGCACACACGACGTCAGTGCTTTGACCAGTGTTTTGAATTAGCAATGGAACTGTCAAAAGAAAGGGAGACGTGGAAGTCCAGATAACGCCACAATTATTGACATATTTCTACTACTATTTGCAGACGATGTTATTCTTTTGTTTTGAACAAATAAAGGTTTGCAAAACCAATCAAATGTTCTAAAAGAAGCAGCAGATGATATAGGGTTAACCGTCGACTTGGACAAAAGCAACATTCTAGTATTTAGAATGGGTGGCATCTGTCAGTTCACGAAAATGGTTACATGGAAATGGAAATGTTAAAGTGAGTAATTCATATAAGTATTTAGGTGTGGTATTTTCAACAAAATTAAGCCTGAACTGTATGTGGGAAAAAAGTCTTTCAGAAAGGTAAAAAGGCATTACTGAGACCTTCAGAGCCTCTTTTTTTTTTTTCAAAGAAAAGAAAAGCTTAGCTCGATTGTTGTTTATTTTGGGAAATGCTTGATGCACAAATGGAACATGATTATACTTACTTATGCAGCTGAGGTTTGGGGACTGAAACTAAACTAACAAATGGAGAAAGTGCATACGTATACTGGCAGTTAAAAACTGACGTTTTTTTTAAATGTGCCTATTCATTCACCCAACAGTGTTTATAAATATATATATGCGTGCGTGCGTGCCAGTGCGTGCGTGCGTGCGTGTGTGTGTGTGTGTGTGAGTGCCACGGTGTAAAGGGTGAGGGACTAGAACAGTGAGGCAGGGACTGAGACAGACTCAAGGAAGACAGGCTAGACGGACTTGGAGAGACAGAGACATGTGTGTATATGTGTCAGTGATTTAAAAACATTGAAATGATTTTAAAACAAATGACTGACATACCACGGAAATATACTTTCACGGGAGAAACAAACGTGTACTTACTTACTTACTCAAGTTATGCCCATCACTCCCGGTAGAGCATAGGCCATCGACGACCCCTCGCCATCGTACTCTGTCCTGGGCTGTTCTGGCCATTCCAGTCCAGTTGGTCCCGTTGCTGCTTCAGCTCTGCCTCGGTGTCTAGTCGCGTCCAGCTGTTGCGAGGCCGGCCTCAGTCTCTTCCTCTTCCCATGTGGGTTCCAGGTCAGGGCTTGGCATGTGATGCTGGACGCTGGCTTCCAGAAACAAACGTGTGGTCAGTATTACAAAATTGTCACGTACGTCTTCACTGGCACAAAGAACATTCGGATTATTGCCACGTCGGTCAGACTAGTGCTACGTCGGACTAAATGTTTCAGTGCAGAAGCTTTTCGGCGGGACTGCATCGGACCATTGCTACGTCGGACTATCGACACGTCGAATTATCGACACGTCCGACTATTGACACGTCGGACTACCGTACTGTAGCCTCGACACGTGACTTTATCGTCTCTTCCGAATGGCTAGTTTGCTCAGTGTTATTTTCCAGTCAAACTTGGGAGAAAGGGCGAGAGCGGGAATCGAACCCAAGACCCTCATGGTCACTGCATCAGCAGATAAGCGTCTTATTAACCACTGTGCCATCTTCCTTGAACGCCCACAAAATGTCAGCAGGGGGAACATGGTCCAGGGCGGGCAACGTTGACTAGGACTGAGCCGGGAGCTTTGAACTGCATGGCTGAAAGTAAATTTAACTAAGTTTGGGTGAACACAGACCTGAGGAAACATAGATTGGGGGGAACATCGGGGTTACCAATCGACAGCCACGTCACGCCTTTGAGAATGATAATAAATTTATAATAAGATACCCAAACAAACCCAGATATCAAAAGAATTCACCAGAGAGAGAGTCTTTCCTCTGATTGGACGAGCGGCGGCAGAGTTGTGGTGACGTGCGAGTGCAAGCTGTAACAAGTCGCAACGTGTTGTGACCTGATTCACCGCTTGCTGAGCTCAGCCGTAAAAATAGACCGCCCCTCTCCGACATGTTCCGACTTGCACACGCATCTAGCTTCCTTGTGAATTTCTCTGTGTGTGTGTGTGTGTGTGTGTGTGTGCCACATGGACTTTTTAGGCTGATGACAAAGTAGTACCAAAGTGTCGCTTATCCCTTAGTATTTTATTCTGCTTCAATTGTTTTTCCTTTCTTTTCCATTTCTGTTCGCTGTAAACATGTGCGACTTTTGACTGATGTCCGTCATGAGGTAGAACGCTGAAACACACACACACACACACACACACACACACACACACACACACGCGCGCGCGCTATATATATATATATATATATATATATATATACATATATATATATATATATCCCACATCACACACACCGACACACACTCATACATTGGCACACGTACACACACACATATGTTGGCGCACACACACACACACACACACACACACACAGTGCCGACACACACAAACACTGACACACACACACAAACAACTGATATCCCACATCACACACAGTCACACACATTCCTACATATCAGAGCTTCCACGGTACGCACACATACACGAACACACACACACACACTGACACACACACATACTTACTATACACGCACATACATACATATATATTATAGCATATATTTATATATTATATATATATGTGTATATATATATATATATATATATATATACACACACATATATATATATATATATATATATATATATATGGAGAGAGAGAGAGAGAGAGACGTTGACGCTTTGACATTTTATTGTCATTTCTGAAAGAAATCCTACACTCTGATAGGTGCACAATGCATGCACTCAAAGTATGACTAGAGGAGCGATTCCGCAATTTCATTGCAAGGGAAACAACCTAATAACAGTACAATAAACAGAAAAAGCAAACTTACCTCCCATGAATTGAACTCCTTCCCGATCCATGAAGTGACATTATGTACGGAGTTAGTTAGTCCTTTGGGTGGAGTCAATAAATGAATGAAAATGCTATTTGATGAGTGTTTTAACATAGAAACACACACTCACACACACACACGTACACACCCACACACCTACCTTACCTCTTTTTTTTCTGCTCAAGGCCTGACTAAGCGCGTTTGGTTACGCTGCTGGTCAGTTATCTGCTTGGCAGATGTAGTGTAGCGTATATGGATTTGACCGAACGCAGTGACGTCTTCTTCAGCTACTGATACTGGTGTGTGTGTGTTTGTGTGTGTGTGTGTGTGTGTTGTGTGTGTGTGTGTGTGTGTGTGTGTGTGTGTTTCTTCTTTTTTTCCTTTTGCAAAATATTTCTCTGCTTATTGCCAACAATATTCTTTCGATATATTTCTGCTTCTCTTCT
The DNA here is from genome assembly GCF_041734735.1 of Babylonia areolata. NCBI lineage: Eukaryota > Metazoa > Mollusca > Gastropoda > Neogastropoda > Buccinidae > Babylonia > Babylonia areolata. The sequence continues at coordinate 27,713,245 of NC_134898.1, forward strand.
GAATGAAACGAGATGAATTAAAAAAAAAAAAAATCTTTAATCAGTGTTTCAGACCATCAAATCTGGTTGGGATTCCATCCATTTTAAAAGTAAGGCTTCATTAGCTTTTCTTCGCTTTTCAGCCAAAGTGTTGAATGTATACATGAAAGGATTCACAGCGGAATTTAAAGGCAAAACAAATATAGCAAGAGCCACATTCACTTGACTAGGTATAGGAGTACCAGCCAAAGCCAGTATCCCACACAAACCAATGGGAAACCAGCACATGAAATCTGTTACTGCAATGGTGATCAACCGTTGTGCTATGGTCATGTCATGTGACACCTTAGTAGAATTAGTTTTCAATGCATTGTTCTGTATTGACCAATAGATGAAAACCTGGCCAGCAGAGACAAACAAAAATACAACAAAATTAAGAACAATCATAACACTAAACGAATAAACTTTTCCTTTGAACTCTCGTCTTGTTACTGGCAATGGTATACACATGCCTGTCTGACCATAGAATTCCCAGTGTGATGTCATCGGAAGTAATGGCAGAACGGCCAAAACCCAACCAGTCAACCAAGTCAACAGACAGGCCAGTGCTGCAGATGTTCTGCCAAACCTCATGGTGCTAAAAGGAAAGTGGAGGACAAGAAATCGATCCAGAGTTATAAACCAGATGATCAAAGCTGACACTTCACTGGATAAAAGAGATAAAAAGCCAGCTATCTTGCAGGACACGCTGTTTCTCCAGTTATTGTCGTTGTGGACGTATTGTCCGCGAAACAACGTATCAGCCACTCCAATGACAGTAATGTAGACACCCATCAGAAAGTCAGCCACAGTGAGGTTTGTGACAAACACACTGAAACCACTTGAAGACGTCATACTCTTCACAAACAAACGTGCACAGCAACAGAAGATGTTTCCTGTTACTGACGAACAGGCAACTAGCCATAAAAACCATCGATACGTCCATGATCTCAACAAATCTTCACAAGAAGAAAGCTCGTCTCTCGGGGCAACACAGACTGAATGATCAGAATTATAAGGGAATAGTTCGTTGCAGCAAAGTTTATAGTTTTGTGTGGAAAAAAAGCGCAGACCAACAAGATCTTTGAATATGTCAGGTGGAAAGTGTTTGAGAGGAGTGCCATCCATGTAGAGCTCTTTCAGCTGTGGTGTGAACTGGAACAAAGGGGAGCTTACTGTGTGAATAGAAGTGAAAGTTAAGTTCAGTTTCTGTATGTGTGGAAATAGTGACAGAACTGTTGCATCAAACACTGTCAGTGTCGTGTGGGACAGGTCCACTGCAATCAGAACAGGTTGCTGCTCAGCAGACAAGACTCCAGACTGCAGAGAGACTAGAGGATTGTCGGATAGGGACAGTGCTTGAAGATTTTCCAGGCCAAGAAAAACGGTGAGGTTGACATATCGTAGCTTGTTACTACTTACATCAAGAAACTCTAGATTCAGCAATTGTATTGCCGACAAGAACGTGAGAGAACAATGGGCAAGAACTAAGCCGATAAGTAAGGTGCTGTTTTTCACATCAGCCAGTGTCATACCTGAATCTGTTGCATCCAGGTAACGGAGTTGAGGAAAAAGTGCAACAGAGAGGGGCTGGTGACACATAAATGAGTGACCTTGACAAGTACAGGTCACAGGACAGATTACATCACACGATAATTCATCATCATTCTTTGGGCAATGAGACCAACCATCACATATATGATCACTATTTAAACATATGTTTGAAAGTCTGCATCGAAAGAGCCCGAGACATTTCCTTTCCTCACACCCCTCTTCATCCTGATGGTCGATACAATCGTACATTCCATTGCATCGAGTGTAGACAGGCAGACAGTCATTGAGCTCACCAGGACACCGATAGTGGGTGTCAGGGCATGCCTCAGTGGAATTCATTGGGGTGGATATGAAGTGGTCGATGCCATCATACTTGACAAAAGCAGGGGATGGACAATATGAAAGACTTCTTTTTCTGCCTCTGAGTGAAATGCACTCGTCTTCATCTGATTTGTCCGGACAGTGGTACATATAGTCACACACCTTGTCAAGGGACAGACACTTACCGTTGGTGCACGTAAACATGTTGACGCAACGAGGATGTTTACAGAAAGATTCATCACTTTCATCCTGGCAATCAGTTATAAAGTCACACACCAGGGAATATGATAAAATCATAAAATCACCTCTGCATGTAAACGTGGAGATGAAAGTGGCGTGGTGATCTGATGAATCAAAAATGTCTAGGTGTGACAAATCATCAGAAACAGGACAAGACTTGCGTTCTTGATCACACGACCTATACTGAGTAGAGCCACATAGCAGAAATGTATGTGTCACATGGCCAGCATGACAGGTTTTTTGTCCTGTTGTCAGAAAAAAGACCGTGCTATTCAAATAAATAATCTTTGAACGATGAGTGATTTTCTCTGTCCTGTTCTCTGTGAATTCACAAAAAGCCCCGTAAGTCAAATACCTAGGACTGTCGTTTGTAATCAGAACGCCCGATAGACGTTCGGCAGTTGTGAAACACACCCTTGAATGCAAGCCAGGCAGCGCAACTTGAATAGAATGATGAAGAACTGTTCTGTCTTCATGCACAATACTGTGTATGTACATACGTGGTGATAATCTATCTTCAGTGTACAAACCTGTCCAACGTTTTCTTAGCCAAAGAGCATTTGACAGTGTCATGTTTAGAAGTGCATCGTACCAACCGTAAACACACAGAGGCATTCTCAGGTGGCTCCCTATCGAACTGCAGTAGTCACCCGCCCTCTTGTTAAAATCTGTTTCATTACTAGGAAATCCACGTAGACTGTCAACTATTAAGTAACAACGGTCACATAATGCTATCATTCCGTGGCACTGAGGACTGCTGTAGGGACATTCACCTGTTTCATCCCGTCCATCTTCACACTCTGTCTTCAGGTTACACGTCAGGTGGTGATGGAAGTTGGCATAATGTTCCACAGAACAGTTCCAAAAACCATTGGGAAATACAGTTGGGATTGTTCGCTCATGAAAAAATGAAAAGAAAAGTTTAAAGCAAGGCAAAACAAGGCAGGCACTACGGACAAGGACAATTATTTCTGTGACGTTGAACAGTTGGGCAAAATATGAATGACTACCAAGATTGGTCCAGATCTTTTCCCTTTTTGGTGCATCAGCATACTTGAATGTACCAAACATTTCCACGAGACCCATTCTTGGTGATTCTTTCCTGAAGCTGGTAATGGCGATATTTTTATCCGGCACTGACACGCTCACCCAAAGATGCTCAAAGGGATCAGAACCATTTAGACTTCTTTTCACAGTGACGTATCCCGATGAATGTGATGTCATCACAACAGCAACGTGATCTGCCGGGGAACAGTTTCACCAACTTGTACTTTAATTCGGTGTACTTGTACTTTAATTGTACTTTAATTCAGTGTACTTGTACCTTAATTCAGTGTATACACATATGATAACGATCCGAATAGCTATAGTTGTTATGATTTATTTTTCTCCAACACATACCGAATTTGATTTTGCATATACATAGGCTAGAAACAGAAAATTGATTACACACACACACACACACACACACACATACAGAGAGAGAGAGAGAGAGAGAGAGAGAGAGAGAGAGAGAGGCCTGCACACACTGACGAGACACACACACTTAAAAATGTTTTGTTTCATGTCATGTCACCGTGACCACTAAGGCCATACAGCAGAACTTCCCCACATTTGCTTCCGGCAAGTTATACTAGAGAGGAGGAGGGGTGATAGAGAGGAGGTGTGGGTTGGGTTGAAAGCTAACCCAGAACGACACCCTTGTCTTTTTCAATAGGCTGATCAAACCCGTTAAAAGAAGGTGATTTCCAGTTGGGGGTGTCTATCTTGACTAGCCACACCCTGACCCCGTGGGTCTGTCGAGTATGGCCCAGAATGACCTTGAAAAAAAAAAACCCATCAGGGAGGGAGGTAGGGGCTGTTACGCCCGAGAAACGGGCAGGCCAGCTGACAGCATTGTGGTGAGTGTAGTCCTTCGCCGAATCCAGAACACATTTGGTGTGAACAAGGGAGACAGCCCTCGTGGTATTCTTTTTTTATTTTGGTTTTTATTATTTTATATCCCACCAGATATTGAATTTTGAGAGACCAGTCGGAACTGCTTGTAAATATTCGCAAGGTGTTTTTCTCCCCAAACGTTTGGTTACTGAAGTTGCCAACATATTAACAAGCTGTATATTAAAAGTGGATGATGGAGAAAATTCTGAACTAGTTGTCTCTGTCTTAAACTTACAGGAAAGAAGACGCGCGCGCGCGCGCAGACACACACACACACACACACACACACACACACACACACAAACGCGCGCACGAGTACGCAGCTGGTACAGCCAATTTTCTATGTTATCAGAGATGATAAATCAAAATGCACTGAAACCGAAAAGACATGTAAACTTTCTTACTCATTCACTGAGTCAGTACTGTTATGAGAATCCGTAATTATCAAACACTCCAGTGCATTAAATAAACAGTAGAACATTGAAATATAAAACGACAGCTTTCATTGTTCATTTCTTAATATAAAGCTACATTTTTCAGCGTTTATCGTTAACGAGAGCTAAGTGAACTTCGCTTTCAAAGGTATGGGAAGGCGGTGGTGGGTTGTACATCAGTAATAGCATTGTGAATTTTTGGGAGACTGCGAAAAAGGTAGGGCGTCACTTCTATGATACAGAATAGAGCGGTCACCGACATGCATGGTTTTGTTGGTCTGCGCTTTTGCTTCCCCAGCCAGTCATGGGCTGTCATCGGTTGAATTCCTATCACTCCAGACGCCTTGCTAAAACAGTCCGACAAGGAACTGTTGAGGGAGGGCGACGGAGGGAAACACATGAAAAACAAACAAACAAACAAACAAATACGATGGACTGGAAAACCATTCGCAGAGACACAGGCTTTGACACAACCGACGGACCTCGAGAAAATCTGGTGAGCAGTTCTTCTGTGCGGCGCCCCTATGGCTCTTCACAGAGTTACAGAAGAAGAAGAAGAATATGCCATTAGCCATTTCAACAGTTCTGTGATAAAACATATTTTGTCCATATTGTACAGTTTATATGTGGGGCTTCGTTTATTGCAGTGCTCAAGCAACGTACTTCCAGCGCATGTGTGACGTTTTCAGCTGGAATATCCTCACCTTTTTTGGAACTCTTCCAGATCTGTTGCCTTGTGGTACTGATGGTCCCCTGCTCAATATCTTCACGACAGGCGACCGCTCAGTAACATTCAAAGCGTCATCGATGACCTTTTCTTGCTACGGAGAGAGTTTTGTGTACGTGTTGCATTTCGCTCTGCGCTCTCAACCACTAACTGATGCCAAGATGCCAAAGAAATCATGCAGTCTCGATCCTATCCCACATTCTATATTTTACCAAAGTTTAGAAGAATTACTACCTATTATAACCAATATCATGAATATATCCTTGACGTCAGGTGTTGTCCCACAGTCTTTCAAGCATGCCTTGGTGTGTCCCCTTTTGAAGAAAGCTAGTCTTGATCCCGAAAACCTGAAAAATTATAGACCATTATCAAACCTCCCATTTCTGTCTAAAGTTTTAAAACGTATTGTGCTTGGCCAGCTTATGAAACACCTTGAGATCCACAGTCTCCTTGAGCCATTTCAGTCAGCGTACAGAAAGGGACACAGCACGGAAACGGCCTTATTACGTGTGGTCAGTGACCTGTTGCTAGCATCTGATGCAGGCAAGGTATCCATTCTGTCATTGCTGGACCTTTCTGCAGCATTTGACACGATAGACCATGACATTATGGTCAGAAGGTTGTGTGCTGTGTTCGGACTCAATGGTACTGTTCTGAAATGGTTTCATTCCTACTTATCAGGTCGCACACACCAGTCTGTTCCGTCTGTGCTCAGATATGGGGTACCACAAGGTTCCGTCCTGGGACCTGTACTCTTTACAATGTACACACAACGTCTAAGTTTGATCATCCAACAGTCTGTATCTCACTATCATCTGTTTGCTGACGATTTTCAACTGCATGATTCTACTGTTCCCTCTGAAATTCCATGTTTAGCTTCTAAATTTAAAACTGGTATAGAAAATGTAGCAAAGTGGATGAAACAAAACAAACTAAAAATGAATGGTGACAAAACAGAACTCATGTTGACTGGTAATAAAAATAAGCTCAAGCAGACAAATACAACGTCTATCATTTGTTCTGGCATAGAAATTTCTTTTTCTACTTCTGTCTGTAATCTTGGTTTTTACCTCGATTCATCCCTCACGATGGAAACTCATGTGAACCACCTGTGTAAAGTTCTTTCTTTCAGCTTCGTAAGATTAGTAAAATCCGCCCCTTCCTCTCTGTTGATGCCGCCAACAAACTTGCTGTTGCTTTCATTTTATCCCGCCTAGATTATTGCAATTCTCTCTTTGCTGGCCTTCCCAATGATAAACTCTACAAGCTCCAGAAAATACAGAATAGTGCAGCTCGACTCGTCCTTAAAAAAGTCGAGGAGAGAGAATGTTACTGCTCTCCTGCGGACACTTCATTGGTTGCCTGTTCAAGTCAGAATTGAATATAAAGTTGCCTGCCTATGCTTTCAGTGCCTGAATTGTGATACCACACCCTCATATCTTTCTGAGCTTGTTAACCCATACTTGCCAAACAGAACATTGAGATCTCTTGATTCCTCCCAGCTATCTGTTCCCCAATACTTCCTTAACTCCTGTGGAAAGAGGTCATTTTCCGTCTTCAGTCCAACAGCTTGGAATTCTCTGCCTATTGCTCTCAGACAAACAACTCATATATCTACCTTTAAAGTAATTCATAAAACTTATCTCTTTGAAAAATACTTGTCATAACTCAAATAGCGCTGTTGTCCCAGGCCTATGGCAATGTGAGTGTGTGTGATGGGAGAGAAGAGAGAATGGGAGTGGGTAGATGGATGGTGGTGGTGTGGCTGGAAAGGGAGAATGACTCGATTTTTACCCCTTTTACCTTTTCAAAATTTTATTTTACAATTTTTACAAAATCTGTGGCATGCAGATTACAATTATGTATTTTGAGTGAAAATTGCTGTCATCTCAGCCGTTTAATCATGTGTGTGTCTGTGCGTGGGTGTTAGTGTGAGTGTTGGAGTGTAACAGTTGTAGTAGAGATGATATGTTACTTTGTGAGTTTTATGCATTGTGGTTTTTTTTGTGTGTTTTTTTAAAAAAATATTAATGATTCAGTTTTTATGTTTCTACTACTTTCTATATGCTTTCTTGTTTCACTTTAGGTACTGGATTGTAAAGCGCTTAGAGCTTGCTTATGATTGTATAAAAGCGCTATATAAAAATAAAATATTGTTAATATTGTTATCATAAGTGTCGCCGGCGACAATTTAGCAGAGCTCAATTAACCGCTGAATTGTCGTCGACCACTACTATCTAATGACCACCGCTGACCACTGCTGACCACCGCTGACAACAACTGACCACTGACGACTGCTGACCAATACTGACCGCTTACCACTATTGATGACTACTGACCAATGACCAACACTGACCATGACTGACTGCTGACCACAGTTATGCTACCACTGACCACAACTAACAATTGACCACTACTGACAGGTGCTGACCATAACTGACCACTGGTCACGGGTGACCGCTACTGAGCACTGACCACCAATGACCTCTGCTAATCACTACAGACCACTAACCACTGCTGACCACTATTGACCGTTGACCATTATTGACCACCTCTAACCACTACTGACCATTGACTACCACTGACCACTACTTACCATTGACCATCGCTGACTACTACTACTGACCACCACTAACCACTACTGGCAACTGACCGCCACTAATCACTAAATACTACTGACCACTGCTAACCACTACTGACCGTTGACCACTACTGATCGCTGACCACTACTATTGACCATTACTGACCACTGGTCACCACAGAACATTATGGCCATTGACCACTGCTGGTCTCAGACCACTGAATACAACTGACCACCACTGCTGACTGCCACTGACCACTACTGACCACTGACCATGGCTGACCTGGGGAAACATAAACCTGGGGGAATACAGACCTGGGAGAACATATATCCGGGGAAATGTAGTCTCGGGGGGAACAAAGACATGCTTCCTAGCTCAGCACGCAAATACGCAGAACACCGTCAACTGCCCCCAAAGCAAAAAATATTAGTCATGAACAGCCAGTAAAGAAAATAACGACGACAAATCAGCGGTTACTAAGTAACCACCGAAATGTCGCTAATCCGCTGGAATGTCGCCAGTCCGCTGACATGTCAATTTGGCGTATCTGTGACCCGCTGACATGGTGCCGCTAAATTGTCCCAGGCCGATTTGACGCCGGTGACATATCAGCGGTTAACTGAGCTCCGCTAAATTGTCGCCGGCGACAGTTCAGCGAAGACGACGATTCGGCGGATTACGCCGTGTCCTGTGCCTTTGTCTCTGTCTGCCTCCAGGTAAGGTCCATCTTCTTGGTGTCTGCCTGGAGATGTCTTCGCCAGGTGCTCTGTCTGTTTGGAAAAGTCCTGAAAAACCTCACTATGGAGTATAATTTTAGGGAGACCACATCCTTTCGAATTGTATATCTTTGACATCAAATGCTACGCAAGATCGTTGGCATCGAATGACTTGATTTTATCCCAAAATGAAGAAGTCAAAGTGAGATCCCATCAGCCACTGGTGTTAAGCACGATCTGCAAACGACGTCTCCACTTGCTGGGACGTGTACTGAGGATCCCCGGAGAGAAGAAAAGACTTGCAAGCCAAGCCGTGAAGTGGACAACTACAGGCCAGAGAAAGATATGACAGTTCAAGATAAACTGGCGGCAAAACGTCAAGTGGAGTGATGGCCTAAAGGTAACGCGTCTGCTTAGGAAGCGAGAGACTTTGGGCGCGCTGGTTCGAATCACGGCTCAGTCGCCAATATTTTCTCCCCCTCCACTAGACCTTGAGTGGTGGTCTGTGTATTGTATTCTAACTTGGTTGGTTCGCATTCAGATCGACTCTCGCTTCCGTCTGGGGAATGAAAGATGGCGCAACCCTAATAACACCAGATCACAAGTCAGTCATTGTGCGTGTTAGCTATGTGACGAATGTGTCAGCCTAGCTAGCGTTGTGTAAGCACAGTATAAGCGAGCACAACACATGGTGTCAGAAGTGGGATCGATAGCGTAACGTAATGGCTGACACACATATCGCAAGAACGCCAGAGGCCCTGGTCGTCAGTGGCGGTAATCCAAGCCTAGCCTGGCAAAAGTGGCGAATGAAGTTCGAGATTTTCCTACAGGCAACAGGAGCGTCGACGAAGCCAGACATTGTCAAGGTAGGACTGCTTCTGAATCATATTGGCGGTGACGGGCTAGAGATTTTTTCGAACATTGTCTTTCTGGACGCTAGAGCAGATCCAAACGACGCGGATAGCGAGTTACGGGCAGAAAGCAAGACTGACTATGACGTCGTTATTCGCAAATTCGACCTACACTATCACAGACGTGACCCGCAGCTGATGCTACGTCAACAGTATTGGTACTGCCAACAACGGGAACCAGGACAATCATTTGACTCGTGGTTACGTTCAGTCAAAGATAAAGCAAAAGCATGCAAATTTGACAATGTTTATCAAATGATTAGGGATAAACTAGTGTTTTCATGTAGAGATGACTCTTCTAAGCTGAAGCTGTATGACATAGGGGCAGAACTGACCTTTGACAAGACTATCCAGATTCTTTCTATGCGTGAGATGACGAAGCAAGAGCTTGCTGACTCCAAGACTGCCAGTATTGATGCATTTTCCAGAAAAACCGGCAGCCAGAGACATGGAGGAGAAAGAAGAGACCTCAGACATCAGAACCAGAGAAGCAGCCAGGTTTCTGGTGGTTCTATGGCCAGTGGCAATTGTGGCTACTGCAACAGAAGACATCCTCCTGGAAAGAAGAACTGTCCAGCAGCTAAGTGCTGCTGCAAGAAGTGTAGCAAGATGGGTCATTTTGCTATTGTCTACAGAAGTTCAGCATTAGTTTGTGAAGTTTCTCAAGACCCAGCTGACCATGCAGGGGAAGACAGCTACTTTATTGGAGGCATGAACGACAAGTCAGTGCCATCGACCAACGTGGGGTGGAACATCAAACTCAAGGTTGGACTGCAAGAGCTTACCTGGTGTATCGACACTGGAGCTGAAGTTTCTGTGATGCCAGACCACATCTACAAGCCAGCCTTTGGGACTATACACCCAGCTGACCGCACTCTTCTTGGACCTGATGACCAGTGTCTCGATGGCAATGGTTTTGCTTACATCAGGCTCCATCACGGCCAAACAAGCATTCAGGAGAAAGTGTATGTCATGAAAAGCTCCAAACTGCTGTTGGGTATTCTTGCCATTCACAAACTAGGACTGATCCATGACATTCCTGGTGCATTCTCAGTACGTGCCATTTGAACGCCAATCAGCAGTCTCCCAAGACCCAAGCACAGATCAAGTTCACATCTTCGGAGGATGTAAAGCGAAGTTACCCCAAGCTGTTCACCGGCTTAGGTAAAGTAGAGGGGGAGCAGAACATTGAGGTGGAGGATGCAGGATTTCCTCCAACACCGCAGGGCAAGGGTAAAACTCGACGGGAAAACCAGCCATCGGGTCACTCTACAGCAAGGTGTGCCGCAAGGAGGAGTCGTTTCCCCTACACTTTTCCTCATCTTCATCGACGACATCGCTGAGAAGATCTCCAAGCATGTCTCCAGAGCCCTCCACGCTGATGACTTTGCTGCCTGGAGTGCTGCGGAATACCTCACGTCCGCCAGCCACAGAATGCAGGAAGCACTCAACCACGTGGGAACATGGGCCTCTGCCTGGGGAGTAGACATCAACACCACCAAGACAGTCTCAGCAATCTTCTCGCTGTCACCGATGTCAGAAACCTCCCACCTCAAACTGAACGGAAAGCAGTTGAAACAGGATGACACGCCAATGTACCTGGGTGTGAAGCTCGACAAGCGATTGACATGGAACCCCCATCTCAAGGACATCGAGAGACGAGCAACCAGAAAACTGGCCATCCTGAAAAAACTCGCCGGGACCTCTTGGGGTGCCAACAGCAGCATACTGCAGAGGGTGTACACTGGAACTGTCAGGCCAACCCTGGAGTATGGCAGCACTGCCTGGGCCACGGCATCAGCAACCAACACAAGCCGCCTGAGCAAAGTTCAGAACGCAGGGCTACGGCTGATCACTGGCGGGATAAAGACGACTCCAGTTCAGGCGATGGAGAAACACACAGGCCTCCACCCACTCGAAGATAGACGAGAGGAAAAAGTCTTCATCCACAGCGAGAAGCTCCTGCGCATGCCAACTCACCCAATGCACGAAAAACTGAAGCATCCAACAAAGAACAGACTGAAGCGGACCAGCTTCAACCACCTCTCCAAGGCCCTGCACCGCCAACATGCAGACCTGCTGCCCTCGTCCCCTGCCGAGATGGAAACACTCCCCGACTTCGAGGAACCGGCCGACCAACTGGAAGGAGTCTCAATCATCACAAAAGTCCCTGGCATCGACCAAAAGGACTGCCAAGCCCCTCCCCTGCTGAAAGCTCTGACATTGGAGATGATTGAGACTCGGTACAACCCCAGCGAATGGACGCACGTTTTCACAGACGGATCCTCGGAGGGAGCGGTGAAGAATGGAGGAGCAGGCATCTTCATCAGGCACACAGATGGAAGACTGACCCCTGGAGCCTTCCCCACAGGAAGAATCTCCTCGAACTACAGAGCGGAGACAGCAGCACTACTCCATGCTGCACAAGGCCTCAGGACGTCAGTCAACCCACCACCAAAGATAGCCTTCTTCACTGACTGCAGATCTCTCCTGCAGGGACTCCAGTCAACCAGAAACGAACAGCAGCTGACAAACATCAAAGCAGCCCTTCATGACCTTTCAAAACGGTCGACTGTCACTGTTCAGTGGGTTCCTTCTCACTGTGGAGTCACGGGGAACGAAAAGGCCGATGCTCTCTCCAAGGCAGGCAGCAAAATGAAGCAGTTCAGCCACCCCGTGACCTACAGAGAGGCCAGGACCATCATCCACAACCGTTACCAGAACCAGTGGAAGAGAAGGCTGGGTGCAAACAGTGGTGTCGATCCAATCCACCAGCTCCAGAGACACCAGCAGACAGTCCTCTTCAGACTGAGAACTGGCCACTGCCGACTACTGAGTCACCTTCACCGTATGAAGATCGCCCACACTGATGAGTGTCCATGTGGCACTGGACCCCAGACCCCTGAACACATCCTCCAACACTGCCCAACCCATGAAGCTCTATGGCATCAAACCTGGCCAGGGGGCACAGAGCTACAGGCGCAGCTTTGGGGAGACCGCCACGACCTGGAGAAGACCGTGGGTTACATCGTTGCGACGGGGGTGACCGTCTGACGCAGCCGAAACATCGAACGCAGAAGAAGAAGAAGAAGAGGTGGAGGACAGTGCAAAGCCCTTCTCTCAGTCCGTGCCCAGACGTGTCCCAGTTCCTCTGCTCAAGAAGGTGGAGGCGGAGCTGAACAAAGTGACTGACAGTGGTGTCATTGAAGCAGTTAGTACGCCTACTGACTGGTGCAGTCCTATCGTTGTGGTGCCAAAGGCTAGTGGCGACGTCAGAATCTGCATGGACCTGACCAGATTGAACAAGAGTGTAAAGCGAGAAGTGTACGCCATGCCATCAGTAGAGGAGATGCTGAGCAAGATCTCCGAGGGCAACGTCTTCTCAAAGCTCGACGTCAACTCCGGGTTCCACCAGATCCAGTTAAACGAAGAAAGCTCCAAGCTTACCATGTTCATAACGCCATTTGGACGCTACAAGTTCAAGCGTCTACCGTACGGCATATCATTGGCGCCCGAGTACTTCCAGAAGATGATGGACAACATCCTCCAGGGCCTGGATGGAGTGATGTGCCATATGGATGACATTCTTGTCTTTGGAAAGGACAAGGCTGACCATGACATGAAGCTCAAGAACGTCCTTGACAGGCTGTCACAGGCCGGCCTCACGCGAAACACTGATAAATTTAAGTTTGGCAAAACAACACTTGAGTACCTGGGCAGGTGATCGATGCAGAGGGCGTGAGGAAGGATCCCACAAAGGTGAAGGCTATTCTGGACATGCAAGAACCACAGAGTGTGGCGGACGTCAGAAGATTCCTGGGTATGGTGAACCAGCTCATGAGGTTCGTACCCAATCTGGCTGAGAAGTCGAAGCCTCTGAGAGAGCTCTTACACATGAACAGCTCTTCCACATGGACCTGGGGACAGAATCAGCAGTCTGCCTTTGACTCTCTCAAGAAAGATCTAGCATCACCAGAGACGCTTGTGCTGTACAACCCAGATCGCGAGACAGTAGTTTCTGCTGATTCCAGTAGCTTCGGACTTGGGGTGGTACTCCTGCAACGCCAAGGCAATGGGGTGCTTCATCCTGTCGCCTATGCAAGTCGTTCGCTGACGGAGACCAAGCGCCGGTATGCCCAAATTAAGAAGGAAGCGCTAGCTGTCACCTGGAGCCTCGAACACTGGTCAGACCTGCTCATCGGCATGACATTCCATGTGGAGACGGACCACAAACCTCTAGTCCCTCTCTTTTCATCAAAACTGATCGATGAACTTCTTGTTCGCATCCAATGCTTCAGGATGAGACTGATGCGGTATGCCTTCAACATCATTCATGTTCCTGGCAAGGAACTGTACACTGCTGATGCACTTTTCCGAGCACCGTTGTCAACGACCGAGACGGCGGACAACGATCTGACCTGCCAGGTGGAGGCATACGTCAATGCTGTCCTGCTGACCCTGCCAGCTTCAGACAGGAGGCTGGATGAGATCAGGTCAGAACTCCAGAAAGACGACATCCTTCAGGTAGTCATGCATCATGTGCAGAACGGGCGGCCAGACAAGAACACACTGAACCATCCAGTCAAGGCTTACCTGAATGAACAGGGCAACCTGTCTTTTCATGACGGCCTCTTACTACGAAGCAAAAGACTGGTGATTCTCTCATCTCTCTGACAAGACGTTCTCCGTCATCTCCGTGATGGACATCACGGTGTCAACAAGACGAAGGAGAACGCAGCAAACTGTGTGTGGTGGCCTGGTCTCTCTCAAGACATTGACCTCATGGTGAAAACCTGCCCTGAGTGGGCCAAAAACAAAAAGGCCACAGTGGAACCAATGAAGGGGGCACAGTTTCCAGAGCAGCCTTGGTCCAGGATCACAGCGGATTTTTTTCAGCATAGTGGCAAACTTTTTCTCCTTGCCATTGACTACTACTCCAGAGATGTGGAGATTGCACTAGTGTCCAACAAAGTGACGACTGCAGAGACTGTATCCCACATGAAGAAAGTCTTCAGTCGCCATGACATCCCAGACATCCTCGTCACGGATAATGGGCCCCAGTTTAGCAGCGAGGAATTCGCCAGCTTTGCCCAGTCCTGGGGGTTTGAACATGTGGCCTCCTCCCCCCCCCCCTCCTCTATTCCCAAACAAATGGTGAGATTGAGCGTGCCGTTCAGACCATCAAGAATCTCATCAAGAAGTGTGGTGACAATTACCGTGGGCAACTCATGTACCGCAACACACCCTTGCCCAATGGTTTTCCCCCGCCCAACTGAGTATGGGATGCAGACTAAAAACCCGTGTCCCATGTCACCCCGATACCCCCCCGCCCCAGATCCCTGACAACTACATTCTCAGGAAGAGGGAAAAGCAGTATCGCGAGAACATGAAGGTTAACTATGACAGACGGCATCGTGTAGTTGACCCTAAAGACCTGTCACCTGGTGATGCTGTCTGGATTCCTGACCAGAAGAAAGGAGGCACAGTGACTAGAAGCCACGAGGTTTCTAGAAGTCTCATGATCATGACCTCAGGTGGTGGCCTCCTGAGCAGAAATAGGCAGATGGCAGGGAAACTTTATCCATCTGTGCCCACTAGCACTACAGAAGGTGCCTCTCCCACCTCCCGTGCACCTCCTGACTTGGGTACATTCTCGGATGCAGCCCAGAGCCTGCCTGCAGCCGAGAAGATGCCTGCCTGGCATGCCTGCCAACACCTGGGAGTCCGGAGCCGCAGCCAGCCGCAGCCCAGACATCCCAGCCGAGACGATCAGCGAGACTCAGGAAGCTGACCCAAAGACTGGTTGAAAAAAAAAAAGTTCTTTCGGAATATTCGGTTTCGTTCAACTAATTCGGTTTATGAAAGAATGTCCATTAAAAAAAAGAAAAGAAAAAAAGGAGATGTATTGTATTCCAACTTGGTTGGTTCGCATTCAGGTCGACTCTCGCTTCCGGCTGGGGAATGAAAGATGGCGCAACCCTAATAACACCAGATCACAAGTCAGTCATTGTGCGTGTTGGCTATGTGATGAATGTCACTCGGATGAGACGATAAACCGAGGTCACGTGTGCAACATGCACTTAGCGCACGTAAAAGAACCCAAGGCAACAAAAGGATTGTCCATGGCAAACTTCTGTAGAAAAACCCACTTCGATAGGAAAAACAAATAAAACTTCATGCAGGAAGAAATGAACAAAAAAAGAAAAAGAAAAAAGGGTGGCGCTCTCAGTGTAGCGACGCGCTCTCCCTGAGAAGAGCAGCCCGAATTTCACACAGAGAAATCTGTTGTGACACAAAAAAAGAGAAATACAAATACAAATAGAAAACAGTGAAGAAAGATATATCAGACGTGTCGACAGACGATGGGGTGACACCAGCAAACCGGCTAAGGGCCGCAGAGCGTGGAGCGCTTTGGCTGCCTCGTGCTTCCAGCGACGCAGGAGCATCTGACTACATCTTCCTTTTGGCATGGACCAGTAGCCTCTGTGATGCCTCCTTGCAGACTGAGTTGTTGCCAGTATTAGCAGCCATCTGGTGCGTGGAGTGGGCAGCGTTGTCATGTTCACTTGATTCACATACAGACTCTTAATCAGGCGATCGTTTACTGTTGACCGCAAATATCTCCCCGATCAAAAGCCTGTCTTAAAAGCAGCAGAAAGAAGTCAGCTCCTAGACTGCGTGGTTCAAATCAGTTGTTTGTTGTTGTTGCTTGTTTTCCACGAGAAGCGGAATGAGAAATGGGAGCATGGAAACACAGTCCTTTTTTTTTCTTACTCATTAAATAACGACATGATGGTCCAAGATAGGAAACTGAAAAAGAGTTATTTGTTCTTTTGAAATATGATTTTTTTCCTTGGTTTCAAGGACTTTCACTGCTTCTTTACTTATCAGTATTTAAACCAGTATTTTAAAAAATCAGTCTCTGTGTGTTTCTTTCCTAAATGAGTTCTTTTTTCCACTCGATGATCATCCGGATTCGGGTGAAGCTTCCATGCAGGACTTCACCCTGGAGTCATTCCGGGTCAGCCTCGAATAACCTGAGGGGCCATTTAATGATAATGATAATAATTAGAATTCATATAGCGCTGAATCTTGTGCAGAGACGAATCAAAGCGCTTTCACACCAGTTATTCACAAGCATAACTCTAAACTTGAGAAACTTAAAGACAAAGAAGAGGCACGACAGTGAGGCTTTCATGGAAAGAGGTGGATTGTAAAGCCAGACCTGAAGCAGCTGAGAGCGGAGACTTGACGAAGCGAAAGAGGAAGTTCATTCCCAATGCAAAGTTCAGAGACAGAGAAAGAGCGGCGGCCAACAGTGGAGTGTTTGAATCTTGGTATGCGTAAACAGAGTGGATCCGAAGCCGATCGTAGTGAGCGGGATGGGGTGCAGATGTGAAGGCAGCTACAGAGATTGGAACGACCGGATTTGTGAATACATTTGTAGCTTGTCAAGATCGACACTCATCCGCCCACTCCACACCCATTTAGAAACTACCCACTTTTTTACGGGTTGAATCAAGTTATTGAAAAAAAAGGAGGGGTGTCGTTCTAGGCCAGCCTTTACTCACACTTCTCCCCCGCGACCCCCACCCCCACCCCCACTGTGTGTATATGCATGCAGATGATAAAATACGCAAGTTAAGAGTTTGTAATTCATGTCCGCATTCGGAGAATTAGGGAAACAAGAACATGCCCGGCATGCACACTCCTGAAAACGAATATGGCTGCCTGTATGGCACAACATTTGTGCAGACCTACTAGTGCCTGAACCCCCTTCGTATGTATACACAGACGGAATATCAAATATTCATGTTAAAGATCCTGAAATCCATGTCAGTGTTGTGGGTTATGGAAACAAGAAGATATCCAGCATGCATACCCCCGAAAACGGAGTATGGCTGTTTACTCTGCGGGGTAAAAAACAACAACAAAAAAAACAACAACAAAAGAAACGGTCATACACGTAAAACGTTTCGTGTGTGTGTGTGTGTGTGTGTGTGTGTGTGTGTGTGTGTGTGTGTGTAGATACTGATGTTATTGATAACTGGTAAATTAATACATCAAATATATTTCTTTTTGAAATTGTATTCATATCATTAGTTTCTTAAATATAATTCTCTTTAAGCTGCTCAGTTAATATCAATTTGAATGATTGTTATCATGTCAGTACAACAAAACGTTAATCTCACAATAAATGGTTTCAGTCAGTTAGTGTGTGTGTGTGTGTGTGTGTGTGTGTGTGTGTGTGTGTGTGTGTGTGTGTGTGTGTGACTGAAACCTGACTGAATGACACAGGAAACGAACGATGTAGCGCTCGAAGACAGCTCTCACTCTGTTCTACCCAGGAGCCTCTTGTGTAAATGACTCCCTCTTTGTAAAGCGCTTAGAGCTTGGTCTCTGACCGAGGATAGACGATGAGTAAGTATCCATATTATACATACATACAAACTCACCTCTTCTCCATTGCAGCTTAAAAGATGCAAACGTGGGGCGGTTTTACTTTGATAACACACAGAAATTGATTCTAACTGGGCCAAATATGTCCCCGGGTATCATTTCAAGCTGGCTTAGAATGACCTACTGATCGATTGTATTGTATTGTATTGTATTGTATTGTATTACTCTTTTTGTCACAAAACATTTCTCTGTGTGAAATTCGTGCTGCTCTCCCCAGGGAGAGCGCGTCGCTACACTGAAAGCGCCACCCATTTTTTTGTATGTTTTCCTGCCCGCAGTTTTTTTTTATGTTTTCCTATCGAAGTAGATTTTTCTACAGAATTTTGCCAAGGAGAACCCTTTTGTTGCCGTGGGTTCAATTACGTGCGCTAAGTGCATGCTGCACACGGGACCTCGCTTTATCGTCTCACCCGAATGACTAGCGTCGAGACCACCACTCAAGGTCTAGTGGAGGGGGAGAAAATACTGGCGACTCTACCGGGATTCGAACCAGTGTGCACACAAATTCTTTCACTTACTAGGCGGACGCGTTACCTCTAGGCCATCACTCCACATAATGAGGGTTTTTTTTTTCTTCTTTTTTTGTTTTTGTACATATTTTTTATGTCATTTAGTCCTAAATGTGTATATCTTATTGTAAAGCGCGGTGAGCCCATTTGAGATCGGGGTACTGCGTTATAAGAGCCTGCATATTATCAACATTATCATTATTATTAATGTTATTATTATCATCATCATTATCAAAAAACAACAACGTGGGTACGAACAGATTGCTGGCACGTCCGCCGCAGTAATAACTCTGGCAGTCAACAGGGAACTGTCCCCACACCGGACGTAGGCGTTGGTCTCCCTCAGTTGTGTCACCTCGTCCCATTTGGTCCACAAAGTCAAGACGTTGTTCTGCAGACCCGTTTGTCTCGTCGTCAAAAGGGAGGTTGTGAAAACACACTTTCACTGGATTTTCGTCGGGTTTCCCTGGCTATTTTTAGCGAGAACCGCGTGCGCATGCGCGTCTACTTTTTCCTTTTTTCCCCCCCAAAGTCACCAAGAAGGCTAAAATTTTTGTCGTGGAAATCGCTGCTCTGATGAAAGGATCTTGAACATTTTCGGTGACTACTTTTGCAAGTTTACAAGATATATTTGGTTTTATAATTACATCCATTATTTGCTTTAGTCTTCTATGTTTACTTTGAGCGTGTTTCTTGTCATATATCTGCCATTTCGTATTCGAACTGATCCATTTATAAACTCTGCCGAAAAGTTGTCTGAACAAAAGCAGTGCACAACCAGAGAAACCAGTTACAGTGATGCGCATGTCGTCACATGACCTACTCCTCGCAGTGCGATCGACGAATAGATGAACAGACCACCACGAAAGCGGGCTGCACAATCACCCTAATGTTGAATTCAGCGTGCCTATTCACATCAGATATCAATTTACGTTTTATAAAACATTGTTCTCAAGACCTTTTTTTTTTTTTTTTTTTTTGTCACGTCTTTCAATTTTTAGCTCAGTGTGCCCATTCAAAACGGATATCCATTCAGCAAGAAGCTGCCCCTATTATTCCACTTCGGTTTTCTCTTTCTGACTGTTTAACATCATTTTACGTAATGCTGTTGTGTGTGGTTTGAGCTCACTGGAAAAAAAAAAGCACCGACTCAAAAACGATAGTGAAGATGGTAAAAATCAATTGAGCGGTCTCTGCAACTAGAGACTACTGTTTTATTTGTTTGTTTGTTTGTTTTTGGGTTTTGAAATTTTTTTATTTTTTTATTTTTTTTTTTTTTTTAGCTCGGCAGTCACAATCTTTTTTCAGCTTTGCCTGGTCCCTTCTCTCATTGTCTCGGCTTTTTCCAAATCTACGAAAAAGGTAATGTTTATTCCCGCTTGCAGCTTGGTGGGCTCGGGAACGCATTGAACACACGGGTTTATCACCTGAAATGAGCAGATCCCGAGTCCTCCAAGTAGCTAAGCCGGTGATCTACCCCTTCGACAAGCGTCGGCCTGCAGGACAGTGAGATAAATGGACGAACCAGGATGCAACACGCCCGTGTGTCCCGTGACTTCTTAGCAAAAAGTGTGGATAGACCTGGCCGTTTGGCAAGGCAAGGCACGAAGAGTATTTCACTCATTTCATTAGCCCTGTTTGGGCACTGGAACGTTACACACATGCATGATTATGTGTCACACACTTCACAACACTGAAACTCTCTTTCTGACACAATAAACTCATTCTGATTCTGATTCTGACGCATGTTTTACGCACACCATACCAAATAAAAGGACCACTGTCAAAAACTAGACCAAAAACAAAACAAAAAACAAACAAACAAACAAAAAACCCACAAAGCCACAAAACGAAACACTGGAGCAAACAGCAAATACACATCATCAAGTCATCATACCCTCATCAATAGATGAAACTGTTTCGGACAGAAGTACGTATGAAAGCAACTAAGGATAAAAACTTTTGTAATATATATTTTTTTAATCCAGAAAAAAGGAAGTGGAATTTAACAAAGTTTAATCAGTTTCTGTTAGACAAGACCCTATTATCTTCCACGAAAAAGAAGTGGAATTTAACAAAGTTTAATCAGTTTCTGTTAGACAAGACCCTATTATCTTCCACAAAAAAAGGAAGTGAAGTTTAACAAAGTTTAATCGGTTTCTGTTAGACAAGACCCTATCATCTTCGGCGTCCTTCATGTCCACTTGGAGAGATAGTTATTTTCAGTTTCAAGGAGGCGTCAAAGTATGCGGACCACCATATACGCTACACAAGATCTCCTATGAAAAATAAGGGGTCTGGGGGACAGCAGTTGCCTGAACTTTGCATGAACTCAACGCACTTGTCATGACTGGACTACTTTCTATAGTTAAACAGTGTAAAACATTATAAAGCAGTAGAAAAGAAAAGAAAAAAAGTTGATAAAATAAACCAAGCAAAACAATTGTGGCAAAATATCCCGCAACTAACAACTCCGCTGCTTCGAAGAGATTCAAGATTCACAGACTCGGACCCTTTCACCCCTCGTGGGAGCATGCATGATCTCAAAGAGTAAACCAAACAGAACTAAATAAACGTGAAATATAACTATTAATTGAACTGTGTTAACAACAACACTCATGTATTCAATACAAGGTGAAATTCTCAAAGTGCATGCACACGCTCAAAGCACATCAATATGAATAGATAAAATTGCCCAGAAGTATGAGGCAACGGGGGGGGAAGTGAGAAGGAGAGATCGAAAACGGAGTCGGCTGTGACGTGTGGAAATTCAGTGTCATAAAACACACTGCTAACCAACTAACCAGTGAGCCTTTTCAAGACAGCGCAGCTCACATGATTTACGATATATCCATAAAGCAACGTGGTTGCTAACACGGTTTTGCTCGACAGGCGACTGATATTTAAAAAATATTTTCAAAGCTAGTCGTGATGGTGCTCTGTGTGTGTGTGTGTGTGTGTGTGTGTGTGTGCGCATGTGTGTGTGTTTGCATGTGTGCGTATGTGTGTGTGTGTGTGTGTTTGCGTGCATTTGTGAACGTGTGTGTGTGTGTGTGTGTGTGTGTGTGTGTGTGTGTGTGTGTTAAATTGCATGTTTTCGATAATTTCGTTCTTCTTCTGAGGTGCTTTAAATAGACATATATCTCTCTCTTTTTCATAAGCTGTACATGATTATGTTCAGTTACGATGTGGTTTTGCCTCTTACCAGACGATGGTCCAATTGGCGTCAGGAAAATGTGTGTCCAGTCTTCTGGTACATCCACTGTGCATATTTTCGATATGTACAACTTGCTTCTGTCTTCTTCTAGTATCTCATTGATATCAGAGTAGCGAACGTTGTCTGGGCTAGGGGTAGTATCTTTATAGTTTCTGCTATTGCTTCATTCAGATTATCTGTTGTGATGGCATCTTCGGGTTCCGTCTTCAAAAGGTTTTGCTTGAAATTGGGCACACACACACACACACACACACACACACACACACACACACACACACACACACACACACACACACACACATATATATATATATATATATATATATATATCATCTTTTTCTTTTTCAATCTAATTTTGTTTCATTGACCACGTAGTTGCTACAACATTTGTATTGTTTTTTAACTCATCGGTAATGTAATGTACAGCACACCGTAATGTTAATATGTCTCTCTTATTGATCGAAAGGTTATTAGTTTTCCCAAATATTATGATTTTGCATTCTTTTAAACAAATTCAAGTAAGCTATTTCTTTCGAAAGCTTCTTTGTATTCCGTCTCTTCCCTAGCAGCTTGAAATTCATATCATGATGTCAAAGTTTTGACATATCTAAAAGTTTGGAAGCAGCAGTATTTTATCGTTGTATGTTCTTTGCTTCGTTTCCTTTATTATCAACGAGCGCCATAAAGGTTTTATACCATACTGTTAACGCTTGCGCTGGATCTGGATAAAGCTTAAAGACAAGTAGAAATGCAGCAGAATTGAATTTTTTGAAGCAGCAAAACTGGACCATTGTGTGGCCTTTGCTCCGTTTCCTTGAGAGTTATAAGACCATGAAACCTTGAAAGGACAATGGTCACCAATGGTTTTGTTGGTTCGGTTTTATCGTACTCGATATCTTTGTCATTTTTGCAGGCTATAATGTATGTACCCACTGTGGAACACGTTTTCGTGAGTATGGGTGCTCTCTGAATGGGTTGCTGCAAACCAAAGAGAGTGGTAACTAGTTGAGTACCATGAAGGTTGTTGTTTGAATAGATCGATGTTGAAATCTCCTTGAAAAACGACTGTTTCTCAATCATCTGGAGGAGACTCAGCAAAAGGTATCAGTATCAGTAGCTCAAGGAGGCGTCACTGCGTTCGGTCAAATCCATATACACTACACCACATCTGCTAAGCAGATGCATGACCAACAGCGTAACCCAACGCGCTTAGTCAGGTCTTGAGAAAAAAAAAAGGATTTCAGTTCAATTAGACCACAAGGAGAGCGGCAGGTTTCGAAAATTTGACCCATAACCATATGCACTCGACAATATTGGTCTCCATGTCTTGCCGTCTTTTTTTTTCTTTTTCTTGGCGTTTTTCTTTCTCTCTTTCTTTTTTGTTGTTGTTGTTGCTACTGCTGTTGTTGTTGTTGTTTTTTTAAAATGAAAAATGCTTTGATGAATATCTAATACTTCAATGTTCGGTTTCACCATAGCGATGTGCATCACGTCGAATAAAGTCACACTTTGGTATGGATACTTCTTCTTTGCTGAAACGGGATTCTAGGCGCGTTTCGCTGAGCCTGGGGAAGTTATACATGCATTGAGGGAGATCAGTCAAGTGGCAAGCAAACATCATGAACTTTATTGTAAAGATGATAAACATGCAGGTGACCAGAGCGAGGCCCATTATTATCAGAGACTGTTCTACATTGTTCGCCATGCTATAAAAGAGAGGAAAATGACAAATGACAGAGCTCTTCATTTTGACCAATGAGGCCTCAGATAAAATGTTGAGTGGTTAGTAGTGACTGAAAATCAAGGCTGGAAACAAATAGATACTGCATGATTGCACAGAGGAAAAAACGGAAAAAAAACCCTCAAAATTGGAGAAGTGTGTGTGTGTGTGTGTGTGTGTGTGTGTGTGTGTGTGTGTGTGTGTGTGTGTGAGAGAGAGAGAGAGAGAGAGAGAGAGAGAGATGGTTTTATTCACTTTAGGCCTCAGACCTTCTTGAAGGGGAATGTGAACAGTAAATAAGATACAACAAAAATGTTATAGGTGAGTCATCATGTCAGGTAACAGCTTCTTAAAGGTATTATATAGAAAAGAGATGCATAGACATATTTGTATAAACGCTGTCTTTGGTGCATGATGACAATAAAGTCAATTTCAAGAAGCAAAGGCGTCGAAAATACATACTTATGGAATTGTTACGGGCCAGAGGCTTCTGCCATTCTGATTCTCTCTCTCTCTCTCTCTCTCTCTCTCTCTCTCTCTCTTGATACAGAAGGCGAATTTACTTTTGTGTCACTACACGGCAGCAGCGTTATTGATTATTTTCTTATATCTGAAGATTTACGAGCAGGGTGTGATCTACACATTGATGATTGTTTATATTCATGGGACCTACCAGTAGTACTAAAGTGGAAAAATAGTCAATGCAATGAAAAGAGTCAGGAACCAGTTGAAAAGGGGGATTCTCTGATGAAATCAGGATTACCTAGAATGATGAGAAGTTGCAGATATGTAAAGAGGAGCTAGACAGCAATGATTTCAAAGATAGTCTGAGTGAAGCTCACGGTATGTTAGATTTAAATGTTGATAGTGGGGTTGAATTGTTCACAAACGCTCTGTATGGAGCAGCCGCTTGGTTAGAAAGGTCAGAAAAACCACACACACAAAAAATTAATGACTGGTTTGATATGGAATGTTGGCAGCAGAAGAAACGGGTCAGAAGTCTCCTTAAGAGATTCCAAAGATGTAAGACACAAAGCGTTAAGAATCAGTGGAAAGAAGACTATGTTAAGGAGAGGAAGGATTATGTTAAGCTAAAAAGGACAAAGAAACGAGCGTACGAAGAAGAAAGATTAGAAAAATTAAGAAACTGCGTTAATGACCCTAAACTGTTCTGGTCAATAAGATCAGTTAACTCTTTCCATACGAACGGCGAAAGAGACGATGTTAATCAGCTGGGTTAGGCTCTCTGGGCAGCCGGACTTTAGGAGGATCCTCCACAGACCATGGCAGTTCACCGTGTCAAAGGCTTTAGTCAGGTCTACAAAGACCATGTGGAACTCCTTGTTCTGCTCACGGCACTTCTCTTGCATCTGGCGTACGGCAAACACCATGTCACATGTTCCCCTGCCTGAGCGGAAGCCGCACTGTGCTTCAGGGATGACTGTGATGGAGGCATAGTCAACCAGTCTGTTCAGTATGATGCGGGCGAAGATCTTGCCTGCGATGCAGAGAGAGAGAGATTCCACGGTGGTTATCGCAGGATGTTTTGTCTCCATTCCGTTTGTAAATGTGGACAGTTGAAGCATCCTTGAAAGCCTGGAGGACCTCCCTTCTCTCCCAGATAGACTGGAACAGGGCGGCCAGCTTGTCTGTCAGCACCTCGCCTCCATACTTGTAGATGTCAGCCTGGATTCCATCCGCTCCTGGTGCTTTTCTTGACGTTGTCAGCTTCAGGGCCTTCTGGGTCTCGGCCTTGGTGGGAGGGGCAGCTAGCGAGTCATTGACTGGTAGCTGTGAGAGGGCTGCAATTACCTCGTCAGATTTGTATTTGTATTTCTTTTTATCATATCAGATTTCTCTGTGTGAAATTCGGCTGCTCTCCCCAGGGAGAGCGCGTCGGTACACTACAGCGCCACCCATTTTATTTTGTATTTTTTTCATGCGTGTAGTTTTCTTTGTTTTCCCTATCGAAGTGGATTTTTCTATAGAATTTTGCCAGGAACAACCCTTTTGTTGCCGTGGGTTCTTTTACGTGCGCTAAATGCATGTTGCACAAGAAGACTGAGGTGATGCACCAGCCAGCTCCAGGAAAGCCTTACGTTGAACCAAATATCTTCATCAACGGGCAACGACTGAACGCGGTGGACAAGTTCACATACCTGGGCAGTACACTCTCTCGCACAGTTGTCATTGACGACGAGGTGAATGCCAGACTCGTCAAAGCCAGCGCTGCTTTCGGTAGACTCCATAAGAACGTTTGGAACTGGAGAGGCATCACCCTGGAGACGAAGCTCAAAGTATACAAGGCCATAGTTCTCACCACACTGCTCTATGGATGTGAATCATGGACGGTCTACAAACGCCACGCCAAAAAGCTGAACCACTTCCACACCACCAGCCTCAGAAAACTTCTAGGCATAAAGTGGCAAGAGAAGATCCCTGACACAGAGGTGCTCACTCGTGCAAACTTGCCCAGCATCTACACCATCTTGATGCAGGCCCAACTGCGTTGGGCAGGCCATGTAGTTTGCATGCCAGACCACCGGCTCCCCAAGAAACTGCTGTACGGCGAACTCCAACATGGCAAGCGCTCCCATGAAGGCCAAAAGAAGCGCTTCAAAGACACTCTGAGAGCTTCTCTGAAGGCCTTCAACATCAGCCACGACACATGGGAGCTGAATGCAATGAACAGACCAAAGCGGCGTTCAGCTGTCCACAAAGGCGCCAAATCCTGTGAGGCCAACAGAATCGTTGCAGCAGAGCAACGCAGACAGGCCAGGAAAAGCGTTGCCAGCAAGTCCGCCACAGCCGCCACCATCCCCTGTCCACACTGCGTCAGAACCTTCCGGGCGCGGATTGGTCTGACCAGTCATCTGCGCACCCACAGAGCTCAATCTACCCACCCCCAGGATGGCTAGATGGTCCTCGTCGATCCCGACGGACGAACCACATGTGTAGAAGTACTGTCAACTAGGTACGACCTTTTACGTAATTATACCTATACACACACCTGTCCCCCGCCCATCTCTAAGAGGAGACAACCTGACAACCTGCCCAATCTCATGGCTTTCATCCAGTACCAAGGGGATGAATGACTGTTGGGTTAAACAGTCACTAACTGTATGCAGTCTGGCCTTAGGACTCCACACAGGTGGACATCCATTGACCCTCCCTGATAAGAGTCTTTGTCAAGGCGATCGATCATTCTCCCTCACCACATAGAACACCCTTCTATGGCTGCTGACAAAACTTTGTCTCTCGTGCATCGCGGGGATCAGCTGCATTGCACGAGACATAAATCTAGATCCCGAAAACCCCCAAAACATGCGTGGCAAAAGAGGTGGATCAAGATCGTGCTTAGGTGGCAGAATGACAAAAGCAGAGTGGCTGTCAAAGAATTTTTTTTAGAACCGGCAGTTGAAATTGCTCTAGTGCGAAAATAAGAATCTCAACAACTGATAAATTAGCATATGATTTTTATTTATATCTTATGTCTCCAAGAAACTAGGACAAGTTCAGACAGACCCATAAAATTTGACATTTTCATAGTATTTGAAAGGCATGAAGGAAAAGGAGTAGCACTTATACTAAACAATAATCTGAAAAACAAACTTTCTTCCATAAATGTAGATAAATGGTGCAGCAATTCATGTGAACTAGTAGGTGAACGTCTTGAAAAATCTGACAGAATTCACAAGAACAATGTGCTTATCAGTGCCTATGTACACTATGGAACCTGCACAACAAATTCGAATTGGTCCTTTTTAGAGGAAAATTAAAAGAAAATGAATTTGGAGGCTCTATCATTACCTGTGAGGACCTTAATGTGAGATCTTAGTTACGGGACCAGCAGAACATCAACCCACAAGGACTCGCTCTTTAAGAAATGATAGGGTAAATTCTCCTCAGCACATTAGCAACCACAGCCCCAACACGTCTAGGAACAAGACAAGAGGACATTGACAGTGTGATCGACATCACTCTAACATCATCAAAATTCAGAACAGGAATGAGTGCGGAGACACTTCCACATCAAGGCAGTGATCACCTCCCGGTAGTTTTTAGCTACAGAAACCATCAGTATGAAAACAGAGACAACATTCGTCGAAAATTTCAGAAGCAGAAGAAACAAAAGCACGGTGCTGAACCGGAAGCAGACTATACAGCCACCATGGTGGAGTATTGATATAGACAGAGCCTGGATAGAAAAGCATGCTGCTGTCAAACGTTGGCAAAAAAGAAGGAATAAAGCCTTCTACTGACAAAGAAATTGAAACAAAATGAAGTAAAAACAAAGCAGTTTGTAGTCATAGTTTAAGAGGTCAGAAATGATGAGTGGAAACAGATTTGCAAGACACTCAGTTATGACACAGCATTGACATAGTTCTGGTAATTCTATCGTCGAATGGAAGGGAACAAGTGCGCAATAACCCCAGACATGTTAAATACTGATGGAACTAAGCTAAAAACAAATGAAGAAAAAGGATCCGCTCTGCTCAAAAGCTTAGATGAAAAAATATAAGCATTTTGAAGAGTTAAACGAAAAGCTAATACAGACTGGACAATAGATGATCTAAATGAAGCAATAGCTAAATGCAGAAAGACACTGATCCTGGCCCAAAGTTCGCTAATCAGATATTAAGGAGCTGTCAGAAGAAGACAGAAGGAAACTTTTCAATCTGTATCAAAACAGTTTCCACAATGGACATGCTCCGGAGACTGGACACATAGCTTCTTGAAACCCATACGAAAACCAGGGAAAGATCATCGTCAGGTAAGCGGTTACCAGATGCAAAACATTGCTGGAAAGCTCACTGAACACATAACGGCCAGGAAACTTGCAAGGGATCTTGGACAGAGGCACATTCTCGCTCCAAATCAAGGTGGGCACAGAACAGGTAAGTGTACATAGGAAAAAGCGGCTGCTTTCGCATATGAAGTATATATAGGATTACAAAGAAAAAAGGAAACATTAGCAGTAGAAACGGACCTTGAGGGTGGTAATATTGTACCAGTCACCTATCGTATTACTGACGGGCTGGTTCCAATAAGTTTAACTGTTGAAAATCAACATTTAGCACACGAAAAGAAAGATTTTTGTACAGGCGAAAGCGTGTACGGACTAGGTGGACGGTGAGGCTAACAAATGATCAGCCATCTTTCACACACTGGCCACCAGTGCTAACTGCCCTGGCCACAACGTTCACACACTGGCCACCAGTGCTACCTGCCCTGACCACAACGTTCACACACTGGCCACCAGTGCTACCTGCCCTGACCACAACCTTCACACACTGGCCACCAGTGCTACCTGCACTGACCACAACGTTCACACACTGGCCACCAGTGCTACCTGCCCTGACCACAACGTTCACACACTGGCCACCAGTGCTACCTGCCCTGACCACAACGTTCACACACTGGCCACCAGTGCTACCTGCCCTGACCACAACGTTCGCACACTGGCCACCAGTGCTACCTGCCCTGACCACAACGTTCACACACTGGCCACCAGTGCTACCTGCCCTGACCACAACGTTCACACACTGGCCACCAGTGCTACCTGCCCTGACCACAACGTTCACACGCTGGCCACCAGTGCTACCTGCCCTGACCACAACGTTCACACACTGGCCACCAGTGCTACCTGCCCTGACCACAACGTTCACACGCTGGCCACCAGTGCTACCTGCCCTGACCACCTATCTGTCAATCACCGACTTGCGTCAGCCTGGTCACTCCACTGGAGCAGAGGCACCACCGCGCGCAGAAAAGGATGACGACAAGCGCAGCATTGATGCGGTCCCTGTTGACACATGTATACCAAAGTGAAAGCAGGAGATCCGCCTTGTCAGCGGGATTCCAACAAACGTCGATCGACCTTTCTCGTTCCTGCAATACCCCCTCAAGGCCTGACTAAGCGCGTTGGGTTACGCTACTGGTCAGGCATCTGCTTAGCAAATGTAGTGTAGTGTATATTGATTAAAAAAAAATGTTCGAACGCAGTGAAGCCTCCTAAAGTAACTGAACTGAACTGAACCTCAAGCCCCAATGTCAACGGCCTTCTTCCATCACTACCATCCCGCCTCCCATCGACAACTGTCCTCGCCTCGGCTGGCACAGATAATCACAGCACCAGGTGAGCGTGTCTCTACCTCGGCCTTCGTTTTGCCAGCGCCCCACCCCAAACCCCACCCCTACACCACACACCCACCTCAACTGAACTGGAAACCATTCCCTATCCACCTCTCTCCTTCACTGACAAAGCCGATACAGTTAACCGTTTCGCCTCTTCTTTCTTTCTTTTGTTCAACTTCTTGTTACTGTTAATGATGTCAGCCCCCCCCCCCCTTCCCCCCAAAACAACACCAACAGCAAAACAACAACCACCATAACTATGTGAAAACGTGTGCATGGAAGATGGGGGATGGGGGCTTGGAGTGCCCTGGAAGGGATGGCAGGAGTCACTGAAGTGACCGAATGGTGGAAAAAGAAGAGCTACGAAGGATTGGACTGCCTGACAGTGAATTATAACAATCTGAAACATCCCTATAACCGTGAACAGCATGCCCATTTATAACACACACACACACACACACACACACACACACACACACACACACACACAGTGTTCAATCTTTCGACTGTTTCTCTAACTCACTTCAGGACTTCCGACTCGTCCTGTGCTGGTAATGGTGCCCTCACTCCCTCCTCCACCCTCTCCACTGACCCTCGGGAACCCTCTGCCAGTGACATTACCTCCCTTGTCCCAGCCAGTACGTCGACAACCAACAACAACAACACACACACACACATACATACAGAAGAATTCTCCCCTTTATAATGAAGGCAGTACAGCCCAAAGCACTTCACACCGTCACAACTGAAATTTCAGCTCATGAAGCGGATCCAGCTGAGGCCAAGTTGTCTTTCGAAACAGAGTCGTTACCTTTTACCTTAACAACGACAGTATACTTGTCATGACATCCTGTCTGGATTGATGTCCTGATAGTGTTGCCTGCTTGTGACGGGAAGATCTGGAGTATTCTATTCTTTCTCTCCTGCACGCAAAATACACACACACACACACACACACACACAGTAGGGAGGGAAAGGCAGAGACAGACAGATGGACAGACAGACAAATTCCTCAGTGCGCTGCTACCAAAGGGATTCCAATCTGCTCCCTATCAGTCATCAGTCCTTTACGAAAATTGCTCCACCGCGAGGGCTATTTTAATCTCTCTGTCTCTCTGTTCATATTGGAAAATGTCTCTTTTTCTCCTGATCAGAAGATCTCCATTGATATTTGCTATCCTTTTGTTGACTCAATTGTGTAAACAAAGTGAGTATGTTTTAACCCGGTGTTCTGTTGACTGTGTGTGCGTGCGTGCGTGCGTGCGTGCGTGTGTGTGTGTGTCCGTGGTAAACTTTAACATTTTCTCTGCAAATACTTTGTCAGTTGACACCAAATTAGGCATAAAAATAGGAAAAATTCAGTTCTTTCCAGTCATCTTGTTTAAAACAATATTGCACCTCTGGGATGGGCACAAAATATAAAAAAATTAAGCCTAATTGTATGCAAACTGCATTTACTGTTATATTTATATCTTTTGTATTCTCTAAACTTGGCACTTTGATCTGATATTCTGACACAACAACAAGAGCAGTCATTCTTATCATTTTTTGTTCAAAGAGGAACTTCTTTTGCTAAGCATGGAAGTTTTATTTATTTTGCAAACGTTTTGGTGCAGATAGTAAAAAAAAGGGAAATTACTCTGTAATTAATGGTAGGGGACTTAATTTGCCACAAGTGAGTCTTGAAGGCCTTGCCTCTCTTGTTTATTTTTTGTATCATGTGTTTCCATTTGACAGCAACATATAAGGCGTACTGTGTTTGACTGCTCGAGTCCAACGTATCATCATCATCATCATCACCACAAAACAACAGCAGCAACACAAACAATATTGTGATTTTGGTATTTTCATCATCAATGACAGATGATACGGTGACCAGTTAAATATGTCTGTTGAAAGTTCGAATCCAGGATGATCCATAGAGGACTGCTGAGCTATGATCATCATGAAGTGAAATGAAGTGCAGGCCAGAGCATTGGTATCAAACAACTTTGGAATCAACACCCACAGAAGCCAGAATCTAACAGAAAGCTAGAAATGGATGATACATCACCCTCAAGAATCTGTAAAGGAAACGGTTCGAACGTTGTGTCTGTTCGGTTACCATCAGTGTATAGATTGATGTATTGTCTCGTATGTCGGTTCGCTGTTATATTCGCACAGCAGACGCACGTGAATAATGTACACATCAGCCAATCAGGTGATCTGCTCAAAATCCCCGACATGTGCCCGGGTGCAGAGTACGTCACAAACCAAAACAACACAGACGACACATTTTTGCAGGTAAATGTGTCAGACTGTGAGAACAACTTGCGGGAATTCACAGCACGACAGGGAGTGATGTACGGTGAGTGTGAGGACTCCACAACTTTCTGTAAACTGCGCGTGGTAGCACCACAGAGTATGCATATGCGTGCTCTTGTCCAACGACTGAACTACTGGTGTGATGCCAGGCACTGGAGAACTGACATATTTAATCATCCACAGTGGTGGTTGCATTCCACTGGACGTGAATACGACTTGAGATGCAATCATCATACGCTTAGAGAACTATATATTGAGTCATACACAAACATGATGCTGATCTTGTACCTTGACACCCCAACGATAAATATCGTTTTTGAAACGGTGAAAACCCATAATCTTATAATAAAAAGTCTGCAGGAGCATTCTGGATATATAATATCACAATATATGGAACATGTCCAATATGTGTATCTCACAGCAGAATGGAGTGTACCCTCAGCATATATCATTATCATCAGCATTCAAGAGTTTCCGAATCATTTCATTTGCTCTTTGCCCGATTCATTTTTGATCAAACTTACGTACTCGAAGCCAAATTCAACTGACCAAAGCACCGAACTGATGTGCGTTGAGCGACCTACAACAGCCAGCGTACTACACACGTCACACGTGGAAATCCAGCTCATGTATCATTATACATTTTATGGTGGCTTACGATTGTATTTATCTGCACTTCCGGTTCGTAATCAACACGTACAGTTGCAAAACGGTTTGTTCAACTGCTCTGTAGCCTTCTATTCTGTTTTCCAAGACCATCTGGACTGTAATTTGAAGTCAGATTGTGAGGATGGGCGGGATGAAACAGAATGTCCCTTCAGCAGTCCTGAATGCCAAGGACGCGTTGCTTCAAGACGTAAGTGTTTCCAGTTAGTCATGGTGAACGATTCGTTGCCCCTTCTGGTGTCCATTTATCAGTGCCGAGAAATGGAAGGGAAACTCGCATCAGTTAAGACCTTGCAGGAAAAGAAAGATATGTTATCGTTTTTTGAACACTATCAGGATTTCCAACTGACCCTAGGTTACAGATCAGGTTGGTACAAAGTACCGTTTACATACAGCAAATTCCGCAAATGGTTTGATGACACCATGATTTATAACATGAACCATTTTAAAACCGTTCCGCAGTACGTTCCTACGAGACTTGTAAAATCCTGTCATCTCAAACCAACACGGTACACATGCAGAACTACCCAAAGTGACTCGGTAATGTGTGAAACCACATTGGGGTCATATACTTATCAGTCTGACATAGTATGGTTTCCATTCTCTTTTCCCAAACCCAACTTTTCACACACTAGACAGTTTGTATTTGCATCCACAAACAAATCCGTTGCACATATGTTTCTTTTGACTAATCTCAATAGTCACCTCATAAAAATAATGGATTCAGAACAGTGTGCATTTATGAACGTGAATAATACAGAACATACTGACATTTCTTCACTTAGAAGATTTACACATACCTATAACCTGTTCAGATGTGATGATGATATAACAACAGCGCAACACACTCTTGTGTGTGACTTCAGGCAGGATTGTCCAGATAGCAGTGATGAGTTATTCTGTGAACATCCTTCATGCCGTGGTTTCCTGTGCTCTAACGGTCAATGTGTATTGCTCAGCCAACATTGCAACCAATATTCAGACTGTGTGGATGACTCTGATGAGGTTGGGTGTCCTGATGACCACGCCTACCTAGCTCAGGTCAAAGAGGAAGACGACAAGCAACAATTCTATGTCAGTCTGGACGGCACAGGCTACTTCACTCAGCAGATGATGACAGTTGACGATGTTTGTCCTTACAGTCATTTCCGCTGCAAAGATGAGTGGCTGTATTGTTTGCCTGTCTACACGAGATGTAATGGATATTTTGATTGTGTTTATGGAGAAGACGAACAAGACTGTGTGACAGTGGCGTGTCCTGGTTTCTACCGATGTCGAGATTCCGGAGTTTGTGTGCACAGCAATCATCTGTGTGATGGCTGGGGTCAGTGTCCACAACGTGATGATGAACTGATGTGTGACAGGACCTGTCCTGAAGCTTGTGTGTGTCAGGGTTATGTTTTTATATGTGGCAACCCGTTTCCGTCTGACTTATTTGTGCTGTTGAGATACGTGGATGCAATGGGTTCAAAAATGTTACTCACCGATTTTAGTAAAAACTCATATCTCGTTCATTTAGTTTTATCCCACTGTGCACTGTATAATACATCACGAATTAAACTTTTAAACTTGAAATATCTTGATCTTGGTAATAATAACTTAAAAAGTATCGACATCACGATTTTCCTTCAACTTCCAAACTTGAAAACCCTACACTTAGAGAACAACCCTCTCAGCAAAATGACGAGTAAAATGAAGAAACACATTCATTACGCACTGAGGCGTATGTACATAGCGAAAACACAAATCAATATTCTTGACAGCAAGTTGTCTATATACATGCCAGACATCATGATTCTGAACATGTCGTTTTGCGCCATTGGAACTATTCGAAAGACAGCTTTTATAGATATGCCAAATCTCAAAGAGCTCGATATAACAGGAATCATAGTTACCAATATTCCTTCTGATCTATTCTCAGGTTCAGCTCAATTAGAACACATCTTTTCGTCAAGCTACAGATTCTGCTGCCAGAATTTATACCCTAAACATTCCGATAGATTGAAATGTTTGGCACCTCACACAATACTGCCTTCGTGTACTTCGTTGTTACCAACTGAACTGTATAGGGTTTTCTTTTGGCTAATTGGTGCCTTAGCCATCATTGGTAATGTGGCTTGCTTTGTCATGCCCTCTAAAATGAAGACATTGTTTGGAAACAGTTTCTTTATGAATGTTAGTCATTTGCTGTTTGCTTACATGTGCATGGGAAGCCATGCCAGCATTGTTGTGGTCGCAGGCCACGTATATCATGACAAATACATTCACCATAGAAACCAATGGACAAATAGTGTGATTTGTAAACTGGCTGGGTTTCTTTTCTCTCTCTCTTGCATAGTGTCAGTATTAGTGATTTGCCTCATCACTGTGAACCATGCAATTATACTTTGTTTCTGTGAAGAGTCAAGAAGGCTCAATGAACGTTTAACAGTCACAGCTCGTATATCAGTATGGGTCGTTGGAACCACGTTGTCAATGATTCCCTTTCTTCCTGGACTGTCAGACTGGGGCCTCGATGGCCAGTCTGGTCTCTGTCGTTTGGTTTCATTTGATCATTATTATTCTAAGCAAGACTTCCGGTGGTTCACAGTGATTGCGGCAATGAACTTTATTTTGTCTGCAATGATGCTGGCTGTCCAAGTTGTGATCTACAGGCGAACACCAAAGTACAGATTAACGGTCAGTCCCTCCAAAAGACCGGTGTATTCTTCAGTGCACGTGATGGGAAAAGTGACTGTCACAGAAGCTGTTTGCTGGTTTACATTCGCATTGGTGACGATGATGAGTTCATGTGGTGTTGCTGGGTTTGATCAGATCCACGATGCCATGGTTGTGTTTGTGTTACCACTCAACTCTGCTCTCAACCCACTTCTCTACATGTGGGCTGTTAGAACACAATGGCAACGTCAAGAACGAGAACATAGATTAGTACAAATGTTGAAATCACGGATTTCAAGCCATTCAAAAAAACCACGTGTTGAGTAAATACTCAAGTAAACAAAGAGTTAGTATACTGTGTAGCTGTTATTTGAAGTAGTTCTTGTGCATCGTTCGGTACTTTATTCTTTGAAGTGTTTCACTACTTATATTGCTTTGTGTGACATTCGATAGGATTGATCA
The DNA here is from genome assembly GCF_041734735.1 of Babylonia areolata. Lineage (NCBI taxonomy): Eukaryota > Metazoa > Mollusca > Gastropoda > Neogastropoda > Buccinidae > Babylonia > Babylonia areolata. The sequence goes on from NC_134898.1 coordinate 27,748,820, forward strand.
GAAGAAACATTCAGACAAACGTTCTGTCAAAGTTTTCAAATTGCATGGTTCGCTTTTAGAGGGAGGGAGACGTGGGGAAGAGGAAAACAAAAAGGTAGAAAAATACAAAAAAAATGTGTGTGTGTGTGTGTGTGTGTGTGTGTGTGTGTGTGTGTGTGTGTGTGTGTGTGTGTGTGTTATAGGCTATAATGCTTAGTGTGACATAATTCCCTGAGTTGAACGTGTGTGGAACAGGAAATTATTGAGCTTGTTTGGGTCTCTTTCTTCTCATCAGTTGTTTTTGTCAATATTGATCCATGTAGACCACCGATCTTAGGGTGGCGGGGGGTGGGAGTGCACGGAAGATGGACAAACATAATGAAAGACAGCGGGGGAAAAAGAAAGAAAAAAGAGAAAAAAACTATCATCTCCATACGGCAATCAATGTTCAGGGTACAGTGCGCAATCAGCACAGGAAAAACTTCACCTCTGTTTCACAGCAACAACGGGAGAGGGGCTGGAAGAGGAAGGTGCCGATGGCGTGCAAAGAAACGGTCACGCTCTTCCTCGTTCCCTTTCTCTCCCGCTTGCTTTCCGTGCACGAGATGACAGCAGGAAGCAAGATCACCAAGGATAAGCCAGCCACACTCAGTCTGGATCTGTTACTGAGCGATTATTGTCGTCAGTAAGGGACTTAATAGATGGTGGCATGTGTGTGGGTTACAACAGGCACTACTGTGGGCGGATGTCACTGGTCTCAAACGGAGGGAAGGTGAAGATCACCTCAATGGAGAGAGGTGAGTGTGGATGTCATTGTTCTGAAAGGAGGGTGGGCGAAGATCGTCTCTAAGGAGTGTGGGTGATGATCGTCTCAAGGAAGGGGGTAGGGTGAGTGTGATTGTCATTTGCCTCAAACTATGGTGGGTGTGGATCGACTCTAGAAAGAGAGAGAGGGGTTGTGATTGTGATCGGTCTTAAAGTGAGGTGGGAGAATATCATCCCAAGAAAGGGGGCAGGGCGTGTGACTGTTTTCGGTCTCAAAGGAGAGTGGGTGTAGACGGGTCATTGGTCTCAAAGTAAGGTAGGTGTACATCGTCTCAAAGGAGGGTGGGTGTAGATCATCTCAAAGTAGGGTAGGTGTAGATCGTCTCAAAGTAGGGTAGGTGTAGATCGTCTTAAAGCAGGGTGGGTGTAGATAATCTCAAAGTGTGTTGGGTGTTGATGGTCTCAAAGTAGGTGCAAATCATCTCAAAGTAGGGAGCGTGTAGATTGTCTCAAAGTAGGGTGGGTGTGGATCATCTCAAAGTGGGTGTAGATCGTCTCAAAGTAGGTGTAGATCGTCTTAAAGTAGGGTGGGTGTAGCTCATCTCAATGTAGGGTGGGTGTAGATTGTCTCAAAGTAGGGTGGGTGTACATCGTCTCAAAGAAGGGTTGGTGTAGATTGTCTCAAAGTAGGGTGGGTGTACATCGTCTCAAAGAAGGATGGATGTAGATTGTCTCAAAGTAGGGTGGGTGTAGATCACCTCAAAGAAGGGTGGGTGTAGATCACCTCAAGGGAGGGTGGGTGTAGATCACCTCAAGGGAGGGTGGGTAAAGGTTGTCTCAAGAAAGGGGTCGGGGAAATATAATTGTGATTGGTCTCAAAGGAGAGTGGGCATAGATCGTCCCAAGGAAAGGGGTAGGGCCAGGTGTGTGGTTGTCACTGATCTCAAAGGAGGGTGGCTGAAAATCTTCTCAAGAAAGAGAGTGAGGGTGGGGAAGTGTGGTAGCGATTCACATCAAAGGAGCGTGGGTGAAGATCGTCTCAAGAAAGAGAGAGAAAAGAAAAGGTGGTGAGTGTGGTTGTCGTTGGTGTCAAAAAAGGGTGGGTGTGGATTGTCTTAACAAAGGGGAGGGACTGTGGTTAAGATTGGTCTCAAGGGAGGGTGGATGAAGATCGTCTCACGGAAGGTGGTAGGAGTGGTTGTCATTGGTCACAAAGAAGGGTGGGTGTGGATTGTCTCAAGAAAGGGGGTGTGGGGGTATGGTTGTGACTGGTCTCAAAGGATGGTGGGTGAAGATACGTCTCAATGGAGGGAAGTGTGTGTGGTTGTCATTTGTCTCAAAGTGGGGTGGGCGAGGATCATCTGAAGAGAGAGGCAGGATGAGGAGTGTGGTTGTTGAGGATCCTCTCTGGCACGTGTGTTTTTGGGTGTTGCGCAGTGAACCGGTTCAATGGTTGAGCTTGGTTCGAATCGAATCGAGCGGCTGATGAACCAGTGCAGTCGCAAACCTTGGGTTTTCGTTTCTCTCCATTTGCTCGTTGTTTGTTTGGCATGGAGTTAGTTGTTAAAGAGTTTCACAATAAAACAGGATGGTGAACCATATCCACCCTGTGGAAGTTCTGGGGCTGTGAACATTTTAGTTCCCAGGAGGAGAAGGGGAAAGGCATGGAAATGAGAAAACCAACGAATGATGTTTGGAAGCGTCCATTCATTTGCACATAAGTATCACTGATTTTTTCTTATAGCGAAAAAAAACCCCAAAACAAACAAACAAAAAGAAAAAAACCCACCAAAAACAAAAACAAAAAAAAACAAAAAAACCGCGTTTTGAAGGGATGTTGTGACTCGCACCGCCGCGTTGGTTGCCATGAAATGAATGACGATGTTAATAAGATCATTTGGCACTGAAAGTCAAAGGTAATCAAAGACCACATGGTCATTAAAGCCACACACACACACACAAACATACACACACGCGCATAGATAGATAGATAGGTGTACATCGGAAAGGCAGACAGGTGGATGGAGAGAGACACCCGAGGAAAAGAAAAATACAGAAAGAGAATTAAATGTTTTGTGTGCGTGTGTATGTGAGAGCGCGCTTGTATGCGTGATTGCGTGTGTGTGTGTGTGTGTGTGTGTGTGTGTGTGTGTGTGTGTGTGTGTGTTTTGACTTAGTCTCTGTGGTCGACATGGCTTTAAACAGTTAGTGACATCCGTAGTGTGACATAGCTCAAGGTGCTGTCCTTGTCGGAAGCCTTCCAGCGTGCTCTCCCTACTGTATTCCCAAACGATTAGCCATCTTCTCGCAAACGACATTTCATCAACAGGATACGCTTTTATGCTGGAATAATGGAATACAAATTTGTAATACGTAATTACTAGCACTTGCTAAGAATACTTATGATTGGACTGGAAAGACAGAAAGGCAAAAAAAATTACTACTATTAAGAAGACAGTGAGCTAAGGAATTATGACTTTATAATAGGTAAAATAATGGTGTGGATGATGTGTGACTGAACATCAGGAAGGTAAATTCTACAGGGCACATGCACACACTCACACAAACTTGACTCACGGGACTAAACGGAAAGACAAAACAATACAGAGATACCAACATTAACGCGTATATTAGCATTCATAAACAGAAAGTATCTTTTTTGGTTTAATAAAGAGTGTGTGTTGGCGCTGGGCTGAGACCCAGCCTCAGCAGCAGCAGCAGCAGCAGCTACCCTAGCTGTTCAGATGGGTAATACACTTTAGGGGATTTATGGATATAGAAAAAAGGCGCGTGACAGGACCGTTGTTGTAGTAGAAATACTCATAATGTTCCGCTCGGTGTTAGTGGTGGACGAACTTCGTGTGTATTCGTCGTCGTCGTGTAGGGCGCGGTCTACCTCATCTATCGCAGTTGTTGAGCCAGTGGAGCATTGACGAAGTGGTCAGTGTAAAGGATGGAAGCTGACTGACTTGTCCACTGGTTGCTGTCTCCGTTGATGCCTGAGTGCCGGTGAGTTGTTGTCAGCAAGCGTCGTCTGCTTCCGTTTGCAAGAGTGACCGCCCTTTGGTGATAGCAGTTTTGGGGTAAATGTCTGCTATATCCCGTTTCACAACACTCTCGGGGGGGAGCAGCAGACGTAAGGGCGGTCCTCACCAGATGGTTGGCACAGGCACTCACTAAACCAACAATCTCACTGGAAGAGATGGAGGGCTTTGGAGACAGCTTCAACAGCTCTTCAGGATGCAGCCTGATGGCAACTTCCGTTTTGCTTGGAAGACCTCCCACTCCTGTGCCATGGTGTAGATGTTGGAATCACAGAAGGAGGTGCAGGTCCCATTCAAATGGACCTCATTCCCAGCTGGCATGTAGGCACCATCCAATAATGCAGTCAAGCTGGAGCCAGCCTGAATCCACATGACCTGTATGGTGTGATCCAAGTGGAAATGTACATCAAAAGCTGGTGGTCAGACATCATCCATTCTCTCCAGGCAGGCCGAAGGGCCGGCACATTTGATCTGCCAAGGTTCTCGTCGGCCCAACGGCCGATCTAAAGGTGATAATGAGGGCGGCCTTCCAATGGATTAGGGCCACTGCTGAAGTCAGAGGAGGTAGACTGCAGGTGTCACAGACAGGCTCACCTAGGTGACTGATGCAACATAGCGGCCACTGCAGCCTACTGACTCTCTGTGATACTGTTGTCAGCATCCGTAAACAGGCCCTGCCACTCTATGAACTGCACCAATTCAGTGAGTATTCCTGGACGCCCTAGCAGTCATACCATAACCTGCTTTAAGACATCCTCCCTCTTTTCTGGCAGGGTTGGATCCAGTTGTTCATTAGAGTCTCTGGGCACCTGGTGTTCCAAGGCATGGTCTTCATGTTCCCCACCTCCACCTCACATTCTGGCACCCAGCACCTCCTTGGATTATGACCATAGAGGCCCAGTGGAGGCGTGTTCAAGACTGGGGCTCCTCATGGCTCACAGCTTCATCTGGGCCTCGTGTTGCTGCTGCCAGCATCTTCGGCAGCACATTGAGGACGTGTGCCCCATTCATTGTGCCCAAAATCATCGTGGGGAGGCCTCGACTGTCCGAGGCGGACGCCTGCACCTCCAAGTCATGAGACTCAGGGACAGGATGCACCGGTGTCCCTGTTTGGGGACAATCAGTCACAGTCAACTCCCTGCAAAGCCCAGAGGACCCTTGCCATGCCCTCTTCCTTTGATGTCTCTGTTTCCCCCCGCCTTTCGTCTTGGGGGACTGGGGATCCATTACTCTGGGCTCTGGGGATCGCCGATTTCTGGTTATTGTCCGGCAATCACCCCTGGATGACGATACCAATTTCTGGTTATTGCCCGGCAATCACCTGTGGATGATGATACTGATTTCTGGTTATTGCCCGGCAATCACCTGTGGATGACGATAGTGATTTCTGGTTATTGCCCAGCAATCATCCCTGGATGACGATAGTGATTTCTGGTTATTGCCCGGCAATCACCTGTGGATGACGATACCGAAACTGGTTCCGTCTGGCTCCCATCAGCCTGTCTGTGTCCCGTGGACATTTGGGGAAGCTGGAGTGCTGCAGCCACAACGCACCTTCTGGTCGTACCTGGTTTGTGCTGGTACCACTGCCCAAATGGCCATCATGCTCCCCCTCAGAAGTACACGGGTTGGTGTCTTCCCCAGAGTCGCAGAGGGACTCTTCTGCACTTTGGTCCATAGGGATAGTCTGTGCCACATACTGCACAGGAGTCCTGGAAGACCGTAGTACCTTCCCAAGTTGTACTGCAGGACTGACTGATGTGTTACGTGAACACACCCGGGCACCTGCAACTGACTCACTTGAAACATCAGTTGACATCAGGCCTGCACCTCTCTCCTCGATGCCTGTGTTGGGACGGCATCACTACCCCACTGCTGTTCCCCTCTGTCCAGTAATGGGACTCACTGTGGGGGGTGCGCCGAACTTCTCTCTCCTCATGCCATAGGGGGCGTTCTTCTTGAGCCCGGGTATTCTGTCCAGACGTAGCATAGAAGCCCCCTTCATCATCCCCCACATCACTGTCCCATCCCGAATGGGGATGGTGTTTATAACGGGAGGAATAACTGGCTATCTAGACAAGACTGACGCTCCAAGTCAGTCTCTGGCTCTTGATAGCATCTCCTATCATGGTTTCTTCTGTTGGTTCCCTGCTGGGGTGGAAATCGGGACTGCTTGGACAGTTCCCTTTTCTGGTGCTGGTCTGGTGCTGAGGCTGGATATTGCTTGGGTTGGCTTTTCCAACCGCCTTTTCCTGCTGCGGTGCTGGCTCTCCAACGTAAACTTTGGGGAAAAGTGAGGCTTCCACTTCAATTCCCAGTACTGCGTCCAGCAACCCAGGATTCCCTCTCCCATTTCCTCAAGAAGTTGCACCAGCTCTTGTGCCTCCTCAGCACACATCCCCAGAACCATGTCCATAATTTCTTGTCGAGATGCTTGGTTCAAGTTTGACCTTAGAGCCATTTTGTTTTTCCTTTCATTTCTTGATATAAATACTTGCTTTTTCTTATATCATTTTTTGTTCTTGATGTTCTTTTGTTTCTAATTTCTAAAATGTTCATGCTGCACAAACTAATTAACAGCAATACAGAAATTCTTCTCACTGATATTACTCTTGTACTAATTTTCTCTTGTTTTCTCATGCTAAAAAAACTACAGTGTTCACAAAGCGTAGTAACAGTCAGAATTAAATGGTAAAATGTTCTTCGTGCTGTTACTTTTTTTTCTAAACAGTCTTGGTGTCAAAATATTACTGAGTTCGTTCTGTCCCACTTCTGACACCAACAAGGTGTCGCTACCCTAGCTGTTCAGGATGGCTGTTTGGGTGGGTAACACACATTAGGAATATAGAAAACAGGCATGTGACACACTAATTGTTGTTGTTGTAGAACTACTGATAATGTTCAACCAGGTGTTGGTGGCGAACGAACTTCGTGTGTATTCGTCGTTGTCGTCGTGGAGGGCATGGTCTCCCTCATCTATCGCAGTAGTTGAGCCAGTGGAGCATTGACGAAGTGGTCAGTGTAAAGGATGGAAGCTGACTGACTTGTCCACTGGTTGCTGTCTCTGTTGATGCTTGAGCGCCAGTGAGTTGTTGTCAGCAAGCGTTGTCTGCTTCCGTTTGCAAGAGTGACCGCCCTTTGGTGATAGCAGCCTCGAGGTAGATGTCTGCTATACCCCGTTTCACAACACCACTGATGGCGCCACCGTCACGGGATGCCAAGCTGTGGAGAAGGTGCTGTGGATGAGGACTGGAGTGCAATGAACTCTTGAAGAAATTGAGTATTCCCGTCATGTGTTGTGCAGTGTGTTGTGTGTTGCTGCCCTTCAACAATATTAAGTATGAGTGCATGAGTAAATGTGTTTGAGTTTTCAAACAGGTTGTTTTTTTTGTTTTTTTGTTGTTGTTTTTTGTGTATATAAATGATATAATCACTTGCAAAGGTATCCGCCTTCTGTGCGATTCTTATTATGCACGTGAACATGGTTGACTGAGAGGAGTGAGATGTGAACTTTTCTGTCTGTATTTGAACTGGCATGAATGGATGTCTTTACATCCATACACGCTGCACCACATGTGCTAGGTAGATGCCTGACAGCGGCATAAACCATCGCGCTAGTCAGGACTTGAGCGTACACACACACACACACACACACACACACACACACACCTTCTGTCTGGAATTCTGTTTGTCTGGAACTCTGGCACTCACCAACTCTGTCCTCTTTTAAAAGAAAACTGAAAACCAACCTTCAAAATGGCCTTGGGTGTGACGAAACGTAACCCTTTCTCTGTCTGCTCTCACCCTCTGCACTTCTCTTGTGTCCTCCTCTCCATTAGAGTCTACCTGTAGTGTGTGGGCTTATGGATTGGTGTTTGCTGTGTATGTGTGTGTGCATGCACGTGCTTGCAAGCGCGTGTGTACGTGTATGTGCGTTGGTGTTCGTGGGAAAGGCACATTATGTGCCTTTCTTCATCGAGTATTTGTATGTGCAATTTGCAGTATCATACTGGTGTACATATACATTGTTTTCACTTCTATATCCCCATGTGCTCTTGCGTGATATTATGCATAATTGTAAATGTGTTAAGTGGGCATAGCAATGGGCTCCACCATTTCTCCAGTCCTGTTCGTGCTGGCAATGGAAGTCATCTTGAAGGCCTGAATGAAGGGAACGGATCGAGCCGACCTCGGTAATGGATACCAGATAGCTCCTTTGAAAGCCTTCATGGATGACACAACAGTCGTTTCAGCAAAACAGGATGACACTCGTGAAATACTAAAGTGGTTGGACGAGCTAGTTGCCTCAGCCAGCATGAACTTCAAATCAAAGAAATCACGGAGCCTCTCACTGCGTAAAGGAAAGGTAGCTCAGTCACATTCACTGTAGCCAACCAAGCCATTTCAACAGTGTCAGATGAGCCAGTCAAGAGCCTTGGAAGATGGTATGATGAGACCCTGAAAGATACAAAAAGAGGAAAGGAAATCAAGCTGACAGCAGAAGAAGGCCTGCATATCATAGACTAGTATGGCCTTCCAGCGAATACAAAGTCTGGTGTCTACAGTCCATGCTGATACCAAAGTTCCTGTGGCCTCTCCTGATGTATGATATAAGCTGTAGCACAGTCAAGTCAATTGAGGCAAAGATAAACAAGTACACACGCATGTGGCTTGGTTTCCCACCTGGTCTCACGGACGTGACACTCTACTGTCACCAAGCAAAGCTTGTCAAAGAATACATGGTAGGGAAGGTAAGACTTCTCAGCATGCTCGAAGACTCAGGAGACAGTATTGTGAGATCCAACAACCCAAGCTGAAGACTGGCAGAAAATGGAAAGTCAAGGAGGCAGTCAGTACAGAAAATGTAAGTCAAGACAAAAGAAATAATAGGACACACCCAAACCAACAGATCCTGGGATCAACAAAGATGAATGGTGGTCCAAGGCAAGGGGGAAAGCAAAAAGAGACATGTTCATACAGGAGATAAAGAAGGAAGAAGATGATAAGACAGTCCAGAAGGCAGTCCAGCAAGGCCAGCAGGGGCAGTGGACAACATGGGAAAATGCACTGCAAAAAAGACTCGGCTGGAGCGACATGTGGAACATGGCCCCTCTGAGGATCAACTTCATTCTAAGATCTGTGTACGACCTCCTTCCCTCAAATACAAGCTTGGTGAAATGGGGGAAAGCAGATGACCCTGCATGCCCACTCTGCCATGGCAAACAAACAGCGGAACATGTCCTCAGCTCATGCAAAGCAACGTTGAGCCAAGGACAATACACATGGAGGCGCAACCTAGTGCTAGAAAAAATTGCGCACGTGGTGAGCACTGTCCGAGGAGCACCAACCCCACCAGAAGTTCCAGTACAGTTCTTCAATAAAGTCTGGCCAGGAACAGCTGCAACATCCAAAGCATGGAAACGTGGGCTGCTTGATGGTGCCGAAGGTTTGGAATGCACAGTTGACCTATCAGAAGGGAAGAAACCCGGAAATCATCAGCAAGAGCGGCACGAGACCTGACATGGTACTCCACTCAAAGGCAACCAAACAAGCTTTTCTGATTGAGCTTACTGTGCCATACGAAAGCAGAATGAAGAAAGCCCACATCTACAAGACCGAGAAGTATGCTAGTCTAGCCAGCAGCCTGAGAGAATCTGGCTTCCAAGCCAAAGTCCTCGCCATAGAGATTGGTGCAAAGGGGTTTGTGAGTGCATCTGTCGACAGCCTCATGAAACAGCTGTCGATTTCCTGCAAAGAGAGGACACGGACTCTAGAGGCAATGGCAGAAGCAGCAGGAAAGGTCTGCACATGTTGTTGACCTGGGAGATCGGAAAAATCTCTACCCTTTACCCACCAGGCGCCGTCTTCGTGATTCGAACCCGGGACCGTCAGATTGAAAGTCCAACGCTTTAACCATTCAGCTTTTGCGCCCGCAATGAATCTGATCTGGAACAGATAGGAGACCCATCATCGCTACTCCGTTGTTCAGGACAGTTTAAGTTTCTCTTGGAAATAAAGAGAAAGATCGACATCCTACTATTCGGAGTCCCGTGCGTGTATGTGTGTGCGAATTGGTGAGCATGTGCGCACACGCACAGACGAGTACATTGCTTTTTATGCAACATAAAACTGGATGATACTGAAAACATTTTTTTATTCAGTGTTTTTTACCATCAAATCTGCTTGGGATTCCATCCATTTTAAAAGTAAGGCTTCATTAGCTTTTCTTCGCTTTTCAGCCAAAGTGTTGAATGTATACATGAAAGGATTCACAGCGGAATTTAAAGGTAAAACAAATATAGCAAGAGCCACATTCACTTGACTAGGTATAGGAGTACCAGCCAAAGCCAGTATCCCACACAAACCAATGGGAAACCAGCACATGAAATCTGTTACTGCAATGGTGATCAACCGTTGTGCTATGGTCATGTCATGTGACACCTTAGTAGAATTAGTTTTCAATGCATTGTTCTGTATTGACCAATAGATGAAAACCTGGCCAGCAGAGACAAACAAAAATACAACAAAATTAAGAACAATCATAACACTAAACGAATAAACTTTTCCTTTGAACTCATGTCTTGTTACTGGCAATGGTATGCACATGCCTGTCTGACCATAGAATTCCCAGTGTGATGTCATCGGAAGTAATGGCAGAACGGCCAAAACCCAACCAGTCAACCAAGTCAACAGACAGGCCAGTGCTGCAGATGTTCTGCCAAACCTCATAGTGCTAAAAGGAAAGTGGAGGGCAAGAAATCGATCCAGAGTTATAAACCAGATGATCAAAGCTGACACTTCACTGGATAAAAGAGATAAAAAGCCAGCTATCTTACAGGTCACACTGGTTTTCCATTTGTCATCATTGTAAAGGTATTGTCCACGGTACCATTCATCAGCCACCCCAATGGCTGTGATGTAGACACCCATCAGAAAATCAGCCACTGTAAGGTTGGTGACAAACACACTGAAACCACTTGAAGACGTCATACTTTTCACAAACAAACGTGCACAACAACAAAAAGCGTTACCAGTTACTGACAGACAGGCAATCATCCACAAAAACCCTCGATATGTCCATGATCTCAACAAATCTTCACACGAAGAGATTTCGTCCCTTGGTGCAATACATGCTGAATCTTCAAAGTCACGTGGAAGTATCTGACTGCAGCAGAGTTTATAGTTTTGTGCAGAAACAAAGTGTAGACTGGACAGATTTTGAAAAATGTCTGGTGGAAAGCCTTCCACAGGACTGCCATCCATGTACAGTTCAGTTAGATGTGGCGTTACTTTGAAACCAACTGGGCTGATTGTATGAATTGAAGTGAAAGTTAAGTTTAGTTTTTTGATGTCAGGAAACAAAGAGAATACTGCAGCATCAAACACTGTCAGTGTGGTGTAGGACAAATCTATCAGCGTGAGAGCACTTCGCTCGTTAATAAGTGAGAGAGATGGGTGGATTGAGATGAGAGCATCGTTCCCAGACAAAGAGAGTGACTTCAGGTTCCATAAACCAAGAAATGACGTCATGTTTACAGACTGCAGTTTGTTACTACTTAGATCAAGAAACCTCAGATTTGGAAGATGCATTTCGGGCACGTGAGACACTGAGCAGTGTGCAAAAATGACACTAATAAGAAGGGTGTTGTTGCTCACATCACCCAGTGTCATACCTGAACCAGTTGCATCTAAGTACCGGAGCTGTGTGAAGGGTCCCGCTGAAAAAGGCTGAGGACACAAAAATGTATGACTTTGACACAGACAGTCCACAGGACAATGTGTATCACATGATAATTCATCATCATGCTTTGGGCAGTGGGGCCAACCATCACATATGTAGTCACTGTGTAAACACAATTTTGAAAATCTGCATTGATAAAGTCCCTGGCATTTCATTTCCTCACACCCTTCTTCATCCTGGTGGTCAGTACAATCGAACAATCCGTTGCATCGAGTGTAGACAGGCAGACAGTCATTGAGCTCACCAGGACACCGATAGTGGGTGTCAGGACAGGACTCAGTGGAATTCATTGGAGTGGATATGAAGTATTTTACACCATTAAAGTTGACAAGAGCAGGAGATGGAACAAGTGGCTGGTATGTCCTTGATCTGTATCTGAATGTCTCACAATTCATTTCATCTGATTTGTCATGACAGTGGAACATGTAATCACACACCTGGTTAAAGTGCAGACACTGACCATTAGCACATCTGAACATTCTGACACAGGGAGGGTGTGTACAGAAAGATTCATCACTTTCGTCCTGACAGTCAAGTATGAAGTCACACACCAGGGAGTAAGATACCATTGTTGAGTCATCACTACATGTAAATGTGGGGATGTAGGAGACAGTGTGATCTGATGAATCAGACAGATCTTTGGATGAGTCATCTCTAGAAAAAGTGCAAGGAGACGCAAACTCTTCAACACACAGTTTATATCTGTTGGACCCACACAGAAGAAATGCGTGAGTGACATGACCATCACTGCATTGTGTCATTCCTTGCTGTTCAGTCAGTATATATCTGATGTTATTGAAAAGAATTTCCTCTGAATGCTGAACATTTTTTTTCGTTAGATTTCCAGTGAATTCACAGATTGCCCTTTTGGCAAATAGCTGGGGTTGACTATGAACGCAGGCTACACGATCTAATCTCAAAAATCTATTACTTATGAGACATGTCTTTGATGTTATGTATCTGTCATCAACACTGTCAACAGAGTGATGAAGGACTGTTCTGTCTTCGTGAATTATAGCGTGTATATACATATTTGACAAAGACCTATCATCAGTGTACAAACCAGTGACAAGATTTTTCAGCCTGTCCATGTGCACTTTTGTTGTTTTTCTCATTGTACGAATACAGTCATTCATACACATTGGCAAACTTAACTTGCCCCCTAGTGAATTGCAGTAGCCACCCGCCCTCTGGTTATGATCTGTTTCATCACCAGGAATTCCACGTACACTGTCCACTATTTTGTAGCAATGGTTACATAATGCTATCATTCCGTGGCACTGAGGACTGCTGTAGGGACATTGACCTGTTTCATCCCGTCCATCTTCACACTCTGTTTTCAGGTTACATACCAGGTGGTGATGGAAGCTGGCATAATGGTCCACAGAACAGTTCCAAAACCCATTGGATGATTTAAAAGGCATTTTACTGTCTGGGAAAAATGTAAACAAAACTCTGAAACAATCAGTGATGTTGATGCAAAGATACGTATATACAACAAGACCGATCTTTGTGCCATGGCACAGATGGGGAAAGTCAGACTCAGGGCCACGTTCAGGGTGCCAGACATCTTCCCATCTTTCAACGTAATTCCTGCTGGAGTTGTTATAGTACTTGATTTTACAATATAATGTCACATCAGTCACATATTTCTTTGTTTCTTTGAAAGTGATCATCACAACAGTTCTGGCTGGCACCTGTATAGTCCTCCTGACAAACAGATCCTTGCTTATGTTTCCTCTTGGAGTTACGTACCCAGACGATGCTGATGTCATCACAAAGAGGAGGTCTTCTGCAGGTCATAATTTCGTTCATGGTTTATAAACCAATACAACACAGTTCTGACCAACAAAAGACTTAAAACCCTAGTGAATAATAAAACAAAACTTTGAAAGGCAACGCATGATACTGATTATGCTGATCTAAACAAAAATGAAAAAGAGGAAAAGCCTTCACGGCTCTCGAGTAATTACTGTAGCATAATACAAAGCGAAAACGCCGACGGTTGATGGGGGTTGGGGGAATGTGGGGGGAGTGGTTAACAGTACATGACGATCCAAATCATATCTTACACGTCATCAGAAAAGAGCGTTTGTTGAACCGAAAGTTGTGTGTGCTGGAGACGGATTGGATCTATCCCAAGCAGCCCACACCGAACAGCATTTCATTGTTTCATAATCATACTGTCGAAGGTACAGGGGGCTCTGAATAACGGTAGTGCCAATGGTGTCTGGCAGCTGTACTCTACTTGTATAGCAGACACGCACCACTGTCCTAATCTATCCCGGGAATCTCTCACGTGTTGGCTCAAAGCACCACACCCCAATGAACCGTTTCAGCTGGCGGGCTAAATAACGTTGGAGGGTGATAATGATTCTGATTCACTTGGCGGATGAACTTCTTTCAAAGTCAACGGCTAGGGCGAAAGGATTTCTGCGAGTTCAACAGCCATGAGTCCGAGGTCAGGGTGATCCGCCTAGGTATGGGGGACTTCGGACATGGCTATTGGCCTGGAGTGTATTGGGCGCCGCCAGGTCATTTTGTCCAATATACTCTATGATGAAGACAACCAGTATGAACCCCACACCAGCTCAGTCGTTGCGCGGTTCACCAAGGACCGTGCTGGCCGCTACACAGCAGGAAGGAAGTGACAAGTGTACTACTGGTGTTTCAAAAACTAAGCTCTGTGCAAGAGATGACATCGCCATGGGCACTTGGAACATCCGAACATTGAGGCAAGAAGGAAAGCTTGAGGAGCTGATTCACGAGACAAACAAATGTATGGGAACCTTTTTGGCCTGTGAGAAATTCCACTGGAAAACAAAGGTAAAAGAACAATAGACCAAGGACACAAGGTGTATATAGTGGAAAACAAGACAAATATGAAGAAGGCGTTGTTGTTGTTGTGGTTGTTGTGGTTGGTGTGTCAGGTCAGGGGCATAGCCCTTGTTACTGGTACCATGTAACCCAGTACAACCTGCCGCATGTGAAGTCTCCCAACGACGGACCAGGCGGAGGAGGAAACAACGGCTGTGAAGGTGGAAGAGGATGACCAAAGGGCAGGGGTAGCTCTTAAACTTGGCTGAAAGTCCTCCTAGAAGACAGACCTGCACCTGGCGAGGCCGTCCTACACGTGGCAGTATCTGCACTTGTGGGATTGTGAGCGTCGGTAGGCGAGAGAGTGGGGAAAGGACTGCACAACTCCTCTTCACTAAAAAAAAAGTCACCTGTGCTGGTCAGGCAACCAGGCTAATGTCGGAACGACGAGCTAGCCCTTCAACACCCAGCTTTCCCAAGCTCTGCGGCGATGGAGAAGTGGTAACGGGGACAGGCAGAGGATGCTGCTGGCAATTCCTAGTCACGACTCTACATGCAGGCGGCTGTGGGGTGATGGTCGTCCGCCGTGGACTGGGGCAGATGCGACGCCCGTATCCTCCCACAGCGTCAGAGCAGCCCTTTTCAGGGACAGCCCTGCTCCCCCCACATGGGAAATGGGAGATAATAGGATCCCCAAACAAAGCCTGCCTCGCCTAGTACCTACTAGGAAATCGCACCTACTTGGACATCCAACACTAGGAGCCGAAAACAACAGAAGAAAAGAACCAGGAGTCATGCCCTGACTCTGGGTGCCTGGAATGTTCGCACCCTTTTATGCAGATATGACAGACCAGAAAGGCACACAGCACTCATTGCTAGAATGCTTGATAGCTACCAGGTGGACAGAGCAGCCCTGAGCGAAACCAGGTTTGCGGGTGAAACCCAGCTGGAGGAAGGTGGAGGGGGCTACACCTTCTACTGCACTGGGAAGCCAGATGGCACCCCAAGAACTTCAGGCGTGGGCTTTGCCATACGAACCAAACTTACATGACAGCTTGACAGCTTTCCACTTAGGATAAACGATAGGCTGATGACCCTGCGTCTGAAGCTGTCCGAGGATCGCTTCTCCACAGTGATCAGCTGCTATGCCCCGACGATGACCAACCCTGATGACATCAAAGAAGCTTTCTACAAAGAGCTCAGCCGCACCATTTCAGCAGTAGACAGAAAGGACAGGCTGATCATCCTTGGCGATTTCAATGCCCGCTTCGGTGTGGACTTCTCGTGGCCAATAGTCCTAGGACAGCAAGGCACTGGCAAGTGCAACTCAAATGGACTGCTTTTGCTCTCGCTCTGCGCGCAGCATGGACTGACCATCACCAACACCTTCTTCCAACAAGCCGACAAGTACAAGAACACATGGATGCGCCCCCACTCCAAGCAATGGCACATGCTGGACTATGTGATTGTCAGGCACAGGGACAATGGTGATGTTTTCATTACACGCTGCATGAGAGGAGCAGTGTGTTGGTCGGACCATCGCCTGGTACACAGCAAGATGAATATCAGACTTGCACGCAAGCTCCAACCAGCCAGGTAGAAACTCCCTAGGAAGCTGAACATCCACCACCTCCCTATCACCAAGGACGTGCTGCAGCAGCAAATCCAAGCAGCTCTCCAAGAAATTCCTGCATCAACTGATGTAGAAGAGGTATGGAGCACCTTTAGAGATGCTGTGTACACAGCAGCAGCAGACACACTCAGCTTTGTACAGAGGAGCTGCAAAGACTGGTTTGATGAGAATGACTCTGGAATCTCCAAGCTCCTGAACACACTGCATATACGGCATCAGGATCACATTTCCAATAAAGACTGCCAGAGGAAGAAGAATCAGCTCTTGCAAACCAAGCAACTCGTACAGAAGAGGCTCCGTGAGATGAAGGACACCTGGTGGGAGAGAAAGTCCGAAGAGCTTTAATCCACTGCTGATGCTCAAGACATGTGTATGAGTCACAGGATCAACCCCTGTCCGAGCCTTGGACCAGACCACCCTCCTGACAGACAAGAAAGACATCCTTGCCCACTGGGCAGAGCACTTCAACACCCTCCTCAACAGGGACTTGTCCATATCTGACGAGGTAATTGCAGCCCTCCCACAGCTACCAGTCAATGACTCGCTAACTGCCCCTCCCACTAAGGCCGAGACCTGGAAGGCCCTGAAGCTGACAACGTCAGGAAAAGCACCAGGAGCGGATGGAATCCAGGCTGACATCTACAAGTATGGAGGCGAGGTGCTGACAGACAAGCTGACTGCTCTGTTCCAGTCTATCTGGGAGAAAAGGGAGGTCCCCCAGGCTTTCAAGGATGCTTCAAGTGTCCACATTTACAAACGGAAGGGAGACAAAACATCCTGCGATAACCACCATGGAATCTCTCTCCTCTGCATCGCCGGCAAGATCTTCGCCCGCATCATACTGAACAGACTGGTTGAACAGTCTCCAACACAGTCATCCCTGAAGCACAGTGCTGCTTCCGCTCAGGCAGGGGAACATGTGACATGGTGTTTGCCAGATGCAAGAGTAGTGCCATGAGCAGAACAAGGAGCTCCACATGATCTTTGTAGACCTGACTAAGGCCTTCGACATGGTGAACCACCGTGGTCTGTGGAAGATCCTCCTAAAGTTTGTTGCCCAGAGAGCCTAATCCAGCTGATTGCATCATTCCACGATGGCACGCAGGAGAGAGTACAGGAAAATACTGACATGTCGGACCCGTTCCCTATAGTAAATGGAGTGAAGCAGGGCTGCGTCCTGGCACCTACACTGTTCTCCATTCTCTTCTCTGCCATGCTGATTGACGCCTTCCAAGACTGTGACTGGGGCATTTACATTTAGTTTCGCACAGATGGCAAACTTTTCAACTTGCGGTGACTCCACACCAGGACCAGGGTGTTTGAGGCACTGTTGAGAGAATTCCTCTTCGCTGATGACTGCGCGCTTGCTGCACATACCCATGAGGACGTGCAGTTCATTATGAACAGGTTCTCAACCTCCTGCAGACGCTTTGGACTCACCATCAGCCTCAGCAAGACCGAGTCCATGTACCAACCAGCTAACTCACATAACGCTAACTCACATGGCCAAGGCCAGCTCCGCCTTTGGCAGACTCAACAACAGGCTGTGGAACAACAAAGGCATCAGGCTCAGCACCAAAATCAAAACCTACAGAGCTGTTGTGCTGACCACCTTGTTGTACTGCTGTGAAACATGGAGGACGTATCGCCGTCACATTCAACAACTTCAGCAGTTCCACCAGAAATGCCTACTTAAGATCCTCAGCATAAAGTGGCATGACAGGGTCTCCAACCTCCAGGTCCTAGAGAGGAGTGGCCTGCCCAGCATCGAAAGCCTGCTGATCCAGTGCCAGCTACGCTGGACAGGACACGTTGTCCACATGACAGACAGCAGGATCCCGAAGATGCTTTTGTATGACCAGCTGAAGGAAGGCCACCGTGAACTTGGAAGACCCTGCAAGCGCTTCAACGACACCTTGAAGACAAACCTCAAAGCCTGTGACATAGACATCACTTCCTGGAAAACTGATGTCCTTGACCACTTTCGCTGAAGGATGCTGTGCTCTAGTGGCATAAAGACATTTGAAAACAAGAGAACGCTGCCCATTTAGGAGAAGCGTGAGCGAAGGAAGCAGGGCTCAACTTCTGGAGACGTTTTCCCTTGCAACACCTGTGGGAAGTGCTGCGCATCCAGAATCAGCCTCTTCTCCCATATGAGGACACACACCAACCGATAAGCCTGCCTTCCTACTCATACGTTGGACCGACGGGAGACTCCATCATGCAGTTGGCTGATTTGTTTTTTGTTTTGTTTTATGGTCCACAAGATATTATGCACCCAGTGATGGCTTGCCATCCAGTTTCCAACAGACTGATCATCAGCCCTCAAAAGCCAGCTTCCTTCAAGATACAGCCATGAGAATGTAGAAGACTTCTGCAACCAGCTTCAGGAAGTCATTGATTAAACACACAAGAAAGACATCCTAGTTTTACAAGGTCACTGGAATGCCAGAGTTGTAGAAGATGCTCAAACACAGTGGCATGGTACCTGCAGACCTTTCTGCAAACCTCTGACAAATGAAAAAGGACTCTGGTTTCTCGAGTTTGCAGCAGCCAACAATCTGGTAGTCGGTAACACAATACTTCAGGAAAATTGGCATAGCCCAGCCCAGACGGCCAACACCACAACTAGATTGCTTTCCAAATTCTTCCAATCAGAAGTGAACGCTACATACACCTGCACTTTCCCCAGAACAGAAATGGAAGCGACAATGATCTGGTGATGAACACATTCAAAATGCACAGAAAGAAGATCAACAAGCCAAAGTTTACAAGACTGCAGTTTATCACGGAGAAATCAAAAGACACTGCAGTAAAGGAAGAGTCCACAACAATGACTGGAATGAAATTTGCACCCCTGACAACTCTAGATGAGAACAACATACACCTGGAGTCTGCAGTCAACGCGTCAAAACTGCAGTACTTTGAACGGCCACTGAATTCTTGGGAAAACATCAGGGCCTCAAAAATCCATGGGTCACAACAGAAATCTTGGAGTTGTGTGAAAAAGGGACGAGATTAAAAGGAAAGGGAAAGAAAAGAGGTATTCAACAGAGCACCAAATTGTCCACAGCCAAGACAAGAAGACCACTGCATCCTGAGTGAGAAGGTGGAAGCAGCAGTCAAGGCAATGAAACAAGCGAAGTCAGCAGGAATTGGCAACATGCCTGCAGAACTCGTTTAGGCATAAGGAGAAGTATTGGTCATTGTACTCACTACCATCTGCATTCAGATCTCGAGCACTGGAATATAGCCAACTCCCTGCCTTCACTTCAAACGCGTGCTATTGCCGACTGTTTCCTTTCGCGGAGGAAGAGAGCGGCCTTATCATAGTCATCCTGTCAGCAACTGCCTTACCTAATTTGTTGGATTAGATAGTTCCATAGACTGCAAGGTTTCTGGGTGTTCTCAGTGTGATAGATGCTCGCAGTTATTCAAGCTGATTATCATTTGTAACATGCAGAAGCTATTAGCACAACATATAATTTTCCTTAACATGTACTCTCATTGTTTATTCATGACACCGAAAATACGTCTTTTTGGAAAGATGTCTATAGAAAACAGTCTTGGTCCATGAGGGGTTTCGTTACACATGGCACCTAATGCAACAAGACTGTTTTCTTTGGCGTTGTTGGCGGCGACCACGATGCACTGTTAACATTTCAACAAACATCTTCGACCGTAATATCGAAAATCCTGACATCATGGTGATTCAAGTGATTGGGGACCATACTCATCCACCTGACACTGACTTCGTGGAACGTGCTCGTCTTAGAAACGAAATGCAGGCAGAAGCCTTGCAAGACTAACGCGTCCGAGTAGAAGGTCTACGCTGCTGCAGTGGCTCTTCACCAGCGTCTTGCAGCTCAGGGCAGAGGAAAGTGACCGGAACCTCCCGAAAATGAGTCTGTAAGTTCTTCCATTGAGAGATCAAGGAGATCACAACTGCCACCTCTGCCAGTAGAAGTGGAAGACGTTGAGATAAATCCCCCATGTGACGCAACCTGGAACAACGAGAGATATTTACTGTATATGGACAATGACTGGAGGTATGTGGTTTATACAACGGACGAAAACCTACAAACACTTAGGACATGTAGAACCATTTACATCGACGGCACCTTCCGTTCATGAACAATACCTTACACTCAGATTCTGAGTATTCTTGGAGATGTCCATGGTCATGTTGTTCCACTTGTACATGCACTGATGTCTACAAGAACCATAGGCAGTTATCGACAGGTCTTCCAGAGCTTGATGACCCCCATCCAGCTACTCACCATCGTTGGAGACCACAGGCAAAAATCTGTGACTTCGAGTTCTGCATACCGTATTGGAAACAAAACTTCCACGTGCAAGGATCAGTGGATATTATTTCCACTTAAGCAAAATTTGTGGGAGCGCGTACAAGAATTAGGACTAACCATACTATACCGTGACAATCACCGCCTCAAAAGGTTGATAATAATAATTTTTAAAAAAGAGAAAAAAGTAATGAGTTTAGGGCACCCGTCCTTGCCTCTGGTCCAGCAGAACTGTGTTGCTTTACTGAACGAGCACAGAACAAGAAGACTGGAATAGAACTTTCCTGCTCTCAACGAGTTCCTGACCTACGTCAACGGAACTTACATGAATCCCAATGGCAGCTTTCCGCATTGTGGAACGTTTACAGACGGAGGATGGAACAACGAACGAACAACAATGTGGAAGGCAGGTTCGTGTCTCTAGCATCCATCCAAGTTTCGCAAGTGATTTACATTTGTTACTTAAAGCTTAGACTGGAACAATTTGGACAGAGATATCTGTTTCTGATCCTTCCTTCCTCTTTTGGATTGTGCGTGCATGCTATTGTACATTTGTATGCATAATGAATGTATGTATGTATATATGTATGCATGTATGTATGTGTGTGTGTGCGTGCGTACATGCGTGTTTATGTACGTGAGTGTGTGTGTGTGTGTGTGTGTGTGTGTGTGTGTGTGATCAATTTTAAAACATTAGCTCAGTGCAAAGTAACACAATCCCAATGTGACCTTCGCCAAGAGTAACATATAACTTTGTTTAAATCAATGCAGTGTACCATCGCGTCCAGAAACGAAGCAGTTCAGGTCAGCCACCCGTCGCTGTGGACGTTTATTCATCACCTGAAAAACATTCACACTGCTGCGGGAAATAAAACCACGGAAACAGAGCAAGGCGTAGCCCCTCCAAGGGGCGACAGAAGTGGAGATTCCTGGAAACTCCCCTCCAGTGTCTTCGGGAGCAGTATGAAGGAGCCAAGGATGTCATCCTTCTGGTCCGCTGTGGCGCATTTAATTTGACATTCTTCTTCTGACTTTAAATGCTGTCTGCATGTTTGTCTGTGTCTTTTCTTTCATAAATTGTGATCCAGGATCATGCTTTCATTTTTTCGGGATCAGTACGTTTTGCTTCTTGTGATAATGTATTTAGCGCAGGGAGCTAATATTAAAAAAACTGGAAATTCATTCTAATCAGGATTATGACTTATTTTTCCGGAATCAGTACTTGAGTTGTGTTTCCTGTGATTATATACTTTCAGTCTACATCATTACCCCCGAGAACGGAGTGTGGCTGCCTATATGGCGGGGTAAAAACGGTCAACATGTAAAAAAGCCTGCTTGTGTACATACGAGTGAACGTGGGAGTTACAGCCCATGAACGAAGAAGAAGAAGTCTATATCATGTGCAGGAATGTGTTATTGCAATGATTCAAATTCCAACTCTTCCAATACAAACTTTGGCGAGAGAGAGAGAGAGAGATTCCAGATTCCAGATGGTTTAATGTTCATAAGTCATCAGGCTCCTAACATAGTCAACAATAACAGACAGTATTCTAGTACATTACAATTTTGCTTGGACTCTGATAACACAAACCTACAATTTACTTAGCTGACAAGTCGATAAGTCTCACACACACACACACACACACTCTCTCTCTCTCTCTCTCTCTCTCACTCACTCACTCACTCACACACACACACACCGCGCGCACGCGCGTGCGATGCATCCTTCATTTGAATTGAGTTGTGGCCTGCGGCTCACACCTGCACTGCATTGTATGGATATTCGTCTAGAACAGGGACAGCAAATAATCATTTGATTAGCTCCATCAATATGTCACGCTTTTTCTCAGCGTAAAATACAAAATGGGCTAGATTATGCATTGACATTACATCAGGGCATTGCATTAAATCACTGAATTGCTCTTCATTAATAGTGTTTGATCCAAAATAATGATACCGTAATTCTTTGTAGCATGGACAAATACAAATAAAATGTACTTCATTTTCTATTTGATCTTTGCAAAAACTACATAAAACCCTTTGTGTATTGTCTTGAACAAATGTAAGGTTCGGGGAAAAAATTTGACTTGAAAGTTGAATATAGCGAAAATCTCTCGCTGGTGTTAATTGCTGTTGTCCAGTCGTCAATAAAGTTTGCAACGAGTCGATCTCTTAATAGCGAGAGGAAAGATCGTTCATTCCCAACACCTTTGTTCAGCCAAACAAAAGCAAAACCACATTTCTGGAGTATGTCTCTGAGTTTCGATGCCCAACACAATTTTCCGTTTTCCTCCATATTAACTTGCATTAGATAAGCTTGTTTGGGCAGTCTGCTAATATTCATATGTAATAATTTTAACCAGTACTTTACTGCTCTCATGCATGAATTTACGTGTAACGGATATCTCCCCAGCTCTCCATATACACATTTATTTGGTGTCTTTGCTGAAACATTTAAGAATCTTTTGCATGCATGGGTGTGCAGCTTTTCAATTGAGTCTATTTCCTCTAGACCCCACATTTCTGACCCATATAATAAAATCGGCTGAACCTGGGCATAAAAAATTTTGAAGAAGCACTGCCTCGTCATCTCATTGAGATTTCGGAGGACACGGGCACAGTCATATACAGCTTTCTTTCCTTTCGTTATGAGGGATCGCACTCTCTGCACATTACTCAACATTGTCGTGAACGTGTATCCCAGGTAAGTGTAACTGTTAACCGCTTCTAGATCAGCACCATCCAAGAACCATTTCTCATTTTTCCCTAGGTAACCCCCCTTTCTGAATACCATAACTTTGGATTTTTCTGCGTTTATTTTCAAAAACCTTTCTTTACATAATGCATTAAGATGGTTTAACTGGTTCTGCAGACCCCAGGGTGTCCTTGATAGAAGAGCTAAATCATCTGCGAACACTAAAAGGAACAGTTCGATCAGACCTGGCTGAAGTTGTATTCCATGTTTTCCTACCTCTTCTAGAGCTACGGCTATTTCGTTTATGAATAAGGAGAAGAGTGTAGGACTCAAAATGCACCCCTGCTTAACACCTAAAGGACAACCAAAAAGATCAGTCATTTCCTCATTCACACGAATACATGATGAAACTGAAGAATACATAGCTCTTAAAGCTTTAAAAAAATGGGCCAGATAATCCTGCTCTCAATAAAGTTGCAAACAAGGAAGCATGATGGACTGAATCGAAAGCCTTTCTCAGATCTATAAAAGCTACATACAATTTTTCGCCTTTTCTACTAAAACATTTCTCTACAATAGATGATAAGGTATAGATATGATCAATCGTTGAATATGATTTTCTGAAGCCTGCCTGCTCTTCAACTACTTTTCCATTGTCATCCATCCATTTAGTAAGTCTTCTTTTAAGTATACTCGTATAAATCTTACTGACCACACTTAACAAGGAAATTCCTCTGTAATTATCAGGTAAATCTGGATTGCCTTTCTTAAAAATGGGTATGATTATCGAGTAACTCCATTGTTCTGGGAACTCACCATTGCTGAAAATCTGATTGAAAAGACGACACAAGAAAGGGACTGATTTTGTTGCTACAGTTTTAAGCATTTCGGCAGTTACCCCATCATAACCACATGCTTTTCCGCTTTTCAGCCCAGCTATGGCCTGATGTACTTCTTCCTCTGAAATTGGAATGTTTAATTCTTCAGCTATATCATGATCCACTACACTATCATACTCTGCTCCATTATTTACCCCCTCTTCTGTCCTGAACACAGATTTAAAATGCTCATACCACTGATCTAAAGTTATCTTTTCACTTGTTTTCTGTTTACCTCTACACGTATTCGATCTCACCTCTGACCAAAACGACTTAGCATCATGAATAGAGTTGTTTAGTCTTTGCGCTTTTTCTTTCTTATACGAACTTTTCTTTGCCCGTATTAGTTGTCGGTATTCCTTTCTTGCCTTTACAAAGGCCAATCGTTTATCTTCTATAGTTATGTCTTCATCACATCGATCAGAATTTCCTATGGCTATATCCCATTGTCTCTGTGAATTACTTTGGCTTACCTTTCTACCGTATGTTTCCTTTGATTTTCTGAATGTGCTTAAAAGTTTACGTGTTTTTTGCTTCGCTTCTTTGCACTCTTTATCAAACCAAGGGGCTTCTTTTTTTACATGACCAGAATCAATCCTAACTTGCTTTTTCATACAACTGGCAGCATTAAGAAGGCAGTCAACAAATTTGGTCAAAGCTGATTCAGTATCTCTCTCAATCTCTTCGAAAGCATGGCAAAGATCCGCTTCTGACTGTGGAGAAGAAAAGTTAGCTAAGAACTCCCTTTCCTTCTCCCTTGTCCAGCAAAGCTTTTCTCTCCAGATACCTTGCCTATCTTCCCTACTACCCATACTTGCGTTAGTGTTATCACTGCCCAACATAACTGAAATTGGTAAATGGGTAGAATCAACCCTATCGATTATCTCAAAGGATAGAACCAAATCAAGCAACTCATTTGACGTAACGAAGTAGTCGATGACACTACTTCCGTACTGCAGATATATGTACACCCATCATCAAAACCTTTATCACACATTCCATTTATAACAGAGCAATGGAACATGCTACACAAGTCAATCAGTTGTGATCCAAACAGATTCACTGTTAAGTCTTGTGAGCTTCGTGTCACATACACTTCATCTTCTTGATATAGTGGGTCAAAACCTACTTCAGCCAAACCATTCAGACTGGCTGTTCGTGCGTTCAGATCACCACAAATGAATACGTAGAAATCTTCAAATGTTTCATACAGAGTATTGATACAGTGTTCCAGAGGTTCAATTCCGTAGCCATGTTGTAACAAATTATACACACTCGAATCACTAGGTGGTACGTAGGTTCCAATGAAAAATATATCTTTGAGTGTGCCTAAGACAGTCCTGTCTAACTGTAGACAAATCAGATTATCATACTCTAATTCCACTACTTTGATCTGCTCCCTCAGTTCATTTTTATATCCCACTACTACACCGCCTGATTTTCTCCCCCTTTGAGTTAATTTTCTTGCAAAAGAAGTCACACAAATGTAGTCAGAAAATTTATCTGATTGAAAATTAAAATCTACAAAAGTTTCAGTGAGGCAGAAAATGTCAAAAGTTTTAAGGAAGTCGACAAAATCAAAAGAGTCAAGACGCTGAAGCAACCCCTCCACGTTCCATGTTCCCACCTTTAGCCTCCTGCCTTCACGGTCTGTCTGTGAGCACCGGCCACTTCCCTACTGCTGTGATGCTGACTGACTGGAACCACCCTCACTGCCCTGACTCCCCCTGGAGTGAGAGACCGATGACTTCTGCCTGTTGCGCTGCAGTGAGGGGGGCTGGACTCGGAATCCCCCTCTACCTCGTGGGGCCCGGGCGTCACTGCGGTCGGTCCCTGGTCGTGACGACGGCTGTCGGTGCGGTCCTCTCTGTCCGCTACGGCTGTCCTGCCTCACCACGGTTGAGTACAGCCTGTTGTCCGCCTGGTCCTGGGTCGTGAGTTGGTCTGCTGCTGTGTTGTCCTCTGTAGAGCTCGAGTGGCCGCACCTTGTGTCGGAGATGCAAGACCCATCTTTCTTCCCTGACGATGCTGCCTTGGCTACGTCTTTGCTATCTCCCCGGGGAACGGATGGAAATCTTCCGCCTTGAAAGTGAGGCGTGTCGCTGCCAAGTTTCACGATTTCGTTTTTCTTCAGATCAAATGTGAACACGCCATCATCAGTCCGAAGCTTGTCGTGTCTGATTACTGCCCTCTTGTTGTTGTCCCTCATTTCTTTTCTCAGTTACAGCAGACCTTTCTGTTTGTTCCGGACTTTCTCTGACACGTCTTCTCTCACAAAGAGTGGAGGATCATTTCCTTTCAAACACCCTGCCCTGGACATCACAAGCTCTCGGTCCTTGAAAGATAGGAACTTGACGATGACAGATGATTTTCCAAGGGGGTGTGCTCTTTCGATCCCGATGTCTGTGTTGATTTTCATTTTGTCCCTCATGACTGAGCGCACCTTTTCTTCACACTGTTCCCACGATTCCTTTCCACCGTTCAACAGGCCACCGAAGATTAAATTGTTTCGTCTGGAATGGTTTTCCAACTTGTCGATTTTTTCTTCCAAGTTCTCAACAAGATTTTCGAGCGTATCTTGATTTTCCTGTAGATTTTCGTAGTGTACAAACATAGCATCCACGTCATCTGTTAGTATTTTCTGTTGTTCAGACAATTCATCAAAACGGTGGTTAAGATGGGTTTCTACGTCAGCTATTTTTGACGACAGTACATTCTGGTTCGTTTCAAGTCTATCTTCAATTCTTTTCACTGACTCGGTGAGAGACTGCACTGACCTGATCAGCTGTTGTACAGATGACTGCTCTGTGTCCGTGTCTATTCCCCGTGTTGACTGGCTGTGTTCTGCAGTGTTGTTGCTTGTGCTCTGTCCGCTCACTGGGCCAGGGTTGAGTTCAACGCCCGAAATCACGAGAAAGGCGAACAGAGTGGTCACAGCAAAATGGCCAGCAAAGTTGAAGATCTTGAATCCCCGAATGCGTTTTGCAAAAATCGCCGCTTTCCTCTTCAAAAGTTTGATCAAACTTGGCACAAAAGTACCAATGGCCAGTCGATGGTCTTGAATGCCAACTGGCATTGTCAACAAGTGTCAGAAGTTCTGTTAATTATCAAAAATTAATCTTTTTTGTCGGAGCTCTGAAATTGTGCTACTGCCACCCATGTGAACAAAGTTCAGAGTCCGAGAGAGAGAGAGAGAGAGAGAGAGAGAGAGAGATTTGTGTGAATACTTTATGTACCATATTAAAACCACAGAGCAGACCTCTGCATCCAGACCAATAAAACCGAGAAAAAAAGACCGCCGTCCACACAGTCATAACTCGAAAATAAGCCCACTGTCCCATTTTTGGGACGCTGAATAAAACTCACCTCTACCGTCTAATACTTGGAATAGTTCAGTTTCCAGTTTTTAGATAAACAACAGAGGTCATTATTTTCATTCTGATCCAGTTGTTTTCAGTGTATGCAGTGCATTGTGGAGGCAGACATTTGCAATGTTTGGGGCTTTTCGGCTCGCAGATATGAGTCACCCTCCAAGGTAAGTCGATAACTTCTTTGTTTTAAAAGTTTTTATACACCATTATGAAGAGAAAGTGATTGTTATATCACAACGGAGAAACACATTTTTTGTTTGTATCAGAAATAAATCATTGCTGATTTTGTGTGGGTTGAAACAAGCGTCCCTATCTAGGGACAGTGGGATCAAAAGTATACATACTTTTTTTTTTAAAGACAGTACACGGTTATTGTGCAAGCGTCTTAGGCATCTTCTGTTGGCCGCCCAAGAGTACCCACATTGGCTGTAAGAAAACGTGTGCCTTCAGAGGTACACTGCGACAGGACCGACCACTTCATTCTGCCCTGGAAAACTCAACGGAGATGTGGCTACTGTGGAAAGAAAGTGTACCGCAAATGCAAGAAATGCAAGGTTGGAATGCATGACATGTGCTTTGACTAGTTTCACACGCCCCATACACTTATGGAGTTGTCCACACTCGGATGGAGGCAGAAGGTGCTGTTACCCTGTGCATTTTTTGTTGACATGGCTGACGTTTCTTGAGTCAGTGGAAGCATTTATAAAGTGGGCTCTTGTTCTATGTTCAAACACGATAATCAATCTTTAAAGTTCACTTTTTGATACTACTGTGTGGAGGAAAATGCTCAAATATTATTTTCTTTTCTTTCTTTCTTTCTTTCTTTAATGTCCAATGCATGCTGTAACCCTATAGATTATTTTATTTAAGATTTATTTTAAATCTAGCTGTAAACACGCTGAAAGAAAAAAAAAAGTATATGATAGTTGTACACTTGTTTGATGAAACTGGTGAGAATGTACTTGTGGATAGGGGGAGGGGGGATACCGGATGAGAGGGAGGGGGAGGGATGAACTTGTGAACAAGTAAATTTGTTTTAACTGTTGTTTGTTACCAATGTAATTGAAGTTCATTTCAGGTCAATAAAAGACAAACTGCGAAGGAAAACGCTTGTGTTCTTACTGTGTGATGACACTGAAAAACCCCATCCCAGTTGATCCCGCTGTCCCTAAAAAGAGAGGCACACATTTTGTGCTCAGAATCAAATTTTACTAATCTTATGTCAAAACAAATGCTAGATATGTTCAAAAGACATTAAAACTTATATTTAAGTACACGTTTTGCGACAAAATAAAATTCGAGCATAAACGGGTTAAAAGGAAAGAGAGGTATGATAACTATTGCTGTATCAGGTCTACCATTCTTTGGTAAAATACTGAAAGTCATGGTCACAACGACACTTGCTCACAACGACACTTGGTTACAACAACACGCGGTCACAACGATACTAAATAACGACACTTGGTCACACCAATATGACTCCTTGCAGGTCTGTTGAAACTCTGTGCTGTGTTTAGTGCCAAACAGCCTCAGCCACTTCTGATCTCCATTTCAGTCATATCCAAAACAACTCATAGGTATACCTTCAAACTTTTAACATATTCCCGTCTTTTCAATGACTGTATCCATTCTATAACAAAAGTAAGTATGCCTATCCTATGCAGAAGTGACGGTCATTTCAGACAAAATGGCAGCCATTTAATTAAAATTTCAGCGTGTTCATTCTAATGAGTTCAGTACCCTGTTTCAAATATCCGTAGAAAATAACATGCCAGTTGTGTAATTAGTGTCATTCTGTCCAGAATTTCCTTCTTTTTTAAAAAATTTCAGACAGTACGAAGTATGTCATATCATCCGAAAACCCAGGGTGAGGGTGGGGGTGGGGGAGCGCGTTTACGTGATATTGTGCTATGTGCGCAATATTTGACTTATTGTTTTGGTGGAAGTTCACAAGATATTGTTGCTCTTCATCTGCTTGTTTCTTCTCTCTCTCTCTCTCTCTCTCTCTCTCTCTCCTATTTTCTTCTCTTTTTTCCCTTTTCTTTCTTTTTTTTCCTTTTTTCCCTTCTTTTAATATTTTTTCCATTGATGGCTTGATGTAAAAAAGCAATTGTTGCTTATTCAGTTTACCATCATGAAATAAAATCTTGACTTGACTCTACGTAGACGGCATTGATGAACAGCCACTCGATGTGCGAAGATTCGACTAGCTTGTTTAAAGACTGGATGAAACATCGACAAGACTAGGCATGGACAACATGGAAATCAGTGCCAAGAAGAACAAGCACAACACCACTATCACTGCTGTTATGATCGTCCAAAAACCGAAGTTAGGTACTGTTCAACAGTTCACTTACTTGGGATCCATAATTAGCAGTGAGGGGGGTCTAAATAAGAAATATTCTCAAGGGCTGCAAAGTCAGTATGAGCACTGTACAAGCAAAGCTGAATGGAAAGACAAAAACATTTCCATGAAACAAAAGATCAGGCTCTTGCATGCATTGGCATATTTCATTTCCTTGTATTCATGCAAGACATGAACCTTTAAGCCATGGAAACAGAGTTTTATCACAAGATAACACATATCAGACACACTAATCCTATCACCTATGAACACGTGTGCTAAAACCATCAAACACTGGACCAGAAAATGAAAACTACGTTAGTATGGTCATGTAACAGGACCCAATGGCCTTACCAAAATAATCCCCCCAGGAAAAACAAAGCTAGGACTGACAACATAGCAGAATAGATGGGGGAACCATTTGTAGATACTCAGGCTTTCACACACAAAGACCAGGAGTAATCATGTGAATAGTTCTTCGGTGCAGTGCCTGGATGACTCTTCACAGAGTTAAAGGTGAAGGAGAAGAAGAAAAAGACTCACTGGTAACGATTCGCTGATCCTGGATACATACAACCCGTCATTTGTGTCTTCGGCTCACCCTGGATACACACGCCCAGCAAAGTGTTGTCAGATCGCAAGTCATTCCCCGTGACCATGGTACAGTTCTGTCTGACAAACGCACAGTGTGAAAGCAAGAGCAATGCAGGGTGGAACGTCAGTCGTTCAAGTCCGGTCTTTACGTCCACCAGGAAATCTACAATGCTGGCGAATACCGGGTTGACTGACTTGTGTTTGAGGCCAAATCCTCTTTCTAATCTGGGGAGATCCAGGACTGCAAAACCTCTGACCACCTGCAGAAAGTGACAATCTGTTAGAAAGAATGAGATTTTCTCTTCTTCTGAACTACTTGTTTTGAACTTTTTAAATGCAAAGATCCGGACCATATGTGATAACCTGGACAATACACTATTGACTGAATACCCACTTGCTAACGACCAATGTTTCTATGGCCAACCTATTGTTTTCTTTCAGTCATATTTCTGAAGAACACGTCAGAAACATTTCACGCAGATCGACCCGCAAATCTTGTTAACACGACCCACTCCCCACTCCCCCACATCCTTCATGTTTGATTGTGTTAATGGTTTGTTTCCATACATTACCTATGTCATCAATGAGTTACCTTTGCCTTGCAGTTTCCCTCATGAGTACAAATCTGCAATCGTTATATCTTATTTAAAAAAAACTTCTTTGGATCCAGTTATCAAATCATTTATCTGTGTACTTACTTTTGCATCTTATGTACTTCATTTCTTTTTATTTTCCTTCAAGGCCTGACTGAGCGCACTGGATTACCCTGCTGGTCAGGCATCTGCTCAGCAGATGTGGTGTAGTGTACATGGACTTTTCCTAATGCAGTAACTGAACTGAACTGAGCAAACGCCTTGAAAAAAGCACTGACCAGCTTCTAACCCACTCATCCCGAGACAGCCGTTGTGTCACAGCTTTTAGTCTGTCTGAATGTCAACAATCATTCACACCAATCTCCTTATAGGGCTCAACACAACAGAGACCACCCTCCTCAAAGTCATGAACGATCTTCTCCTCACCCCTGATGATGACATGATATTTCTTCCATCATTTTGGATCTTTGTGCAGCTTTCGATACTGTTGATCATGACATTCTTCTATATAGACTTTTGAAACCTCTCTCAGCATTCCTTGCACAGTTTTAAAATAGCTGAAATCATATCTTTATGCTTGGTCACAGACAGTCGCTTCAAACGGCCTTTACTCATCTGCATCACCACTGTCCCACAGGGTTCTGTCCTCGGACCTGTCTTGTTTGATTTGCACGTCATACCTTTATCTTGATCTTCGGTCAACACCCACTGTACCATGAAAGCTTTGCTGACGACACCCAGCTACAAAAAAACCCAAAAGACCGACGGAGGACTGGAGGACCTACGACGTACTGCTGCCTTCGCCGAGGAGACAGGGGAATCCATCTGATAAATGACGAACGAGACAACAACAACATACTTAAAACAATGGATGACAATAAACAAACTCTAATTCAATGAAGAAAAACGGAAATCATGCTCCCTCTAAATTTCAGAATAACCCGGGGTATCTTACATGTATTACGTATCCCATCACGTCAGCTCCAATTTTCTTACAAGAAATAACGCTGACAAATCTCTGATTGTTTTAATCTAACCCAGATGGTATCTGCCTATGGCTGATTCTGTTCTTGTTGTACGTAGCATGCTTTATAGTACTGTCGAGATGTCTAAAATAGTTACGAATTATTTTCAGTCAGTTCTACCTATCTTTCTGCCTCCTCCTTTGTATCAGTCATCCTGTCCCCTCCCTCCATCGCTTTCCTTTCTGTCTTTCTTTGTTTCACACACACACACACACACACACACACACACACACACACACACACACACGCGCACACACACACGCACACACGCACGCACACATATTTTTGTTCCACCGATACTTACTGAATTAAACACAAACACACACACACACACACGTACACATAGACGAACAGGCAAGCACGTGGATAATAAAATGTAGATAGACGATCATAAGCGGGCACCACACACACACACACACACACACACACACACACGCACACACACACACACAAGCACGCACACCACCTGCACATAAAGACACTCTCTCTCTCTCTACCATAACAACTACAATTATGAACATTTTATTATTGAATATATCTAACTGATTTGTCATTGTCAATGTGATTGTCTCCCACAACAATGAGCAGCATTGTGGTTTGTTGAATGCTCCAGTCATAAAGAATACCACTATTCTACGCGAAGAAGGCAATGAAACTGGTTGGCAGAGTGTGAAAGATAAACAATGCACCCAGTGTTTTCAAAACACACACTTACATACATACACTCTCTCTCCTCTCTCTCTCTCTCTCTCTCTCTCTCTCTCTTTCACACATACAAACACTACTTATGGCAAGCATGTCGATGATTTTAAGAATCTCAGAATATGCACCATGTGTTACACAACCACTGAATACGACGATTGAGTGAGATGATGCTCGAGTTCAGTAAAAAAACCACAGTTGATATGTGAGTCCATTACTGGGATGTCACGATAAAACATATTTTTATGTCGTATACTATTCAAAACGTACACAGCAAAAGTGGGGAATATCAGACTGGTTGATCTGTATGGCTAAGGTGTGTATAAAATTGTCTGTGAATTTCAATTTCAGTAAAATATTCCAAGTGTTAGCTGTCAAACTTTATGACACGTTCAAGGTATATTGCAACTACTTTTAGACATTCCTTTGTCGTTATCCAACCCACTTCACAGGACAGTAAGCGTGAAATTATCTTGATCTGACGTTTTCGTGTGGAATCGTGTTGACATTACTTAACGGTGTTTAATCCTAATGTGTCAGTGATAATTGTGGAGGCTTTGTGCCCACGTCTTTCCGAGGAGATGAAGACACAATGCAGAACACTTCAACATTTCGTGTGGAATCCTGTTGACACTACTGAACGGTGTTTAATCCTCTCGTGTCATTGACAACTGTGGAATATTTGTGCTTGCGTCTTTCTGAGGAGATGAAGACAGAATGCAGAACGCTTGACTATCTCCAAAGAGAATTTACCTTCTGACATTAAACAAAAACAACACACGAGAATCACAGTCAGTCGATGTATTATGTGAAAGACATAATCCTTAAAGCTTAAATGTCGACTGAAAGAAAACCACCCATACAATAATGATTGTCGTAAACATGTAATAGTCACAGCAGACATAGAAAAAACCTAAACGTTAATGTTAACCACATTCGCAATGATAGGGGCCTCTTGCCCAGAATTACTAAGAATTACAAATCATGCTCACATATACTCTGGCAAACTTTCTATGAATCACATATCTAATAAAAATGTACATTTTTGTTGTTGTTGCTGCACTGATGTGTGTGCAGAATTACACGCTCGCGTGCACAGAGACGAACACGCAAGCATGCATACACACGTACATGATTCAATGCAGTTCGACTATCATGAGAGCCCCCCCCCCCCCCCCACACACACACACACCGACTCTGGCAATGTCACAGCAATGTGTGGGACAGGGGAGATAAATATTCAATGTGCTTGGGGGCGGGGGGAGGGGGGGGGGAAGATAGAGAACGCAAGAATGTTATTGCATAGGCCATATGACCCGTTACAACTGATCATACTGACAATGTTAGAGTGAATCGTTGTAATAGTATACTATGGACATACTCAACAACGTAAAACAAATCTTCAAAAGAAAAAAAGTCAAGTAAAGGGAAAAAGCATTCACGACGTCGGTTTGCATAAGAGATGTATCTACCAAGGTCATGGAGGCAATACTCATCTTGAATCAAACACTGAAACCCAGTCATCGAAGGATAAAGCGTGTACTTTTTAGGAATTTACTTCTGTCGTAAATCGTTCAGTTATGTGCAGTAGAAGAGAAAATGCAGTTCCGTTTCAATAGCATTGTGTTAGAAGTAGCATTTGAGGTCTTACTCTGATACAGCAGTGTAACGTTATTTGTGTGTCTGTAGTTCGGATATACCTGATCTAAATCTTATCAAGATGTCACGGATATGTTTGTTGGTAACTGCATGTTGTGAAGTGGGATTCCAAGTATATGGATGTTTTGAATGTGTGGTAAACACTAAATCCAATGTTGCTGCTAGTATGTTTATTCCACTTTGGTAGTAACAATCTATCAGTGCCTGCTTGAAAGATCTCAGGAATATATTTCGATTAGCCACCCCTGATTTTTCCATGCAAAGCCAAAAACCCGTCTCGTGTAAAGTTTTACAAACATGATATACCCACCAAATCTTACCATCATTATGAAGTGATTGAAGCGTGTTGTATGCTTTTCTCAAAATATCACTCAATGGTGCAAGGAGACGGAATTCAGATAGAGAAAACAGAATGCCTACACTACCTAGGAATACAGTTTGACAGGCTACTGACCTTCAGAAAACATACGGAAAGTACTGTTCTCAAATGCAAAAAGGTTCTTTCAGTCTTAAAAGCAATGGCAACCAAAGGTATTGAACAACGCCACCTCTTCCTGCTATATCAATCACTCGTTCTCAGTGTGATCGACTACGGACTTGGGCTAACAACACAAAGCAGCCTCCTAAAATTAGAAAGAGTACAAAATGAAGCTATGAGGCTGATCCTTGGAACAACAAAAGACACGCCCACGGAAACCATGCGATACCTGCTTGACCTTCCTTCAGTGCAGGCCAGAAACAAGTTAGAACACGTTAAGACCTACTTCAGAGCATTAGAAAACCCTCAAAACCCACTGCACGACGCAGTCAAGGAACCAAAAGGCAGCCGTCTAGGACGAGGAAGATCATGGATGGGGCAAGCAGAAGACACAACCCAGCTAGTATGCCAACTACAAGACCTGAAAGAAACAAAAAAATGGGAGGAAAACCCCCAAAACCTCAATCATCTATTCAACACAGCCATTTCATCCACTCTAGGAAGACATTGTTGGGAATGGCCAGAGGGCAAAACTGATGCAGAAGTGAAGCTACTCACAGAAGAAAACAGTAAAGAAGAGGATATCATCATATACACAGATGGCTAAGTCACCCAAGGCCAGTCCAGTTGGGGATTTACTGTGAAACAAAATGGAAAAACAATTAGGGAAGAGAATTCTGCCTACAAAGTCACAACCTCCAGCCTAACGATGGAAGTTGAAGCTGTGACACATGCCCTCCAGTGGCTATCATCTATCCATATGTCCAGAAACCAACATGCCATGATTCTAACAGACCCAATGAACCTCATACAGAAAATTGAAAGTGGAATGGGAAGCCCAGAGTGGTATAAGGCAATGCGCAACTTTCAGATAAAAAAAACTTACATGGTCATACTGCCCGGGACATGCAGGTGTTGAGAGAAATGAGCGAGGTGACAGA
>NC_134898.1:27786882-27939382 GCF_041734735.1 Babylonia areolata
TCCATGATAGTGCCTGCCTTGTGATGTTGCTGGCTGGCTTCCTCAGGGTGTGCCCGATCCATCCCCATCTCCTGCGCCGGATTTCATCCTCGGCTGGCAGCTGGTTGGTAC
This sequence comes from Babylonia areolata, assembly GCF_041734735.1. Taxonomy (NCBI): domain Eukaryota; kingdom Metazoa; phylum Mollusca; class Gastropoda; order Neogastropoda; family Buccinidae; genus Babylonia; species Babylonia areolata. The sequence goes on from NC_134898.1 coordinate 27,786,994, forward strand.
GTTGCCACAGGTCTGCGTTGCTGATGGTGTCGGGCCAGTGGATCTGGAGAATTCTTCTCAGGCAGCTGTTGATGAAGGTCTGCACTTTCTTGATGGTGGTCTTTGTTGTCCTCCATGTCTCCGCTCCATACAGTAGGACTGACTTGACGTTGGAGTTGAACAGCCTGATCTTTGTGCGAGTCGACACCACCTTGGAGCTCCAGATGTTCTTCAGCTGCAAGTACGCTGCCCTCGCCTTGCCAATTCTTGCTCTGACGTCTGCGTCTGTGCCGCCCTGCGTGTTGATGATGCTACCCAGGTACGTGAATGCCTCCACTTCTTCCAGCTCATTCCCGTTTAATGTGACTAGGTCCTCACTCGCTGCGTTGATCTTGAGAATCTTGGTTTTGCCTTCATGGATCTTGAGGCCAACTTGTAATGAGGTGGCTGCTAGTTCTGTAGTCTTGTCCTGCATTTGTTGGCGGTTGTGGGAAAGCAGGGCCAGGTCGTCTGCAAAGTCGAGATCATCTAGTTGGTCCCACAGTGTCCACTGGATTCCATTTCTTCTGTATGCTGTTGATGTCTTCATGGTCCAATCGATCGTCAGGAGGAAGAGGAAAGGCGACAGGAGACAGCCTTGTCTGACTCCGGTCTTCACCTCGAAGCTGTTTGTGAGTTGTCCTCCATGGACCACCCGGGAAGTCATTCTTTCGTAGGAGTTCTTGATCAAGTTGACCAGTTTGGTTGGCACTCCATAGTGGCGAAGCAGTTTCCAGAGGGTGTTGCGGTCCACACTGTCGAATGCTTTCTCATAATCAACAAAGTTGATGTATAAAGACGAGTTCCACTCTAAAGATTGCTCAACGATGATGCGCAAGGTGGCAATCTGATCTTCGCATGATCTGTTCTGGCGGAAGCCGGCCTGCTGGTCTCGGAGGAGAGGGTCGACTGCACTTTTCATTCTCTCGAGGAGGATCCTGTTAAAGACTTTTCCTGGCACTGACAGAAGCGTTATCCCTCTATAGTTGGCACAGTTGCTGAGGTCTCCTTTCTTGGGTAGCTTGATGAGGTAGCCCTCCTTCCAGTCTGATGGTACTTCCTCCTCTTCCCAAATCTTCTCAAAGAGAGGGTACAGCATCTTTACCATGGTCTCCAGATCTGCCTTGAGTGCTTCTGCTGGGATGTTGTCCGGTCCTGCTGCCTTGCCATTCCTCAGCATTTTGATGGCTTTCCTGATCTCCTCCCTGGTTGGTTGCTCACAGTTGATGTCTAGGTCTCTATCAGCAGGGTCAATGTCCGGGGGGTTTGAAGGGACGGGTCTGTTCAGGAGTTCTTCAAAGTGCTCTGCCCATCTGTTCAGTTGTCCCTCTGTTCCCAGGATGGTGTTTCCTTTCTTGTCTTTGACTGGTCGCTCAGGCCTGCTGTACTTCCCTGAGAGTTTCTTAGTGGTGTCATACAGCAGCTTCATATTGTTACTGGCTCCTGCTTCCTCGGCTTCCTCTGCCAGGCTGTCGATGTACTTGCGCTTGTCTGTTCTTGCGCTCCTCTTGACTTCTCTGTTGGCTTCTGTGAAGTCTGCTTGTGCCTTGGCCTTTGCTGCTCTTGTCCGGCTGTTGTTTACTGCTGCTTTCTTCTGCTTTCTCTTCTCGATCTTGCCCAGTGTGACTGCCGATATCCATTCCTTCTGTTGGTGTCTCTTGGGGCCCACTACTTCCTGACAAGTTGACGTCAGTGTCTCTTTCACTTTCTGCCACTGGCTTTCGATGTCAGTCTCTTCTTCAAGCAGTTCTTGTAGTACTTGGTACTTGTTGGTGAGGGACAGCTTGAATTCTTCGTTTATCTTTGTGTCTTTCAGCAGGCTGATGTTGTACTTCAGCCTCTTTGTTGTTGCTTCCATCCAGTTCTTCTTCAGCTTTAGCTTCAGCCTGGCTACCAAAAGGTGGTGGTCAGATGCAACGTCTGCTCCTCTTTTCACCCTTACATCCTGTAGAGATCTCCTGAATTTCTTGGCCATGCAGATATGGTCGATCTGATTCTCAGTCACATGATTTGGAGATACCCAGGTGGCCTTGTGTACTCTTTTGTGGGGGAAAATGCTGCCACCAATTACCAGATTGTTGATAGCACAGAAGTCTGCAAATCTCTCGCCATTCTCGTTCATCTCTCCTAATCCGTGTCTTCCCATCACTTCCTCGCATCCCGTGTTGTCTTGTCCGATCTTGGCATTGAAATCACCCATGAGGATGTTTATATCTTTTTCTGGGTACTTGGCGATGACGTTCAGCAGTCTGTCATAGAATTGATCTTTGGCTTCTTCATCGCCGTCATTGGTTGGCGCATAACACTGGATGATGTTCATCTTGATCTTCTTCTTCTTAGTCCTGAAGGATGCTGCGATGATTCTTGATCCGTGTGCTTCCCATCCTATCAGGGCTCGCTGCGCAGGCCTTGACAACATGAGCGCTACGCCTTCTGTGTGTGGAGCGTTGTCTTCTTCGTGGCCAGAATAAAGCAACATCTCTCCAGTGAGCAGTCTCCTTTGTCCTGACTGTGTCCAACGGGTCTCACTGATTCCAAGCAGTGTGAGGTTGTAGCTTTTCATCTCTGCTGCTACTTGTGTTGTTTTTCCCGTCTCATACATGGTCCTCACATTCCATGTTCCGACGTTGATGGTCCTGGTCGATAAAAGGGGATCGGCCTTGTGGCTTCCGTAGACTCACGGCTTTCACCACACGGCGTCATACATCCTCTTGGTGAGGACCCTTCCTCTCCCAGGGCAGTAATCTTTTGGTCTGTTGTTGGCGTTTCTGTAGCAAGCTTTGGTTTTGACGGGGTGGGGTTGCTAGCCCCACGCCCAACCCTCCTCCTTTCTCATCCGGGCTTGGGACCGGCCATGGCGGAGTTATGTAATCCCAAACTTGAAATGAATTTCCATAGCTAGCTCCACCTCCTCCTCACCAGTATAGTATATATATATTAAAGAAAATGAAAATGAAAATTTTAAAATACTGTCCCAGACTCCGTGTCCTTTCATGCCATGTTCTCATGGTCAGTTTCGATCCTCCTCCACTTACATTTAGACGTTTGAGGTGAGTTCCATGTGGACAGATTCATCGGAGGCTGTCGTTATATGAACGATGTTGCGGACTTCATGCTGGAAGGGACGTTCAGTCAGTCTGGCTCCTCGAATAAGCCATCATTGTCGTCAGTAGGGAGCTGAGTAGGTGGTTTCCTGCATCAGGAATGGAATGAAAATTCAAATGCACTTGTGAAGAAAGTAAACAGTCGGTTGTACTGTCTCAGGAAATTAGGATCTGTCAATGTATGCAACCACATACTACGAATGTTTTATTGCTCTGTTGTTTCTTGCATTTTGTTTTATGGTTCAGTGTGTTGGGGCGGTAACGTGACCAAATAAGACAAAGACCGAGTCGAAAAACTTATTAGGAAAGCAGGTGGGGTGGTGGGCAGGAAACAGGATAATTTTGACAACGTTTTCCGAAATAGGATGGCAGGTAGATTTTACTCAGTTTTAAATGACAAAACTCAACCTCGTTTCTCGTACTTTAACAGCAAACGGGTAGACAGAAGCGGTAGGTTTCGAGCACCCCGTGCAAGAACAACACGCTACAACTGTTCTTTTATCCCAACAGCAGTCCGAACACACAACCTTGACAGGCAGCATACACATTATTGACATAACCATTGGTGCCATTTAATGATTTATTAGCTGTTATGCGTGCGCAGTATAAGTGTGTGTGTGTGTGTGTGTGTGTGTGTGTGTGTGTGTGTGTGTGTGTGTGTGTGTGTTATTGGTAAAACTGGTGCACTTATATGAATGTTTGGAAATCCTAGTTATCGTATTCCTTTTCAAATGTTTGTTTTTGTTCTTGTTTTTGTTGTGTGTTTTTTTACAGGCAGTTGCGATTCACGAGTTTTACAATATTGATGTTTTACATGTTTCTTGAATATTATAATGTAACTATCATGTGTGCAATACGAAGTTTATGATTTATAATGATGTGTTGTGACAGGGTTTCTTATTCAGGAATCCTTAGATACTAGACCAACGTTTTTTAACAGTTTATAATGATTTTAATTAAAGAAGCATTTCTTTTTCTTTTTTTCTTTTCCTTTCTTCTCATGTTATTTTGCAAAAGGTGTGTGTATATGTGTGTGTGTGTGTGTGTGTGTGTGTGTGTGTGTGTGTGTGGGTGTGGGTGTGGGTGTGAGTGTCTGTGTGTGTGTCTGTATGTACTTGTAGTATATCTTTTCAAATGTTTTTATTGTCTGTTGCGAGTCATGAGTTGATGTTTATGCATGCTTGTTCAGTACCGTAATTTAACTACCATGTGTGCAATACAATATGTTCATGAGCTATAATGCTTAATTCATGGCAGGGTTTCTTATTCAGGAATCTTTATCTTAATGTACCAATTACTTTAGAACCTATTTCTTTTACCGTATGTTGCATTTATTTAAATACTGAACCTGCCATATAATAATTCATAATGATTTCATGGAAGCATTTCTTGTTCTGATATTGTGTTTCTTAATATTCATGGTATTTTACAAAGTGTGTTTGTGTGTGTGTGTGTGTGTGTGTGTGTGTGTGTGTGTGTGTGTGTGTGTGTGTGTGTGTGTGTGTGTGTGTGTGTGTTTGGAGGGTAAGGGGACTAAGGTGTGTGTGTGGGAAATGTGCCCGCTGTGTTGTGTTGCTTGCTTGTGTGTATTAACTTTATGCATTGCTGTTTTATCTTTTGTCGAACATTTGTCACGTTGCGAGTGTGTTGGACTTGGCTGTTGGCTGAGGTATTGTGAATGGTTCGTGACGAGCCTGTGGATACACAATTTAATTTCCAAATGGGTGAAAAAAGTTGTATTGTATTGTATTGTATTGTTGTATGTTAAATCAGAACAAGCACTACTGAATTCCACTGAAGTCACTCAGCAGCACAGAAGGGTCTTCTTTGGTGTGTTGCCTCTCCTTGCGACCAACATGGATCGTTTCCTGTGTACTGCAGGCACTGACATTGAACCTGCAGCTGACAAACCCAAGTGAGGCTGTGAAAAGAGGATATGGAATTAAACACATAGCTGCTTACATTAGAGTACTATAAACTTGTGCATGGTGAAATAGAAATGTTTCTTTCATTCCTTAAGCGCCTCCAGTGGAGCGAGATGGGAGTACGATGGTCCCAGAAGACACAACGCTGGGATATGCTGATTTGTCTGGGGGAATGGTTCATCGAGTCTACGTCCGAGTGGCTCAACTCCTGTCTTCTGTCCCAGTGTTGCCTATGGCCCTGCTCCCTCCAACCTCTACCAGGTGGAGCTGTTTTACAGACGCGTCTATAGCAGGGAAAGGATGCATGTTCAAATCCAAGTGGCAGGGCTTGGTTGTCGGAGGAGTGCAAGCGGAACATCAACACTAAGGAGCATGAAGCAGTCCACAGGGTCTTCTCCACTTCTATGTCACTGAGTGTGGAGAGGCATTAAGGCAGTGATCACCTCCCGGTCGTTTTCCGTCTCGTCTTCAGAAACCATCAGATAATCCCTGTGTGAAAATCGGAAAATCCATTTCAGTATGAAAACAGAGAGGCGACCATCATAGGAAATGTTTATTTAAACAACAACAAACAAGCTAAAGACCAATGAAGAAAAAGGATCTTCTGTGCTATAACGGTTCATACAACAGAGTGATAAAAATCTTAGATGAAAAGAAGAAATATGTCGAGGAATTAAACCAAAACCTTATGCAGACTGAACCTGATCATGACATCGCAATAGATGATCTGATAGAAGCAATAGCAAACTGCAAGAAAGATACTGCCCATGGCCCACATAAAGTTCACTTCTCGGATATCAAGGAGCTACCAGAAGAAGACAGAAGCACAATTTTCAATCTATATCAGAACAGCTTCCACAATTGTCACGTGCCAGAGGACTGGACACACAGCTTCCTAAAACCCATACTAAAACAAGAGAGGCAAGGCCTTCAAGACTCACTTGTGATACACTTAAAAAACTAAAAGTAAATCGTTAAAACTGGTTCTGTACTTGTTATTATAAAGCTTCGGGTTAAAAAGAAAAGAAAAAAGGCCTGAAGGCAGATTCGAACACGGCATGTTCGGGTGGGAGGAAATTGTCTGACTCACTGCACGACTGCGGATCCATTATATCCGTTCAAAAAATATATATAAAAGGATGCATTTTAAGGGCGATAACTCGATTGCGGAATTGGAAGTGTTAACACTGTTCAAATCATATTATTTTGATGTATCTCGGACATTTAAAAATTCTTTAAGGGCAATTTTGTGAGTCCGCGGTAAAGGAGACGTGGCTATCGCCGCAATCACACTGCAACATTTAACCGTTTTTCTCTGGATCTAGAGAGATGCACAAGTTTAATTACATTCGCCGGGAACTGAGTACGACACGGTCAATTCAATTTCTCTATTGTGTTCATTCTAGTTAATTGTATATCCACTTTTAAAAGATTCATATGCAGTAAAAACGTCGATAGTGTAGTCTGTGTCATTGTGTGTGTTCTGTCCAGAATTTGTATTTCTTTCCTTTTAATTGCGAACAAAAAACGAGGTCACGCCGTATTACTAAACATCGTCAACGCCACTGCATCTGGGATGTGGTAGGTAATATAGTGTTTTCGGAATCCCGGAAACGGCCTCAACGAAATAAACCGTTAATAATACGGGAAACACGGCTTAATTCAGGAGACTTACAAACTATTATTGGTATGACTGTGAAGATTTTTTGGAGGGTGACTTAATACTGGGTTAGTCGCAAAATTTGGCCAAAATAACTCAGAACTCAGAAGCGGCATCATGCACATCGACCTCTGGCCACAATAAACGCAAGGACAATGGAGACAAGCAGTGACTGGAGCTCCCTATAGATTTCATAAATGTGCCCTTCTGAGTCCAAAACACGGTACACGCATGTCAGTTCCTATACGGAACAAAAACTGTCCTTTCTGACAATACATAATTCAAGTGTATAATATGAACACCACAGACAACATGATAATATAGGAAAAAGTATAACTGACCAGTAGCGAAAACGTTGCACCAGCAAAAACCATTAATTATCACTGTATGAATATTGACCAATTACGTTAACATTTTCTTTTTCCTGTTAAAGGAATGAAATATACATCTGTGGTTCGTCCGTCGGGATCGACGAGGACCATCTAGTCATCCTGGGGGGTGGGTGGGTTGGGCTTTGTGGGTGCGCAGATGACTGGTCAGGCCAATCCGCGCCCGGAAGGTTCTGACGCAGTGTGGACAGGGGATGGTGGCGGCTGTCAGGGACTTGCTGGCACTGCTTTTCTTGGCCTGTCTGGGTTGCTCTCTTGCAGCAATTCTGTTGGCCTCACAGGATTTGGTGCCTTTGTGGACAGCTGAACGCCACTTTGGTCTGTCCATTGCATTCAGCTCCCATGTGTCGTGGCTGATGTTGAAGGCCTTCAGAGAAGCTTTCAGAGTGTCTTTGAAGCGCTTCTTTTGGCCTCCATGGGAGAGCATGCCATGTTGGAGTTCGTCGTACAGCAGTTTCTTGGGGAGCCGGTGGTCTGGCATGTGAACTACATGGCCTGCCCAGCACAGCCGGGCCTGCATCAAGATGGTGTAGATGCTGGGCAAGTTTGCACGACTGAGCACCTCTGTGTCAGGGATCTTCTCTTGCCACTTTATGCTGAGAAGTTTTCTGAGGCTGGTGGTGTGAAAGTGGTTCAGCTTTTTGGCGTGGCGTTTGTAGACCGTCCATGATTCACATCCATAGAGCAGTGCGGTGAGAACTATGGCCTTGTATACTTTGAGCTTCGTCTCCAGAGTGATGCCTCTTCTGTTCCAAATGTTCTTATGGAGTCTGCCGAAGGCAGCGCTGGCTTTGGCGAGTCTGGCATTCACCTCGTCGTCGATGACAACTGTGCGAGAGAGTGTACTGCCCAGGTATGTGAACTTGTCCACCGTGTTCAGTCGTTGCCCGTTGATGAAGATGTTTGGTTCAACGTAAGGCTTTCCTGGAGCTGGCTGGTGCATCACCCCAGTCTTCTTTGTGCTGATTGTGAGGCCAAAGTTGTCACAAGCAGCAAAGAACTTGTCGACACTGTGTTGCATGTCAGCTTCGGAGGCAGCGTTGAGAGCGCAGTCATCAGCAAACAGGAAGTCGTTTTCGGTGTCTGTCCTCACCTTAGTTTTTGCTTGAAGCCTCCTGAGGTTGAAGAGTGAGCCATCTGTGCGGTACCTGATGCCAATGCCTACGTCAGCGTCTCTGAAGACATCTCTCAGCATGGCTGAAAACATGAGACTGAACAGGGTGGGGGCAAGAACACACCCTTGCTTGACTCTGTTGGAGACAGGAAATGGTTCTGAAATCTCTCCGTTGTCTTGGACTCGGGCCAGCATCCCATCGTGTAGTTGCCGTATGATGGTGATGAACTTTCTGGGACACCCGTACTTCGCCATGATTCTCCAAAGGCCATCTCTGCTAACAGTATCGAAGGCCTTGGTCAGATCGACATACGTGGAGTAAAGGTCGGCGTTCCTTTCCTGACACTTCTCCTGGCAGCAAACACCATGTCGATAGTCCCGCGTTCTTTCCGGAAGCCACACTGGCTTTCTGGTAGGAGACCTTGCTCAAGGTGTGCTATGAGACTGTTGAGTACCACTCTGGCGAGAGTCTTGCCTGCGACAGACAGCAGGGATATTCCACGATTGTTGTCACAGGCCTGACGATTTCCTTTGCGCTTGTACAGGTGTATGATGGAAGCGTCTTTGAAGTCCTGTGGGACTGCCTCATGCTGCCAGATGAGCTGGAACAGCTGATGAAGCTTCTCAGTCAGTGCCATACCACCTTCTTTGTAGACCTCAGCTGGAATGGAGTCTGAACCAGGGGTTTTGCCATTGGATAGCAGACGGATAGCTTTCTGGGTCTCCTCCAAAGTCGGAATGGCATCCAACGACTCACTGACTGGCATCTGGGGGAGTCGGTCGATGGCTTCATCACTGATGGTGGAAGGGCGGTTCAGTACGCTGTCAAAGTGTCCAGCCCATCTCTCAAGGATCCCGTCCTTGTCACTTATCAGGGTAGAACCATCAGCACTGAGGAGCGGAGCAGATCCAGAGGTGGTGGGACCGTAGACTTCTTTCAGGCCGTTATAGAAGTTCTTCATGTCGTTCCTGTCTGCAAAGCCCTGGATCTCATCAGCTTTGTTGCTCAACCAGGAATCCTGCATCTGCCGCAGCTTCAGCTGGATGGTGCTGCGTGTGCTCTTTAGTATGTCTTTCTTTGACTGTGACTTGGGATCTTCAATGTGGGCTCTGTAGGCTTGGCGTTTGTCTTCTAGCAGCTGCTTGATCTCAGTGCAGTTCTCATCAAACCAGTCTTTGTGCTTCCTGATAGAAGGCCCCACGCACTCCATGGCAGTGTTGTCTCATGCAGTGTGCCTCATGCTGCCTCCACATTCTGGTTGTCCAGCACGGTGGACCCAAGGCGTTCCTCCAGGGTGTCAGCAAATCTCTGCTTGATGTTGCCTAGCTCCAGCTTGTTGACATTCAGGCGTTTGGGTGTTTTCATGCCCTGAGACCGTCTCTTGAGCTGGATGCGGAAGTTGAGCTTTGAGATGATAAGGCGGTGGTCTGTCCAGCACTCGGCGCCGCACATGGCCCTCGTGACTCATACGTCCTGCCTGTCCCTCTTCCTGACGATGACAAAGTCGATGAGATGCCAATGCCCAGAGCGTCCTGTTACGGGTAGGGAGGCAGAAGATGGTGTTTGTGATAAGAAGGTCGTGCTCGGCACATGTCTGGAGAAGTAGTTGGCCATTGCTGTTACAGTTACCAACCCCATGTTTCCCAATCACGCCTTCCCAGGAGGTGCTGTCACAACCAACTCTCGCGTTAAAGTCACCAAGAATGATGAGCTTGTCTGCGTTGGGAACAGTGGTGATAACAGCGTTCAGGTCCTCGTAGAACTTGTCCTTGGTCTCATCCGGGTTGGTCATGGTGGGGGCGTAGGCACTGACAATGGTGGTAAACTCCTTCCCATTGCATATAGGGAGTTTCATCGTCATCAGGCGATCATTCACTCCTTTCGGGCGGCCAGCCAGCTTGCCAACGAAGGTTGTCTTCACTGCAAAGCCAACTCCAGCCTCACGCCTCTCTTCAGGTCCGTGACCACTCCAAAAGAAGGTGTAGCCTGCGCCTCGCTCACAGAGTTCGCCTTCTTCTGCCAGTCTGGTCTCACTTAAGGCAGCGATGTCGATGTTGTACCTGGCTAATTCACTCGCAATGAGTGCTGTGCGTCTCTGTGGTCTGGCTGAGTCGTTTCTGTCCAGAAGCGTACGCACGTTCCATGTGGCAATGGTCAATGGGGTGCTCCTTGTTTTCTTCTTTCTTTCCTTTGTGTGTCGACCGCTTGAGTAGGGTCCCTGTCAGTCGTGGTATGCTGACTAGGGTGGTGTGGAGCAGGCAATGTTTAGGGCACCTTTTCTAGCTCTTTCCTCATGCCATGGAGGTGAGCAGTGCTGTCCTGAAGAGGGCTGCTCAGTCGCTCACGGGGCTGCCGATCTCCACCGCTGCTCCAGTCGGTGAAAAACGACCCTATGGCCTGAGCCGCCTGTGTGTAGGTCCGCAGCTACGACTGCCAGTGAACCCACACCTGTCGCTTTGCCGCTCACCTATCGCCACAGGGCTTGGGGAAAATGATGGTATGGGATGAAGGATGACTGATGACTTGCGCGATGACTTTGTTTATAGTGAGGAGGAGTTGCGCACCGTCGACCTCACTCTCTTGTCCGAGACCGTCTGTATCCAGTGGCAAGACGAGGTCAAGACGACTGGAGATGGAAACGGATGCAGTGGATGACCAGGATGTCCTATGTGCCTCATCCTGCCCTCAGCACTCCACAGTGCTCTGCTGCAACCATCTTCCTCTCCGTTGAACCATAAAGGTTTCTTCCGCAGAGTCCGCCGGATCCGGTCTTCACATGCTTGGGTAGACAAACCCTAACTCACTGAGGGTTTGAGACCCGTCGGCTACCCTCACCTAGTTTAGCCAGCCTGTCAAAGCCGTTGCCCGGGGGTTGGGCGCGGCCGAATGCTAGCAGCTTCTAGGTCCCATAGGTGAGAGCTGGGTGCCGGTGGGGACCAACAGAGGACGAACCACTCCCGGAAGAGCGTGACAAGCACCCCCTCTAGAGGTACTACCCCTCCCGTGCACCCCCTAACCCCCAATATATATCTAGACAGTTTATGTATGTGGTTGCTGTTTGTTGCTATGCACAGTTCATAGAATGGTGTATTGGTATAACTATTTAAAAACTTCAATCTGAGATCTGCGTTCTAAACATGGATTTCGTTTCTGTTTTTGTGATACAATTTTGTCTTGAACACAATTATTGTGCCTATGATTTGACCAGCATAAAAACCGATAACCCTCAATTGCACACGTTTGACATAGTAAGTATATTTAACTAAACAGGGAATATAATACAACCCCCACACCCAGCCCGTTTCTGGAAATGTTTCCTTTTGCAGTTTTTGACTTGTTTACCCATTATTCTCATAACAGACAACGTAATGATAAAGATTTTCTCCTTGCCTCTTATGTAAAGATTCAACAGTTAGTTTGTACTTAATACTTTGTTATTCTGCATTGTGCGACCTGAGAAATCAGCTACCACTTAAAAAACAAAAACAAACAAACCTAGACAACCCTCTGTTCAAATTTTCATCGCTTATTTCACCTATCAAAAAGTACTTCAGTGAGCAATTAGCAGTTTACTTCTATGAAGCTTTCTAACTGAGATATATGAAATGTAATTGACATATTTCTTTTCTTTTGTTTGTCTTTAAGGTCACTTATATCAGTTAGAGTAGGAAATCAGTTTGTGATTTGTCTATCCTTGTTTCAGCTACCTTTTTACGATTATATAATTATCCGAAACGTACATTTACATCACCTCTTCATGAAAGACCATGGGGTTTTTTGTTGTTGTTTTTTTTTAATGAAAATTCCGAATCCGTATTCGTCTCTGTTTCTCTGTGTCTGTCTGTCTGTCTGTTTGTCTGTCTCTCCCCCCTCTCTCTCTCTCTCTCTCTCTCTCTCTCTCTCTCTCTCTGTTCTGTCGATTTCACAAGACTGGACAGTGAAGAGAAAGGAAGAGAATAAGGAATAAAACATCTGTTTTACAAAGCTATACAATTTTTGTCTGTCCTTAATCTTCCTATCTGAGTCAAGCCAGCTGGCACGTTATATAACATGTGTGGGTGCAGGCCTGTGTATCACTGAATGGTAGATGAGTGCATGGAGTAGAAAGGAGAGGATAAAAGTAAGAAAGCAAGCAAGTAAGGACACGCTAAACATAGTGTATTTGATACGTATCTCATTATCTTGTCTAAAGTGTGGGAAGAGAAGACAAAACAATTTATCTTAATGCTCATCCTTGATGTTGTAGAATTCGATCAAGTGTGACACTGGGTATATTTTGTACTTGTTTTTTGTTGCAGACAATAGCCAGATATAAACATTGAAATGCGTATCCATGTACGCACATGTAGCCTGCTCATGCACGCACACACACACACACACACACACACACACACACACACACACACACACACACACACACACTTCTCCACTCTCTTTTTGTGTTCAGTCTGGCTTTTAGGCTATTGGTAAATGTATCATTCATCTAAATAAAGTTTCATTCATTTGTGTTTTTGGTTACTCACGCCTTCATTTATTTATTTCCGTGCATCTCACGGTAGTACCTGGCCATTGCTGCTCCTCACTCATCATTGGTTTGTGACATTGCTGGCAGCGGTGGGAGAGTCTACCATGATGTGTTTGTGTCATACTCTCAGATTGTACACTCTCCTTTGGCATTCCCTTAGACAAGGCTTTTTTCAGAGCTCTGCTTTTGCACCTGTTGCCACCAGTCCTCTGCAGTGGATGAAACGAAATAAAATGGCTGTTTTGGAAAAACTGTCAGTCACTCTGCAATTGCAGCTGTATATATACCTTAATCTGGGTACTGTTAGTGCTGATCTGTACCACTGACACGTCAAAAGCTCGTTTTTCTCCACTCCTTCCAAACTACACAAGAGGAAATAACTGTGCCCCCACTACCACTGGCTTTGTTTATTTTATTTTATTTATTTATTTATTTATTTATCTTATTATTATTATTATTATTTATTCATTTATTTTATTTTTAAATTATATTAATATTTATTTATTTATTTAGTTATATATTTATTGTTTTTTTTTTATTTTTTTTTTTTTTTTTTTACGCTTATAGTTGACTTCATCAATTTTTTGCGCCTTATACATATTATTATTAGTAGTAGTAGTTCTCTCTTTTTTTTTCTTTTTTTCTTTTTTTTTCCCTTTTATTCAAGGCCTGACTAAGCACGTTGTGTTACGCTGCTGGTCAGGCATCTTCTTGGCAGATGTGGTGTAGCGTATATGGATTTGTCTGAACGCAGTGACGCCTCCTTGAGCTGCTGAAACTGAAACTGAAACTTGGACACTGGATACCACGCAGCAGTTCAGTTTTCCAATCAAGAGATTGCCACAGAAGCTGAAGCTTTGAGACAAGACAAGCAAAGCTGGTCTGACAAATTTATGAATGGCATGGCTCCTTCTTACCTTTCTGAACTTCTGCATTACTGCTGTCCATTTCGCCAGCTCTGCTCATCAGATGATGACAGCCTCTTAAAAATTTCCTCCTACAGAACCAGATCACATGGAAAGCACACTTTCTCTTTCCAGTCTTGTACCTCATAAAAAGCTCTCACGTTTCCTGTCCACGAAGCTGTTTCTTGCCCTTCTTTCAGAATTTCTTCGAAAATTCATTTATTTCCAACCATTCTTATCAGTAAATCACCTCTTGTCTTCATTTTTATGTTGTATTTTGATTTTTACTTCTGTTATAGTTACTTTTTTTTTATACAGAATACTTTATTATTCACATATATTGTAAAACAAACAAAACAACTACGAGAAAATCACAGTTATTCAACGTGCATATATATATATATATATATATATATATATATATATACACACTATAGTGTGCCTACAGTGTCACCTGCACCACCCCCACCCTGTCTCCTTCCCTCCCCATCCCACCCCACCCCCACGCCCCTTTTCTGTCTCCCTCCCTGCTCTTTCCAAAGTCCAGCCTTTGAGGTTGTGCCAACACTGTGCCAACCTCCCTCCTCCCCTCCCCCCCCCCCACCTCCCCTTCCTCCGCTCTCAGCCCCACTCCCTGATTGGATGTCTTTGTTCAGCGCATCCGCTGTCACCAAGCCCAGCTGTTGAATTGCGTGCGGTTATGACTGTAATGTCTGCTGCAACCCTTGTGTTGAAATAGGTGTCGGCATGTTCGAAACATGCTAATGTCGGCATGTCGGAACAGTAAGGCGTCTTCTCTTTCAAGTCGTAATCCTTCCCTCACCCACCCGCCCCTCCCCTCTCTTTGTGACGCAGTATGTTAAACTTGCCGTCACTGTGTGTCTACACAAGCTGGTTTTGAAATGAGCAAATCAGATCAAACTGTTGCATTGGACGAATCAGGATTAAGCAGTTAACTCTCTCCATACAAACGGCGAAAGAGATGACGTTAACAGCGTTTTACCCCAGTTACCATCATCAAAATATTGCAAGCGGAAGGCTCTTATACTGAAGAGGTGAATGTTGGCAAAGAATACCACAATTCTGACGACGGAAGCTAAAGGTAGGGTCATTCAGACACCCACTGGACATCCGAGGGGTCTGTGTAGAGGAGAAGAGAGGACTGGCTGTACTGAGTGAGTTAATCTGTCAGTCATTCACTTAGCGTCACTGGGACCAGCCAACATTGGCTACTATCATTTAACCAATTGGGCAGTGAGTGTTGAAGCTTGCATTAGTATGCACAGTGTGTTGTGGGAAGGAATAAAACCAGTCAGCACAACAGATTCTTAGCTGTCTGCCAGAAGAACTGAACACTGACACAGGCTGACTGACTGATGTGAGGTGCAAGGAAATCCTTGATGGGCTGTGAGTACATGACTTGTAACGGTGTTATGCTATGTTGATAACTTAGTTTTGTTGGGAACAATGTTTTGTGTCAGTGAACAGCAAATTTAAGTTGATTTTGTGGCTGGTGGAAAGAAAAGGGGTTAATGTGTAGTACTGGCCTATATCTTTGGAGTCCCCCACACCCCCCTTCTATTTTGTTACACATATCTTGTTCTCATTTTTGACATAATCGGTAGTGCAGTGATATGTCTGTGTATTGTCAGTTGTTGACTGACTGTGGAAACAGTACAATCTTTGAGAGATGAGAAGCCACCGGTATGGTATATGTGTAGTATTTTGGTTTTGCTACAACTAAAGTGGATTTTGATGCATTTTTGATGTACTACTTCTTTTGTATATAAGGTGGTGTTGGTTCAGTGTGAAACGAACAGATCTACAGGTTACCATTGTCAGTGTATGTTGAGGATTTTTCATGTGTGTGTGCACACATGGGGGTAACAGCCAGTGTTGTGGAACACATGTTTGATAAATAAGTCTGGCAACTCTTTGCTTTCACCAACACTTTATTTGCATAGATTCAAGCAATGACAAAAAGGGTCTTCAGTGTGTCTGAAACAATGAAAAGATGATGGATAATGAAACAAATAATGCATGGCGAATTCGATGTAATATGATGAATGATAGTGATATAAGTATGTCTAGAGTTGTAATCCTCTATGCCCTCTCCAAGTCTGTGGAGGGAAGCGAGGAAGACTGATAATATGTAGTGTAATGAGGGGAATGGTTAAAGGAAATGGAATAGTTAGTGTATGAGAAAGTTAGTTGACACTGATGGTGTGACAATCAAGGAGCAATGTGTCAGTTGTGTGTCAGAATTTCGTGCTAGAGTTTGCCAGTCTGGCGGAGCGACGGACGTGGCGATTGCTGGGTGGAGGATCAGCTGCATCAGGCAAGGGCCACTCTTCGAGGCCAGGGGCATTGTGTGGTCTTAAAGCTTGAAGGACTCTTGGGGTACGACCATTGGTGACATGCCCTGAGGTAGGTGAGGTGGTGAAGGTGGGGGAACTTGGCGTGGCTCTGGGGGTAGGTAGTGGATACAGGTTCCTGGTCGAGGTGGTCTTGGTGGTAGTTGGTGGACACAGGTTCCCTGTCGTGGTCTTGATGTCGGGAAGTGGGCACGTTGGGTAGGCCTGAGGCGTCGGTGGTGTAGCTGCTGGAGGAGCTGTTGAACTGGGTTGAGAAGGCTGTCTCATCGTTGGTGGTGGCATCAGAAATGCAGGTGGACCAGGGGCCATGAGTAGTGGTGCCCGGGGAACAACCGGTAGGTATTTCTGGAGGAATTTTCTGTTGCGCAGCATGACTCGTCCTGAGGCATCCACTCTCACCATGTACTGATCAAACTGGCGTACTTCTACAATGACACCAGTTTTGTCCCATTTGGTAGGATTAGGTCCAACTTGGTTCTGGATTCAGACACAGTCTCTGAGCATCAAGCACGTGACGGTTACACAGGGCTTCTTCACGAGAAACTGTCAGTGTTCAGGGAGCCATTGGCGTCATTTTTGTCTGTAATGAGGTGCTTTACTGTCTTGACATCAACTTCAGCGCGGCAGTTGCCATGGGGAAATGCAACGGAAGCGGTTCTGTGGCGCACTCCCCAGTTGTGGAGGAAAGTGACTGTTTGGTGAGAGGTAAACTCTGGTCCTTCATCAGATGTCAGCTCATCGCTGATGCCATATGTCACAAAAATGCGGCGTTGGGCAGTGATAAGTCCCGCTGTGCCATTTGATGCTTCCTGCACGATGGGCCAGTTACTGTATCTGTCCACAGCTACAAGGTAGTGGTGTCCTGCGGTACTGGAAGCAACCAGACTTTGGAATGGGTAGGCAGGAGTCATTGGAGGCGTGGGTGGTGGTGGGTGCACTTGGCTGTGAAGGTGCCATATGGTTACAGGCTGAGCAGCGTTGCAACATCTCAGCCATGGCTGGAGTCATGCCTGGCCAAAAGAAGTATGTCTCTGCTCTGGAACACATTTGTGTCACGCCCTGATACACTGTGTAACGCCTGGAGAACCTGCATGTGGAGGGAGGTAGGTATGACAACCCTGTCACAGTACAGGATAACGCCATCGAAGCTGGTGAGTCCGTCACGAAACTGGTAGTACTGCCACAGCTCTGAGGGGACTCTGGAACAGTCCTCTGGGAAGCCGTCCTCTGTTGCGTCCATGAGTTTTGTCATGCTTGGGTCGCTGGCAGTAGCAGTGCGGATCATGTCCCGTCATCATTCTTGGTGACTTTAACGTGAGAGTTGGCTCTGACAGCACCTCCTGGGAAGGCGTGATTGGGAAGCATGGGGTTGGTAACTGTAACAGCAATGGCCAACTACTTCTCCAGACATGTGCCGCACACGACCTTCTTATCACAAACACCATCTTCTGCCTCCCTACCCGTAACAGGACGTCATGGAAGCATCCTCGCTCTGGGCATTGGCATCTCATCGACTTTGTCATCGTCAGGAAGAGGGACAGGCAGGACGTACGAGTCACGAGTGCCATGTGCGGCGCCGAGTGCTGCACAGACCACCGCCTTATCGTCTCTAAGCTCAACCTCCGCATCCAGCCCAAGAGACGACCTCAGGGCATGAAAGCACTCAAACGCCTGAATGTCAACAAGTTGGAGCTAGGTAACATCAAACAGAGCTTTGCTGACACCCTGGAGGAACGCCTTGGGTCCACCGTTCTGGACAACCAGAATGTGGAGGCAGCATGGGGCGCACTGCATGAGACGGTGTACAATACTGCCATGGAGTGCCTGGGGCCTTCTATCAGAAAAGCACAAAGACTGGTTTGATGAGAACTGCACAGAGATCAAGCAGCTGCTAGAAGACAAACGCCAAGCCTGCAGAGCCCACATTGAAGATCCCAAGTCACAGTCAAAGAAAGACATACTAGAGAGCGCACGCAGCACCATCCAGCTGAAGCTGCGGCAGATGCAGGATTCCTGGTTGAGCAACAAAGCTGATGAGATCCAGGGCTTTGCAGACAGGAACAACATGAAGAACTTCTATAATGGCCTGAAAGAAGTCTACGGTCCCACCACCTCCGTATCTGCTCCACTCCTCAGTGCTGATGGTTCTACCGTGATCACTGACAAGGACGGGATCCTTGAGAGATGGGCTGAACACTTTGACAGTGTACTGAACCGCCCCTCCACCATCAATGATGAAGCCATCGACGGACTCCCCCAGGTGCCAGTCAGTGAGTCGTTGGATGCCATTCCAACTTTGGAGGAGACCCAGAAAGCTATCCGTCTGCTATCCAATGGCAAAGCCCCTGGCTCAGACTCCATTCCAGCTGAGGTCTACAAAGAAGGTGGTATGGCGCTGACTGAGAAGCTTCATCAGCTGTTCCAGCTCATTTGGCAGCATGAGGCAGTTCCACAGGACTTCAAAGACGCTTCCATCATACACCTGTACAAGCGCAAAGGAAATCGTCAGGCCTGTGACAACCGTCGTGGAATATCCCTGCTGTCCGTCACAGGCAAGACTCTAGCCAGTGTGGTACTCAACCTTTTCATAGCGCACCTTGAGCAAGGTCTCCTACCAGACAGCCAGTGTGGCTTCCAGAAAGAACGCGGGACTATCGACATGGTGATTGCTGCCAGGAGAAGTGTCAGGAAAAGAACGCTGACCTTTACTCCACGTATGTCGATCTGACCAAGGCCTTCGATACTGTTAGCAGAGATGGCCTTTGGAGAATCATGGCGAAGTACGGGTGTCCCAGAAAGTTCATCACCATCATACGGCAACTACATGATGGGATGCTGGCCCGAGTCCAAGACAACGGAGAGACTTCAGAACCATTCCCTGTCTCCAACGGAGTCAAGCAAGGGTGTGTTCTTGCCCCCACCCTGTTCAGTCTCATGTTTTCAGCCATGCAGCGTCAGAGACGCTGACGTAGGCATTGGCATCAGGTACCGCACAGATGGCTCACTCTTTAACCTCAGGAGGCTTCAAGCAAAAACCAAGGTGAGGACAGACACCGCCAACGACTTCCTGTTTGCTGATGACTGCACTCTCAACGCTGCCTCCAAAGCTTACATGCAACACAGTGTCGACAAGTTCTCTGCTGCCTGTGACAACTTTGGCCTCACAATCAGCACAAACAAGACTGAGGTGATGCACCAGCCAACTCCAGGAAAGCCTTACGTTGAACCAAACATCTTCATCAACGGGCAACGACTGAACGCGGTGGACAAGTTCACATACCTGGGCAGTACACTCTCTCGCACAGTTGTCATCGACGACGAGGTGAATGCCAGACTCGCCAAAGCCAGCACTGCCTTCGGCAGACTCCATACGAACGTTTGGAACAGGAGAGGCATCACCTTGAAGACGAAGCTCAGAGTATACAAGGCCATAGTTCTCACCACACTGCTCTATGAATGTGAATCATGGACGGTCTACAAACGCCACGCCAAAAAGCTGAACCACTTCCACACCACCAGCCTCAGAAAACTTCTTGGCATAAAGTGGCAAGAGAAGATCCCTGACACAGAGGTGCTCACTTGTGCAAACTTGCCCAGCATCTACACCATCTTGATGCAGGCCCAGCTGCGCTGGGCAGGCCATGTAGTTCGCATGCCAGACCACCGGCTCCCCAAGAAACTGCTGTACTGCAAACTCCAACATGGTAAGCGCTCCCATGGAGGCCAAAAGAAGCGCTTCAAAGACACTCTGAAAGCTTCTCTGAAGGCCTCCAACATCAGCCACGACACATGGGAGCTGGATGCAATGGATAGTCTGTAAGTGGCGTTCAGCTGTCCACAAAGACGCCAAATCCTGAGGCCAACAGAATCGCTGCAGCAGAGCAACGCAGACAAGCCAGGAAAAGCAGTGCCAGCAAGTCCCTGACAGCCGCCACCATCCCCTGTCCACACTGCGTCAGAACCTTCCGGGCGCGGATTGGCCTCACCAGTCATCTGTGCACCCACAGAGCCCAACCCACCCACCCCCAGGATGACCAGATGGTCCTCGTCGATCCCGACGGACGAACCGCACTCCCTGTCATGGGCCTTCCAATGTTGATGATCTGCCATCAATTTTGGAACTTGTAGAAAGCCTAATTAAAGATTTTGATTGGTGGAAAACGTTCTTTTGATAGCAGCATTGTTTCTGTTGCTGCCACTGGAGAAACATGTGGGTCTGGGTTATGTCTGTTTCCACTCTTTCTCCTGTATTATCCACGTTTCCTGTCTTCGGTATTTTGTCTGTTTTCCCTTTAATGAGACTTCCAGAGCCTTCATGACGGTAGCAGTAAGTGGCATGTAGTAATTCGGGGCAAGAGGTCCCCCTTTAGCAAAAATTCCGATTTCCCTTCTCGTTGGAGCCACAACATTTCGTAACCAAGTGAAAACGATAAAGGCCCAACCATGCTACAACATATCCCAAGGAAAGGAAAATTGAAACGAACAATAATATGTATGAGGTAATCAATCCAAAAAATGACCTTCTTGCCCCAAACGTGTGGCAAAACGCCCTCACGAGAGGTGCAAAGCGCCCAGCATGGGCATTTTGTCCCCACATTTCGGGCGTTTTGCCCCTCGATTTAATTACAGACTTAATGCTTAAAAAGGTATAGATCGCGTTGCATTTAGATTGTAAAGGGCCTTCTTCAGTGAACTGGGAATGATTGTATCTTTATTCATCTCTCTCTCTCTCTCTCTCTCTCTCTCTCTCTCTCTCTCTGCCCCACAATCTTCATTCTTTACACTTACCACTCCACATCCAGTAATCACATAAGCACGCTCTCTTTAAGAGTCTAGACAATTCTATTACAATCACGTCAAAAGCAAATTCTGCAATAAAAAATAATCAACAAAACTGGTTGCAAACGACCCCCTCCCTCTCTGTCTATCTGCAAGTTTGAGAATCCAGGTTTGCAAGTCGATCAGTGTCACTAGAATCGCAGTTAGGGCAGACAAACTGGACAAATCTAAGGGCGTGTTCCTCATGCGTCCATTGAAGGTACACAAGTTGCTGTATGCGCACCTCACGAGGACTGGTGCGACTGACGACATATTAAACAGGACCAATCCTCTTCTTCCTCCTTCATCTCTTCCAGTTTTCGTTTGGTGGTTCTTCCAGATGTCTTCCTAGTCTCAGCTATGCTGCTCTGCTGCTTTGGCGACTTTTATTTATGGAACAAATCGTCTTTGCCGAATGAGTCATTTACCAGAGAGTTTCAGGTCAAGACCGGTGTCAGGCAAAACTGTCTATGTTTTTCTTCCTACCTGTCATTATTTGTATTCAGGAAACATTAACAGAACAGAGAAGAAACAATCCGAGTCCAATGGACACTGTGGAAGCAGATGGATGACCTGGACTTTGAAGATGATCTTTCCCTGCTGCCCCATAACCAGCAGGAGGTGCAGGATAAGACCACAGTACTAGCAGACACCTCATCACCTCAAGTAGGCCCCAGCATCCACAGGGAGGAGACGAAGATCAAGAGAAAAAATGTAACCAGTCCTGAGCTAGTCACACTCGAAGGTAAGATACTGGATGAGGTGAAATGATTCACTTATCTTGGAAGGACAATCCACAAGCAGGACGGCGCATATGCAGATGTCAAAGCAAGGATTGCCAAGCCCAGTACAGCCTAAATACAACTCATAAACATGTGGAGCTTCAAGGTGCTATGCAAATAAATAGAAATTTCGGTTCTTCAATACCAACATAAAGTATGTGCTGCTGTGTGGAACTGGGTGATGGAGGATGGAAAACACTACATCTAATAAGAAAGTGCCGATATTCATCAAAAGCTGTCTGAGAAGAATCCTCCAGATCCACTGGCACCACAAGATCAGCAACGTCGACCTATGGTAGGAGACACAATTGTCAGCTGAAAGGAATTCAAAGAAGAAACTGAGGATGGATCAAGCAAATGCTACGACGAAAGTCATCGTAAAGCATCACCAGACAGGCCCTGACATGGAACCGCCAAAAGGAAAAAAAAAGGTTGACTGAGAAACTCTTGACGAAGAGCAAAGTGAGAGCTGTATGATCAATGGTTTCTCCACAATGGGAAATCATTTACAGTTAAGTCTTTTGTGAAGGACTATAACTCAAGCAAGACACTCACCACTATAATCAAATTCTAGCCCAGATAGTTGTAACAGCAGTTACTCCTCTGCGGTTCTGATGGTAATAGTCGTACACGGGCTGACTATCATACATCAAATAACACTTGACGAAGACAACTCCAGGCAGTCACCAAGAAGATGGACCTTACCTGGATCCAGACAGAGGCAAAGTCACAGCTAGGAGAGCAGATTGAAGGAGTCTGTTGTTGATGGTCGTAACTCATCTGAGTTGAAAGATATCGGGCATCTGAAGTGCACATTCATGCGCGTACTACAGTTGTGTGTGTGTGTGTGTGTGTGTGTGTGTGTTTTGTATATGTGTGTGCATGCACGTGATTTCTTTTCCAAGTAAGTGTGTGAATGTGTGTGCGTGCTTGTGTGCATGCGCGTACGAGCATCTAATTCAGCTCTGTGTGTGCTGCATATGTACCTTTGGTAATCTGGCTATTGATCCCAGATCTAAATAAAGTAAACTTACTCTCCATGAACTGTTGTGCCAAGTGCAGCAGCATCGGCTGACGAAATTTCAGCTGATGAGCTTCACACACACACTCTGTGTGTGTGTGTGTGTGTGTGTGTGTGTGTGTGCATCACACAATCGGAGTAAGAGAAAAGTTGGTCAGTGTGTTCCTATTAGCACAGGTTGGCGTACAGTCATTCCCACACATGTAAATAACTGTTATTCTTTAATTTCGCATAGGCGTTTCCGTAAGTCTTTGTAATATAGTGTATGTCTGGGTATTGAAAGACATGAATGAACAAAAGGCAAATTACTACGTTCATTCATTTGTGAAGGAACAAAGCCCAAACAACAAATCTTAACAAGTCCTGCTCTCTTTCTCTCCTCCCTCCCTCCCTCCCTCCCTCTCTCTCTCACTGCACAAAGGTGTGTGTATCAGTTGTATGTATATGTCGTGCTAACCTGTTCACACACACATACACAGCGGCATGAAGAATGTGGTACAAAACGTATTCAGACACGCACACACACATGCACCAAACACACACGTGTATGTGCACGCTCCATGTCATTGGTCTTTCTCACAAAATCAGAATGGAAGTTGGCCACATAACGGAAAACAAGACGCGGACCAGCCCTCCACCAAATTTATCTAAGATGTCATCAACTTTGACAGCAGCCAGCTGCTTGCTGTGCCGCCATCACAGTCACGATTGGGGAAAGAGACGTGCGTACACTTTGTCCAGTACGTACGCCATGTGAGTTTCACTATATAAACGGCTATAGGTCGTCAATAATTCCCCAGAGTGTACGCCGTGCAAGGGTTTTTCTTTAAAGTTGGTAGAAATTATAGTACGTAAGGCAAAGATTAAACTGGTGTGTGGTCTACACCAAAGCAAGTCTACTTTGTACGATTATAAAATACGATTCCTTATCATTATATCGTCGCCATTGCTGTCAACGTTATGATCATTATTTCCACCACTGTCAACACAACATCATCATCGTCCTGGTCAGGATCATCAATGTTGTTATCATTGTCGTCTTTTCTGTCACTGTATTGACATTTTCAGTATTCTTAGATGATTTTTTTTTTCTAAGGTTATAGCGAACGTACAGTAACTCATTCACATCAGGCGTCTTTCAAATCAATTCAGAAAGTAACAGCCATGATGTATGATGCGTCAGTTTCAGGTCTTACCAGAACAAACAATCTAAACATCTTATGTACATGGACCCTGCTAATTTGTGGAATGAGGTATTGCCTCCCAGCTCAGTTTGCTGACATGTTCACTCATCAGTGGAACAACACATACTTCAGTATCACAGGTGATCAACTGGAGATCAATGACATTTGTCCAGGTGTGGAATACATCATAAAACAAAACAACACAAAAAATTCAATTGCGCGGATCAATGTGTCAGACTGTGAGAGCAACTTGCCAGAATTCCCAGCACACCAGGGAATGTTATACGGGGTGTGTGGCAATTTCACCACTTTCTGCAAACTGTTCATAGAGGTACCCCAGGGTATGTATGTGCGTGCTCTTGTCCAACGGTTAACATACTGGTGTGGCCCCAGGCACTGGCGAACTGATATAAGCTATCATGTGGATATGTACCAAGTGAAGTGTAATCTTCATTCTCTCAAAGAAATGTACATTGAATCACCCGCAAACATCACGCACATACTACACGCCAACAATCCACAGGTAAAAGTATTCATTGAGGCCATCAAGTATCATAATCTCATTGTACAACACGTAACGGGATATACCGGCTATATAACAGGACCGTATATTTTGAGAAGTAATAAAGTTATCTATAATGATTTTGTAGTCAGTGGAGAATGGACAGTACCATCTGGATGGGTCATCATGATCAGCATTCAACAGTTTCCACAACGATTTATATGTAGCTCATTCGAATTTCCCATCACACTAGTATACTCCAAACCAAACACATCCCACCAAACTGTTGAACAAATATGCCGTGAAAGTCCTCTATCAGCGTTTATTCTGAACACATCACACCTTAAAATTCAGTTTCGTTACAGTGCTTCTGATCACGGTGGCTTGAAATTTTATGCATCTGTGCTTTCTTCAGATAAACAGTATTTACAGTTGCCGAGCGGTTTGTTCAACTGCTCTGTAGACAACTTCTCTCTTTTCCAAGATCATGTTCACTGCAATCTATTGCCCGAGTGTGAAGACGGACGGGACGAAACAGAACTCTGTCCCTTCAGCAGTCCTGACTGCCAGGGACTGGTGGCTTCAAGACACAAGTGTTTTCAGCTGATAACTTTGGAAAATAATGTACCCTTCGAGTTAACCAGGTATTCGTGCCAGGAAAGGACTGCCAGACTGGGGTCAGTGAAAACAAGACAAGAATATGTAGATCTCTTATTTCTTTTTCAGAATTATCGTGGCATTTATATGTTCTGGGATTTCAGATCGGGCTGGTACTTTCTGCCGTTTATGTATAGCAAGTTTCGCAGGTGGCTTGACAGCTCATTGGTATATAGTATGAATCACATTGAAGAACATTCTCAATACGTTCCTTCAAGGCTGATTAAACACTGTGAGTTTCGCAATGGTCTGTTATATTGCGAGACGGTTTACACTGAACTGATATTGTGTGAAATAAGTTTTCGGTCCTACGGTACCGTTAATTCACGTGTGTTACTGACTCCTTTCAAGTCATATGAATCTGTATCTGCACACACACGACAGTCTGTGGTTATTTGTCCAGACGGTCATATGACAAACGTGTTTTTTTCACGTGATCCTAAAAGTCATTGTGTGAAAACAACTCGCTTAAAACTTGAAAAGTTCAAGAACGTGAGTGATGCACAGCAAACCAATATGATTTTCCTTGGAAGAAGATTTACATCTGCGTATACAGTGTTTCGATGTGATGATATAACAACAGTGCAACACACTCTTGTGTGTGACTTCAGGCAGGATTGTCCAGATAGCAGTGATGAGTTATTCTGTGAACATCCTTCATGCCGTGGTTTCCTGTGCTCTAACGGTCAATGTGTATTACTCAGCCAACGTTGCAACCAATATTCAGACTGTGTGGATGACTCTGATGAGGTTGGGTGTCCTGATGACCACGCCTACCTAGCTCAGGTCAAAGAGGAAGACGACAAGCAACAATTCTATGTCAGTCTGGACGGCACAGGCTACTTCACTCAGCAGGTGATGACAGTTGACGATGTTTGTCCTTACAGTCATTTCCGCTGCAAAGATGAGTGGCTGTATTGTTTGCCTGTCTACACGAGATGTAATGGATATTTTGATTGTGTTTATGGTGAAGACGAACAAGACTGTGTGACAGTGGCGTGTCCTGGTTTCTACCGATGTCGAGATTCCGGAGTTTGTGTGCACAGCAATCATCTGTGTGATGGCTGGGGTCAGTGTCCACAACGTGATGATGAACTGATGTGTGACAGGACCTGTCCTGAAGCTTGTGTGTGTCAGGGTTATGTTTTTATATGTGGCAACCCGTTTCCGTCTGACTTATATGTGCTGTTGAGATACGTGGATGCAATGGGTTCAAAAATGTTACTCACCGATTTTAGTAAAAACTCATATCTCGTTCATTTAGTTTTATCCCACTGTGCACTGTACAATACATCACGTATTAAACTTTTAAACTTGAAATATCTTGATCTTGGTAATAATAACTTAAAAAGTATCGACATCACGATTTTCCTTCAACTTCCAAACTTGAAAACCCTGCACTTAGAGAACAACCCTCTCAGCAAAATGACGAGTAAAATGAAGAAACACATTCATTACGCATTGAGACGTATGTACATAGCGAAAACACAAATCAATATTCTTGACAGCAAGTTGTCTATATACTTGCCTGACATCATGATTCTGAACATGTCGTTTTGCGCCATTGGAACTATTCGACGGAAAGCTTTTAAAGACATGCCAAAACTGAAAGACCTTGATATAACAGGGAATACAGTTTTCAACATTCCTCCGGATCTGTTCTCAGGATCAGCACAATTAGAACACATTTTTTCGTCAAGCTATAGATTCTGTTGCAGGTACTTATATCCCAAACTTTCAAATACATTTAGCTGCTTTGCACCTAAAAGTGTACTGCCTTCGTGTACGTCACTATTGCCAACTGGACTGTACAGGGCGTTCTTTTGGTTAATTGGTGCCTCTGCCATCATTGGAAATTTGGCTTGCTTTGTTATTGCTTCTACAATGAATACAGTGTTTGGGGGGGAAATGCTTAAGACTGTTAAACATTTGCTGTTTGCTTACATGTATATGGGAAGCCATGTCAGTATTGTTGTGGTAGCAGGCCACATATATCGTGACAAATATATTCACTATAGAAACGAATGGACAAATGGTGTGATTTGTAAACTGGCTGGGTTTCTTTTCTCTCTCTCTTGCATAGTGTCAGCATTAGTGATTTGCCTCATCACTGTGAACCATGCAATTATACTTTGTTTCTGTGAAGATTCAAGAAGGCTCAATGAACGTTTAACAGTCACAGCTCGTATGTCAGTATGGGTCGTTGGAACCACGTTGTCAATGATTCCATTTCTTCCTGGACTGTCACACTGGGGCCTCAATGGCCAATCTGGTCTGTGTCGTTTGGTTTCATTTGATCATTATTATTCTAAGCAAGACTTCCGGTGGTTCACAGTGATTGCGGCAATGAACTTTATTTTGTCTGCAATGATGCTGGCTGTCCAAGTTGTGATCTACAAGCGAACACCAAAGTACAGATTGACGCTCAGTCCCTCCAAAAGACCGGTGTATTCTTCAGTGCACGTGATGGGAAAAGTGACTGTCACAGAAGCCATTTGCTGGCTTACATTTGGATTTTCTACAATAATGAGTTCACATGGTGTTGCTAGTTTTGATCAGATCCACGATATTATGGTTGTGTTTGTGTTACCATTCAACTCTGCTGTCAACCCACTTTTCTCCATGTGGACTGTTAGGACACAGCGGCAACGCCAAGAGCATGAAGATAAATTAATACGAGTTTTAAAACAAAGGGCTTTCCTAGCCAGGAATACTAACAAGCGGATTAACTGACTAGCCACCTAAATAAACAAAGAAAGAAATTGATAATAACAACAATTTTGATTATTACAATTATTATTATTATAATTATTCTTGCTGTAATGATTTGTAAGTTTCAGCTGCTAATTCATCCAACAAATTACGTCACTATTTTAAGTCCATTTGCACTATAGTAGGGCAATCATACATAACAGTTTCAACTTATGTTTCAAGGTGTCATCGTGGAAGTTTCTGAATGAGGTACTGTGGGATATTTTCTCCAATGGGA
The DNA here is from genome assembly GCF_041734735.1 of Babylonia areolata. Taxonomy (NCBI): domain Eukaryota; kingdom Metazoa; phylum Mollusca; class Gastropoda; order Neogastropoda; family Buccinidae; genus Babylonia; species Babylonia areolata. The sequence continues at coordinate 27,814,963 of NC_134898.1, forward strand.
TAGCTGATGTCAAAACACCTCTGTCAGGAAAATTGTATTGTATTTGTATTTTTCTTTTTTTTGCCACAACAGATTTCTCTGTGTGAAATTCGGGCTGCTCTCCCCAGGGTGAGCGCATCGCTACACTGAGATCGTCACCCAATTTTCTTATTTTTTCCTGCGTGCAGTTTTATTTGTTTTTCCTATCGAAGTGGGTTTTTCTACATAACAAGGCCGTGAGCTCTTTGTGCTCACTGATGTACAGTCCAAGTGGCCTAAGTGACCCCATGCAATAGATGACAATGGAGATGATGGAAAAATGTTAACAATTGTTCACAGTCTTCAATCTTCCAGAGGAGGTTGTCAATGACAATGGGCCTTACTTTACCTCATGAGGAACAATGACATCAAATACACCAGATATGCTCCTTAGCTTCCAGGGACAGATAGAAGAGCTGAGAGGTTCGTGGAAGTCATCAGGAAGAGTCTTGTAATCGACAGCAACCTCTCCTTGGAGCATCAACTGGCAAACCTGCTTCTTCACTACAGGTCAACTCTACACACCAAGATGGGAGTATCACCCGCAGAGTTGTTCATGAAACGACAACTGAGGACACACCTGTCCACGGTGAAACCTGACCCTGAAGCAGGCATCAGGAAGAAGCAGCAGCATCAAAAACAGCAGCATGACAAAGACACCAAGGTGTTACGAGGTTTCCATCCTGGGGACCATGTTGCTGTTCGTCAGTTCAGATGTCCAGAAAAGTGGGCATTTGGTACAATCGTTCAGCGCCTTGACCCTGTGGCCAACATGGTACAGTGGGCACACAGAACATGCCACGTCCATGAAGATCGCACCAGATGGATATGCCGCACATGTGTGTGACAGTGTCCCATACCTACAGATGGGCCCCAAACCCGTATCTGTATGTGTGTGTGTGTGTGTGTGTGTGTGTTTCAGTAGGATTGTGAAACCAGCAATTTCATTAATTCCCTGAAGGTTTCAGTTGTTAAGTGTAACCATTGTGGCCATCAGAGATTTCACGGAATCACTAAATTCTCAGATAGATTTAAGACATCTCTAAACTTCCTATCCAGTAAAATGATACCACGTTAAACTTGCAAGATAAATTTCATTTGTTCATGAAGGTCATCTGTGTGATGGCTGGGATCAGTGTCCACAACGTGATGATGAACTGATGTGTGACAGGACCTGTCCTGAAGCTTGTGTGTGTGTCAGGGTTATGTTTTTATATGTAACAACCCGTTTCCGTCTGACTTATATGTGCTGTTGAGATACGCGGATGCAATGGGTTCAAAAATGTTACTCACCGATTTTAGTAAAAACTCATATCTCGTTCATTTAGTTTTATCCCACTGTGCACTGCATAATACATCACGTATTAAACTTTTAAACTTGAAATATCTTGATCTTGGTAACAATAACTTAAAAAGTATCGACATCACGATCTTCCTTCAACTTCCAAACTTGAAAACCCTACGCTTAGAGAACAACCCTCTCAGCAAAATGACGAGTAAAATGAAGAAACACGTAAAATGAAGAAACACGTTCATTACGCACTGAGACGTATGTACATAGCGAAAACACAAATCAATATTCTTGACAGCAAGTTGTCTACACACATGCCAGACATCATGATTCTGAACATGTCATTTTGTGCCATTGGAACTGTTCGAAAGACAGCTTTTATAGACATGCCAAATCTCAAAGAGGTCTATATAACAGGGATCATAGTTACCAATATTCCTTCTGATCTATTCTCAGGATCAGCTCAATTAGAACACATCTTTTCGTCAAGCTACAGATTCTGCTGCCAGAATTTATACCCTACACATTCCGATAGATTGAAATGTTTGGCACCTTGCACAATACTGCCTTCGTGTACTTCGTTGTTACCAACTGAACTGTAAAGGGTTTTCTTTTGGCTAATTGGTGCCTTAGCCATCATTGGTAATGTGACTTGCTTTGTCATGCCCTCTAAAATGAAGACATTGTTTGGAAACAGTTTCTTTATGAATGTTAGTCATTTGCTGTTTGCTTTCCTGTGCATGGGAAGCCATGCCAGCATTGCTGTGGTCGCAGGCCACGTATATCATGACAAATGCATTCACTATAGAAACCAATGGACAAATAGTGTGAGTTGTAAACTGGCTGGGTTTCTTTATTCTCTCTCTTGCATAGTGTCAGCATTAGTGATTTGCCTCATCACTGTGAACCATGCAATTATACTTTGTTTCTGTGAAGATTCAAGAAGGCTCAATAAACGTTTAACAGTCACAGCTCGAATGTCAGTATGGGTCGTTGGAACCACGTTGTCAATAATTCCATTTCTTCCTGGACTGTCTCACTGGGGCCTCGATGGCCAGTCTGGTCTGTGTCAATTGGTTTCATTTGATCATTATTATTCTAAGCAAGACTTCCGGTGGTTCACAGTGATTGCGGCAATGAACTTTATTTTGTCTGCAATGATGCTGGCTGTCCAAGTTGTGATCTACAAGCGAACACCAAAGTACAGATTAACGGTCAGTCCCTCCAAAAGACCGGTGTATTCTTCAGTGCACGTGATGGGAAAAGTGACTGTCACAGAAGCTGTTTGCTGGTTTACATTCGCATTGGTGACGATGATGAGTTCATGTGGTGTTGCTGGGTTTGATCAGATCCACGATGCCATGGTTGTGTTTGTGTTACCACTCAACTCTGCTCTCAACCCACTTCTCTACATGTGGGCTGTTAGAACACAATGGCAACGTCAAGAACGAGAAAATAGATTAGTACAAATGTTGAAATCACGGATTTCAAGCCATTCAAAAAAACCACGTGTTGAGTAAATACTCAAGTAAACAAAGAGTTAGTATACTGTGTAGCTGAAGTAGTTCTTGTGCATCGTTCGGTACTTTATTCTTTGAAGTGTTTCACTGCTTATATTGTTTTGTGTGATCGTACGAACTCTAGGCAACATTTAATGGGATTGATCAGAAGAAACATTCAGACAAACGTTCTGTCAAAGTTTTGAAATTGCATGGTTCGCTTTTAGATTTTTTGTAACAGCTGGACACTTACATGTTAAAAACAGCCGTACGGTTCCTGATATTCTAGAATATTTCATAAAAATTTAATATAACTGGTCACTTTCCCCCAAGCACCTTGTGTCTATTCTTCGTTCAAACGTCGCCAGATTTTTATTGTCCAGCTATATTCAGAAGTGTGTCAGCAATTTAAAAAGAAGACTGACAACCTAAGAACAAAATGAAACACGTGAAATGATTGTGCAAACATCCCAGCAGCTTGACATGCACAGAATGCAATCAACAAGTGTTTTTGAGAGAAAAAAAAGTATTAAAAAAAAAGTTTCCAGGTCATTTGGTTCCGCAGAAAAATGTAAACTTTTCTTGCTTAATGTTTTTTTTTTTCAGCAACTTTAACTTTTTTTCTTTCATTCATAAGAATATATATATTCACATATATACATATATACATACATATATATATATATATATATATATATATATATATATATATATATATGACTGTCTAAGCGCGTTGGGTTATGAGGCTGGTCAGGTGGTGGTGTGTCCATCGAGATCGATGATGACCATCGGTGTCATCCAGCTGGGGGATGGGGGGAGGGTGATGGTGGGGTGGGGGGGGAGGATGCTCATGAATCTATCTGTGAATGCGCAGATGGCTGAATAGTCCAATCTGCGCACGAAATGTTCGCTGACAGTTGGGGCAGACAAAGACAGGCATATCATTGTCAGGGAGCTTGTTTGCCCGTGACTTTCTGGCCTGCCTCTTCTGAACAGCTACAGCAGTCCTGTTGGCCTCGCACAACTTGGCGCCTTTGTGCACAGCAGCGCGCCATTTGTCACGGTCCACTGCAGATTCCTCCCAGGAGTCAGGGTTGATATCAAACGCTTTCAGAGAGACTTTCAGAGTATCTCTGAAGCGCTTCTTCTGACTTCCGTGTGATCTCTTCCCTTGTTGCAGCTCACCATAGAAGAGCCTTTTGGGCAGCTGATGGTCTGGCATGCGCGCCACGTGTCCAGCCCAGCGAAGCTGGGATTGCATCAGGATGGTGAAGATGCTGGGAAGGGTGGCTTTTGCGAGCACCTCTGTGTCTGGGGTCTTGTCTTGCCACTTGCTGTTCAGTAGCTTCCTGAGGCATGTTGTGTGGAAGTGGTTCAGCTTCTTGGCATGTCGTTGGTACACTGTCCAAGTTTTGCAGGCGTACAGTAGTGTGGGGAGAACTACTGCTCTGTAGACCTTTAGCTTGGTCTCAAGACTAATGCCTCTTCTGTTCCAGACATTTGCATTGAGTCTACCAAAAGTTGCGCTTGCTCTTGCAATCCTAACGTTCACTTCATAGTCAATGGTCGCATTTCGTGACAGTGTGCTGCCAAGGTATGTGAACCGCTCCACCACACTGAGTCTCTGACCATTGACAGTGAGAGGAACGATCCTTGTTTTTTTCTTTTCTTTCTTGTTGTTTCGACCGCTGATGTAGGGTCCCTGCCAGCCGCGGTATGCTGGCCAGGGTGATATGGAGCAGGCAATTTTTAGGGCACCTTTTCTAGCCCCTTCCTCATGCCAGGGAGGTGAGCAGTGCATTCCTAAAGAGGGCTGCTCAGACGCTCAGACGGCTGCCGAGCTCCATCGCTGCTCCTGTCGACGAAGAACGACCCTATGGCCTGAGCCGCCTGCGTGCAGGTCTGCGGCTGCGACTGCCAGTGTACCCACACCTGTCGTTTTGTCACTCGCCTGTCGCCACAGGACTTGGGGGTGATGGAATGATGAAGGATGAAAGGTCATTTTGGATGACTGATGACTTGCGCGATGAGTTTGTTTAAAGTGAAGAGGAGTTGCACAACGTCAACCTCACTCTCTCATCCGGGTCCACCAATTTCCAGTGGCAAGACTAAGTCGAGACGACTGGAGGATGAGCACGGATGCAGTGGATGACCAAGATATCCTTTCGGTGTCTCATCTTGCTCTCTGCACTCCACAGTGCGTTGCTGTAACCGCCTTCCTCTCCGTTGAACCGATAGGTTTCTTCCACAGATTCTGCCGGATCCAGACTTCGCATGCATGGGTAGACACACCCCGGGGGCCAACTGCGTGTGGCATGCACACAGCACGGTGGAGCTAGATGGCCGTCGGTGGCTCTCCTGAGCCAATGCCCTTTTATGGATCTCCATAAGGGTGTCTAGCCACCCGCCTCACCAGTCCCAGAAGGGAGCAGTGGGAGTGCCGGTTTAGTCGCCGGCAACCCGACCCTGAACAGGTTGTACTGGATTACAGGTTACCAGTAGCAGATCTAATGACCTGACCTGACCACTGGCTGGTCAGGTATCTGCCGAGCAGATGTGGTGTGGCGTATGCCCCTATATGGATTTGTCCGAACACAGTGACGCCTCCTTGAGAAACTGAAACTGAAACTCTAAGTAATTTGACTGAGTTGCTATCTGTGTGGCGTGCCAAACATATCAGTGTTCACTTGTTCAGTTTTCTACTTTATTTTATCTTAGTTATTGATTTTCTTTTTTGGGGGAGGGTGGGGGAGGATGGGTGGAGAGATGGGGTAGGGGGGCTGGAGTGGCACACTTCTGCATTCATTATTAAAATAAATATGGTTCTGTTCACATTTATTTCCCTCCACACCTCTTTATGACTGACGGAGTGAACGTCCACGCACTGTTGTGAACACTGCTCAGTCTGTTTTGAGGGTGAAAAATTGTGGATATTCCCGCAGTTATGTATCTATTTAGTTTGGACACATATTCAACAAACATTATGTGTGGGCGTGTCCGTTTTGTAGGTTCAGAGGTGTGTGTGACAAAGTTCACTTTCAGCCTGGTTTCGCGACTGAGCAATTGTCGTCATCAGTAGAGAAACCAAGTTGATAATGCCTGCGTGATTTGAAATGAGGAGGTACGGACACACGTGAACGAAGTAATTCGGTTTCAGTGCAAAATCACTTCTGTTAGTCAGCCTGTTACCTGTCTGATATCGATAGTTTGTAATGAAAATGTGCGTGTGCCTATGTAGAAGACAGGGACACTGAATTTAAAACAAAGAGAGAGGAGGAGATTATGTGTTTACAAGAACGAATTCTGGAGCTTGAAGATATGGAAGGACGGCCAGAGAGAAGAATAAAGAATAAAGTGGAGGAGGAGGAGGAAGAAGAAGAAGAAGAAGACAGAGAGGAAAATGAAACTCGAACATAAAACACATAGTGTTAAGTAGCTTTTGTGAGTGCTATCCATTATTTTCTTTTTTTTTAAATTTTCAGTGTGTGTGTGTGGTCGTTCTTAAGTTTAGAGTCTTTTAGGCATTTGGTTCACAGAAGATCTATCAAAAATAACTGAAGTGAATACAAAAGACAAACTGATAGAAGCTAAGAGGCTTTTCAAGATTTGGTCAAAACGTATATGTACACCCATTGGTAGAATTGCTATTTTAAAATCACTTATACCTTCAAAACTCATTTACTTGTAGATTCTTCTTCCCAATCCCCCGGACAAAGAGATAAATCAACTACAGAAACTCTGGTATGAATTTATATGGGATGGCAAAACAGACAAGATTAAAAGAATATATACAGTACATAATGTTGGAAATGGAGGTTTGGGTATTCCAAATATACAAAAGTACATAGAGGCTCTAAAAATATCATGGATTAGGAAATTACACACAGGAACAGCAAAGTGGAAAAAAATACTCTTAGTCAAATCCCCAGAAATCAACTCCCTGGATCTGTACGGACCAAGAAAATTTGTAAACACTGAATGTAATAGTTTCTGGAAAGATGTATATTGGGCATATGATAATTTTACAAAACATGTTAGGTTAAAAGAAGCACAAGAGGCACTCCTAGAACCACTTTTTCATAACGACAAATTTAAAGTCGGTAATAAGACAGTTCATTAAAAAAAAATTGGACCAGTAAAGGTATTTTTCTGGTTAGATATATTGTAGATGAAAATGGGTGCTTCCTTAGTCATAAAGATTTCACAGAAAAATATGAGGTTAAAGTTAATTATTTACTGTATATGGGATTTATACGTTCCATTAAAAGTTACTTGCACACAAACAATATTACTATCACAGACAAAACTTGCAATAAAGAACCAAAAGCACTGCAGATAATAGCTAATGTTAAGAAAGGATCTAAAATTTATTATGATATATTACTTGAACCAATTTTTCTATACAATATAAACTCTTTTATCAAGTGGGAGCAAAAACTAGACATTGCAATAAATTGGGATTTCACTATGAAACAAGTGAAAAGCATAAAAGAAGTAAGACTGAAATGGTTCCAGATTAGAATATGTCATGGTATATTGGTTACAAACAAAATACTAAAAAAATGGGAATAACAAATAGCGACATGTGCAACTTCTGTAAAAATGAAATAGACACAATTCAACACTACTTATGGCACTGTACATTTACTCAGCTCTTTTGGGGGGACTTAGAGAATGTCTTGAAGGAAAAGTGTGAAAATTGTGCAAATGTAAAGTTTAATATAGAGTTAGTATTATTTGGAAATGATGATGTTACAAAAACAGGTGAAATATCTGACTATATCATTCTAGTGGCGAAACATTTCATTTATAAATGCAGAATAAATAAAATCAAACCATGTATAAAGTACTTCCTAACAGACCTAAGAAACATATATAAAACCAAAAAATATATACGCTTGATGGAAATGATGTCCATAGCATTTTCTAGAAAATGGTGCCCATACATAAAAATGATTGAAGGCAACGAGGAGGAGTAGAGACAACCACGAATGTAACGTTTGTTCTTTTATTTATTTTTTTCCCCTTTCATTTACTTACTTGTTTTTAACACTGCATGTGACTTTTTTGTTTGTTTTTTCTCGGTATGAAGACAGTGTTGTGTCATTTTCCTGATTTGCAGTTTAGGTGGTGCACAGTGGCAAATATTGTTGATTCCAGATGTTGGTTTTGTATGTCCGTCTGCATGTATTAAATGTTAAACTCGAATAAAATATTTATTAAAAAATTAAAAAAATTAAAAAGGGTGGCGCTCTCAGTGTAGCGACGCGCTCTCCCTGGGGAGAGCAGCCCGAATTAAAAAAAAAAGAAAAAAAAAAAAAGTTTAGTCTTTTCACTGGAATAGGAAGTTATTGAGCTTGCTTGGGTCTCTTTCTTCTCATCAGTTGTCTTTGTCAACATTGATCCATGTGGACCACCAGTCTGAGGGTGGCGGGGGGTGGGAGTGCACGGAAGATGGACAAACATAATGAAAGACAGCGGGGGGAAAAAGAAAGAAAGAAAGAAAAACAAGAGAGGCAAGGCCTTCAAGACTCACTTGTGATACACTTAAAAAAAAAAAAAAAATCCAAGCTTTTTATGTATTGAGTATAATTTCAAAATGTAATGTTTAAGATGAGAAAGATCAGTTTAAAGCAAATTAACTCCCCAAGTATTAATTACAGAGTAATTTCCCTTTTTTACTATCTGCACCAAAACGTTTGCAAAATAAATAAAACTTCCATGCTTAGCAAAAGAAGTTCCTGTTTGAACATAAAATGATAATTATGACTGCTCTTGTTGTTGGGTCAGAATATCAGATCAAAGTGCTAAGTTTAGAGAATACAAAAAATATAAATATAACAGTAAATGCAGTTTGCATATAATTAGGCTTCATTTTTTATTATTTTGTGCCCACCCCATAGGTGCAATATTGTTTTAAACAAGATGACTGGAAAGAACTGAATTTTTCCTATTTTTATGCCTAATTTGGTGTCAACTGACAAAGTATCTGCAGAGAAAATGTCAATGTTAAAGTTTACCAGGGACACACACACACACACAGAGACAACCGAACACCGGGTTAAAACATAGACTCACTTTGTTTACACAAGAGAGTCAAAAACTATAATCTCCATACGGCAATCAATGTTCAGGGTACAGTGCACAATCAGCACAGGAAAAACTTCACCTCTGTTTCACAGCAACAACGGGAGAGGGGCTGGAAGAGGAAGGTGCCGATGGCGTGCAAAGAAACGGTCACGCTCTTCCTCGTTCCCTTTCTCTCCCGCTTGCTTTCCGTGCACGAGATGACAGCAGGAAGCAAGATCACCAAGGATAAGCCAGCCACACTCAGTCTGGATCTGTTACTGAGCGATTATTGTCGTCAGTAAGGGACTTAATAGATGGTGGCATGTGTGTGGGTTACAACAGGCACTACTGTGGGTGGATGTCACTGGTCTCAAACGGAGGGAAGGTGAAGATCACCTCAATGGAGAGAGGTGAGTGTGGATGTCATTGTTCTGAAAGGAAGGTGGGCGAAGATCGTCTCTAAGGAGTGTGGGTGATGATCGTCTCAAGGAAGGGGGTAGGGTGAGTGTGGCTGTCATTTGCCTCAAAGTATAGGTGGGTGTGGATCGACTCTAGAAAGAGAGAGAAAGGGGTTGTGATTGTGATCGGTCTTAAAGTGAGGTGGGAGAATATCATCCCAAGAAAGGGGGCAGGGCGTGTGACTGTTTTCGGTCTCAAAGGAGGGTGGGTGTAGATCATCTCAAAGGAGGGTGGGTGTAGATCGTCTCAAAGGAGGGTGGGTGTAGATCATCTCAAAGGAGGGTGGGTGTAGATCGTCTCAAAGTAGGGTAGGTGTAGATCGTCTCAAAGGAGGGTGGGTGTAGATCATCTCAAAGTAGGGTAGGTGTAGATTGTCTCAAAGTAGGGTGGGTGCAGATTGTCTTAAAGCAGGGTGGGTGTAGATCATCTCAAAGTGTGTTGGGTGTGGATGGTCTCAAAGTAGGTGCAAATCATCTTAAAGTAGGGAGCATGTAGATTGTCTCAAAGTAGGGTGGGTGTGGATCATCTCAAAGTGGGTGTAGATCATCTCAAAGAAGGGGGGGGTTGTAGATCGTCTCAAAGTAGGTGTAGATCGTCTTAAAGTAGGGTGGGTGTAGCTCATCTCAATGTAGGGTGGGTGTAGATTGTCTCAAAGTAGGGTGGGTGTACATCGTCTCAAAGAAGGATGGATGTAGATCGTCTCAAAGTAGGGTGGGTGTAGATCACCTCAAGGGAGGGTGGGTGAAGGTTTGGGGAAATATAATTGTGATTGGTCTCAAAGGAGAGTGGGCATAGATCGTCCCAAGGAAAGGGGTAGGGCCAGGTGTGTGGTTGTCACTGATCTCAAAGGAGGGTGGCAGAAAATCTTCTCAAGAAAGAGAGTGAGGGTGGGGGAGTGTGGTAGCGATTCACATGAAAGGAACATGGGTGAAGATCGTCTCAAGAAAGAGAGAGAAAAGAAAAGGTGGTGAGTGTGGTTGTCGTTGGTCTCAAAAGAGCGTGGGTGTGGACTGTCTCAACAAAGGGGAGGGATTGTGGTTAAGATTGATCTCAAGGGAGGGTGGATGAAGATCGTCTCACGGAAGGTGGTAGGAGTGGTTGTCACTGGTCACAAAGAAGGGTGGGTGTGGATTGTCTCAAAAAAGGGGGTGTGGGGGTGTGGTTGTGACTGGTCTCAAAGGATGGTGGGTGAAGATACGTCTCAATGGAGGGAAGTGTGTGTGGTTGTCATTTGTCTCAAAGTGGGGTGGGCGAGGATCATCTGAAGAGAGAGGCAGTATGAGGAGTGTGGTTGTTGAGGATCCTCTCTGGCACGTGTGTTTTTTGGTTTTGCGCAGTGAACCGGTTCAATGGTTGAGCTTGGTTCGAATCGGATCGAGCAGCTGATGAACTAGTGCAGTCGCAAACCTTGGGTTTTCATTTCTCTCCATTTGCTCGTTTGTTTGGCATGGAGCTAGTTGTTAAAGAGTTTCACAAGAAAACAGGATGGTGAACCATATCCACCCTGTGGAAGTTTTGGGGCTGTGAAAACTTTAGTTCCCAGGAGGAGAAGGGGAAAGGCATGGAAATGAGAAAACCAACGAATGATGTGGAAGCGTGCATTCATTTGCACATAATTATCACTGATTTTTTCTTATAGCGAAAACAAAAACAACCCAAAACAAACAAAAACAAAACCCCCCAGTTTCAGTTTAGTTTCACTTTCTCAAGGAGGCGTCACTGCGTTCGGACAAATCCATACACGCTACACCACATCTGTTGAGCAGATGCCTGACCAGCAGCATAACCCAACGCGCTTAGTCAGGCCTTGAGTGCATGCTTACATATTTGTGTACCTATGAAAGTGGATTTCATTTTACGTAATTTCGCCAGAGGACAACACTCTCGTTGCCATGGGTTCTTTTTCAGTGCGCCAAGTGCGTGCTGCACACGGGACCTCGGTTTATCGTCTCATCCGAAAGACTAGACGCTCAGTTTGATTTTCCAGTCAAACTTAGGAGAAAGGGCGAGAGCGGGATTCGAACCCACACCCTCACGGACTCTCTGTATTGGCAGCTGAGCGTCTTAACCATTCTGCCACCTTCCTCCAAACCCCCCAAAAAACAAAAAACAAACAAACCCAAAACGCGTTTTGAAGGGATGTTGTGACTCGCACTGCCGCGTTAGTTGCCATGAAATGAATGACGATGTTAATAAGATCATTTGGCACCGAAAGTGAAAAGTAATCAAAGACCACATGGTCATTAAAGCCAGACACACACACACAAACATACACACACACGCATAGATAGATAGATAGGTATACATCGGAAAGGCAGACAGGTGGATGGAGAGAGATACCCGAGGAAAAGCAAAATACAGAAAGAGAATTAAATGTTTTGTGTGCATGTGTATGCGAGAGCACGCTTGTATGCGTGATCGCGTGTTTGTGTGTGTGTGTGTGTGTGTGTGTGTGTGTGTGTGTGTGTGTGTGTGTGCTTGTGTGCTTTGACTTAGTCTCTGTGGTCGGCATGGCTTTAAACAGTTAATGACATCCGTAGCGTGACATAGCTCAAGGTGCTGTCCTTGTCGGAAGCCTTCCAGCGTGCTCTCCCTACTGTATTCCCAAACGGTCAGCCATAAACGACATTTCATAAACGAGATATGCTTTTATGCTGGAATAATGGAATACAAATTTGTAATACGTAATTCCTAGCACTTGCTTAGAATACTTATGATTGGACTGGAAAGACAGAAAGGCAAAAAAATTACTAGTATTAAGAAGACAGTGAGCTAAGGAATTATGACTTTATAATAGGTAAAATAATGGTGTGGATGGTGTGTGACTGAACATCAGGAAGGTAAATTCTACAGGGCACATGCACACACTCACACAAACTTGACTCACGGGACTAAACGGACAAGACAAAACAATACAGAGATACCAACATTAACGCGTATATTAGCATTGATAAACAGAAAGTATCTTTTTTGGTTTAATAAAGAGTGTGTGTTGGCGCTGGGCCGAGACCCAGCCTCAGCAGCAGCAGCAGCTACCCTAGCTGTTCAGATGGGTAACACACTTGAGGGAATTTATGGATATAGAAAATGTGCTGCTCAGTGTTGGTGGTGGACGAACTTCGTATGTATTCGTTGTTGTCGTCGTGAAGTGCGTGGTCTACCTCATCTATCGCAGTAGTTGAGCCAGTGGAGCATTGACGAAGTGGTCAGTGTAAAGGATGGAAGCTGACTGACTTGTCCACTGGTTGCTATCTCCGTTGATGCCTGAGCGCCGGTGAGTTGTTGTCAGCAAGCGTCGTCTGCTTCCGTTTGCGAGAGTGACCGACCTTTGGTGATAACAGTCTTGGGGTAAATACCTATGCTATACCCCGTTTCACAACACGCTCGGGGGGGAGCAGCAGACGTAAGGGCGGTCCTCACCAGATGGTTGGCACAGGCACTCGCTGAACCAACAATCTCGCTGGAAGAGCCTGATGGCAAGTTCCATTTTGCTTGGAAGGCCTCCCACTCCTGCACTGTGGTGTAGATGTTGGGATCGCAGAAGGAAGTGCAGGTCCGATTCAAATGGACTTCAATCCCAGCTGGCATGTAGGGACCATCCAATAATGCAGGCAAGCTAGAGCCAGCCTGAATCCACATGACCTGGATGGTGTGATCCAAGTGAAAATGCACATCGAAAGCTGGCCTCCCGAAACCTGGAGGGGGTCAGGCTGATGTTCTCTTGACCCACTCCCGGGAGGGTCACTACCTTGTTGTGGTCGGGAGGCTTAGTGGCCAGTGATCGAGCGAGTTGTGTCGGCGGGGGCATCAGTGCTTCTTGGGTTTTGCTGCTCTGGTCCCAGGTCTTAATTGACAGCCTACATAGCCATCGTAGCTGTTCAGCCTGAATAAGTGGTGGTTTTTGTACTGATGCCCCTGATGGGGCTTCCCATGCCAAACAGGTCGTGAGTGAGGCCCAAACTAAACATGACCCACTGTCCCTTTCGCTATTCTCTATTCTTCTTTATACCACCTCTTTTCTGTCCTCAACTCCCCATCAAGCCTTCTTTTCCACATTCTTTTTTTCTCTGCGGCCTTCTTTAGGCCCGCCGTGTTTGCCGTGCGGCGCGACCTGTGATGGAGGGGAATGAGATCCTGGGGATTGAGAGAGCAGGCTGCTCTCAACACATCCCTTTGGCTCGGACCTCTCCTAAGACAGGCGGCACACATTGGCCTGTGTGTGTCAATCGGCTACCCCTTCGTGGGGCTGGGTCAAGACTGGCAGTTTAGAGGCTAACGAAGGTAACCCCCGTAGTGCTCGGTTCTCTGTCCCTGGGAGCTGGGCATGATCGGGGGGGAACGCGTCGTATATCCCTCCCGAAACCTGGAAGGGGTCAAGCTGGTGTTCCCTTGACCCTGGTCCCTAAGTTGGACCCCATGGTGGGTGGGTAAGGGAGTGATGAATTTACTTTTTTTTTCAACATGAATTCCGAACAATTACACCCCCCTAACTTTGGAAAAAGACGACGACAAGGAACAGACGACTCAGACTCCGATTCGGAGGTCGTTGAGACCTCTGGATTTTGGCCATCGTGGCTTGTGATGGAGGGCGCTGATGACGACAAGCCCTTGTCGGCTCTCAGCCCCTTCACTGTCCAGAAGGGTTTTCAGTGTCTGGCAGGATCGCTGAAATCCATCAAGAGGTTGAGGAGCGGAGCATTTTTAGTGCAGAGTCAAAAAGGCAGACACAGCTCCTTCTCAAGGCGACCACTTTTGTGGATAGGGCGGTGAAAGTTTCCCCTCACAAAGGTCTCAACTGCTCAAAGGGGGTCATCAGATGCCCGGAGTTGAAAGGTGTGTCTGAGGCTGAAATCAAGAGCGAACTGTCCTCTCAGGGAGTGACCGACGTGTACAGGGTGGTGGTGAGGAAGGGGTCGGACAGAGTCCTGACCAACACTTTCTTCCTCACCTTCTGCTGCCCGGATGTCCCCAAGGACATTCAGGTCGGATACCTGATAGTGTAAGCCTGTACGTGCCGTCCCCTCTAAGATGTTTTAAATGGCAGAAATTTGGACACGTGAGAGACCAATGCAAGGAGGAAAAGGCGTGTGGCACCTGTTCGAAGGCGGCGCACCAGGGCGATTGCGTCAGTCCACCCCGGTGTGCGAACTGCGGAGGTGGCCACCCGTCCTCATCTAAAGACTGCCCCGCCTGGAAAAAAGAAAAACAAATCCAGAAGGTCAAAACAGAAAAGAAGATATCCTTCTTTGAGGCAAGGACACAGGTGGAGGCCGCGTCACCTAAGGCGTCTTACGCCTCTGTCGTCAGACCCAGGACGGTGGACGTCGCGGTCCAGACGACGTCCACAGGGACACAGACGGACGACTTACCCACCTCGTTGGAATAGTTGGCCTTGGGTGGAGGCGCCGTGTCCACCCTTTCCCATCCTGTGCGGCAGTCCTCAGGTGCTGCTGGGCGGGAGCGGAAAACCTCGGGCGGAGGCACGTTGTCCGCCTCCCGCCCCACCCCACCCCCCGGCCTCCCTCGCCCCGCCTCTCGTCTGCCTGGCCCTCGGGCTGGCGGAGGTGGCCAGAAAACCCCCGGTACCTCCAAAACTCATGGAGGGGAGGGTTGTGGCCTCGGCAGGATCGGGAGGGGCCGAGGTCGTGGATATTCCGACTCGGTCGGAATCAGAAAAAATAATTTCTAAAAATAAATACTCCATCCTGGCCAACCTTGAGCCACCGCAAGCAGAGGAGCAGGGGGTAGCAATGGAATGGGCTGCTGCTTTATTTTTTTAACCTTCTTAATGGCAGTGATCCACCGGAACATCCGGGGGTTCTACACCAATTTCCAGGAACTCCAGCTGCTTTGTTGTGCTTTGAAACCTTCAGTGCTGGCGCTGTGATGGCAAGGTTTTATCTCTCTCTGGTTTTAACTCCGTTTTTAAACCCGCTCAACCAAAGCAAGAGGGATTGACGGGAGGTGTCGCTCTTTTTATTCGCAAGTCCCTTTTATACAGTACAGTTCTTTTAAGCACCCCTTTACAGGCCGTGGCAGTCAGAGTCACACTTGAGAAAACCATCACTGTCTGCTCTCTCTACCTTCCTCCTTCCGTCCATGTTCTGAGGCAGGACCTCATGAACCTGGTCGACCAGCTGCCACGTCCGTTTTTACTGTTGGGCGACTTCAATGGATACTCCCCGCTCTGGGGAAGTGAGATGACATCAGCCCGAGGTCTTCTCTTGGAAAACCTTCTTTCCGACATGGACTTGTGCTGTCTTAACGACAAGTCTCCCACTTACCTTCATCTGTTCTCTGGAAAGCTCTCGTGTTTAGATCTGTCGGTCTGCGATCCATCGTTGGTGCTGGACTACGAGTGGAAAGTGCACGACGATCTGCACGGGAGTGACCACTTTCCTGTCGTCCTCCGCCCCACAGATGGAGAAGGTGACTCTCTGCCTGACCGCCTGAACTATGACAAAGCAGACTGGAGTTTTTTTACCACGAAGATAAGAGCGGAGCTATAGGAAGAAACAGTATTGAAAAGCATGGACCCTGCTGACACTCTGACTCGGATCGTTTCAGATTGCGCCAAAGCAGCAGTCCCATCGTCTACCTCCAAGCTGCAGGTGCCAAGAACGCCCTGATTCAACGCGGAATGTCGGGAGGCCCGTAAGTCTCGGAAGAGAGCGCAGCGACGCGTCTTTCGGAGACCGGAGACCGATAGCGTTCAAACCCATCAACAGCTGAGGGCGAAAGCCAGGTATGTTTTTAAAAAGAGCCAGAGAAAGTCATGGAGAGATTTTTGCTCTTCCTTAACCTCCAACACACCCAAGAAGAAAGTGTGGAGGGTTCTAAAAAGAATTAAGGGCAAAAACGTATGCCCAACCTTTCATCATCTTAAACTTTCAGATGCTCTGGTCACAGAGAAGAAAGCAGTTGCCAATTTGCTTGCCTCTACAATTGAACAGAACTCGAGATCTGCTAACAAATCTGCTCGGTTTCTTAAAACCAAAAACCTGTCAGAAAAAACACAATGTAACTTCTTTTCCGACAACACAGAGAATTACAACCTTCCTTTCACAATGAATGAACTTAAATCTGCCCTTCAGACCTGTACGGATTCCTGTCCAGGAATGGACGAGGTCCATTATAAACTCTTAAAGCATCTTCCCCAAACCTGTTTGGACACCCTGCTTAAAGTTTATAACCACATCTGGGTCACAGGTTTTTTTTTCCACCCTCCTGGCAGAAAGCCCTCATAATCCCGCTGCCGAAACCGGGAAAAGACCCCTCGAACCCCTCCAACTACCACCCAGTAGCACTGACCAGCTGCATCTGCAAACTGATGGAGAAGATGGTCAACGGTAGACTGATGTGGAAACTAGAGACCGACGGCCTTCTGGCGAAAGAATAGTGCGGTTTCCGCAAGCATCGCTCTACCATTGACCATCTGGTTCGTCTGGAAACCACTGTAAGAAATGCCTTTGTAAACAAACAACATGTGGTGGCCATATGTTTTTTTACTTGGAGAAAGCTTACGATACCACGTGGAAATTTGGTATTCTCTCGGACTTGCACAAGCTCGGCTTCCGAGGACACCTGCCTCAGTTCATCCGCAATTTTTTACAAGACAGACAATTCCAGGTGAGAGTCGGCACCACCACATCCACGAGCAGGAGCTGGGTGTCCCGCAAGGGAGCATCCTGTCGCCGGCTCTTTTCAGCATCAAAATTAATGACATCGTTCAATCCGTTCAGAAGGAATTGGACAGCTTGCTGTTCGTGGACGATTTTGCCTTATATGCAACTGGCAGCACGTATGCCAGCATCCAACGACGGCTTCAGCTCTGCATCAACAAAATCCAGTGTTGGGCAGAGGAGAATGGCTTCACATTTTCGTCCTCCAAAACTGAATGCATCCATTTTCATAATTTTTGCCAGTTCTATCTGGACCCTGAAATCCGTCTGGGAAAATCCACCATCCCAGCAGTCAAAGAAGCGAGATTTTTAGGGGTCGTCTTTGATCAGAAGCTGAACTACCTCAGCTATATTAAACAGCTGAAAGTATCTTGCCAAAAAGCCCTGAAGATCATCCGAGTTGTGGCACACACGAACTGGGGTGCTGATAAGAGAACTCTCTTGCACCTCTACAGAGCCCTGGTCCGGTCCAAACTGGATTATGGAAGTGTAGTATACGGCTCGGCCAGACCGTCCTACCTGAAACTGTTGGACCCTGTACACCACCAAGGGCTCCATCTCAGCTTAGGTGCTTTCCGCACCACCCCTGTGCACAGCCTGTACACAGAGGCAGGGGAACCGCCTCCTTCCAACCGCAGACTGAAGCTGACCCTGAATCATTATTTGAAATTGTTTTCTGAACCTACAAACCCTGCTTACGATGCTGTATTCAACAACCCTTTCAATAAGAAATTTACAGACAACCCAAACTGCATATCTCCTCTCGGACTCCGCATTCAGCCGCACTTAGAAAATGCTGATCTGGATGTCGGTGGCATCTCGGATTTCTCTAAGTTCCCTGACAGCCCTCCGTGGACCTTTACAACACCTGTGGTCCGATTCGATCTGGCCTCGTACCATAAAGACACTACCAGTTCTCTGGCCTACAGAACCTACTTTTCGGAACTGTGCCACAAATTCCCCACTTTTCAAAGCATCTTCACTGACGGTTCCAAGTCAGAGGATGGAGTCGCTGCATCTGCGTTCTGTCCTGCCTTTCCTGACCGGCCCTCAACGGAACACATCCTGTCTGACAGCTCGGTGTACACTGCGGAACTGACTGCACTGGTTCTGGCGGTAAAAATGGTTCTCTCTTCGAAAGAAAAGAGATTCATGATCTTTTCCGACTCCTTGTCAGCCCTGGAGGCGATCGCCTGCAGGAATATCACTCATCCCAAACTGCTGGAATTTTATGAAGATTTTACTCTCGCAACGAAGAAAGGATACGAGGTTGAGTTGGCCTGGGTTCCCGGACATGTTGGCATTCGTGGTAACGAAAGGGCGGACCTGCTGGCCAGGAATGCTGTAAAAGAAGCACTATCCAGACCCTTTGTACCATATACAGACATGAAGCGGAAGGTGAACACTTACGTTAAGGATCTTTGGCAAGAGGGGTGGAACACCCAGACGGACAACAAGCTCTTTCAGATCCATCTGGACCTAAAAGAGACCCTCCCTTCGGGGGTGAAGAACAGAAAGGAGGAGTCTGTGCTGTGCAGACTGCGTACAGGGCACACTTTTTTTTTTACTCATTCTTACTTGTTGAAGGGGGAAGAGGCCTCTCGATGCATTCCCTGTGACGAGCCTCTCACCGTGAAACACGTGCTCCTTGATTGTTGGGATCTGCATGACGTTAGACGCAGACATTACACGGCGGCTTCGTGATGTCCCTCCATGGGCGCTGATGGACTTCTTAAAAGAAGTGAACATTTTTAACCAGATTTGAAGGTTTTAAACTATGGAAGTTTTTTTTAACTTTGGAGTGGAAAGTTTGAAGTGGTGACTCGTTTTAATTGGTTGTTGTTGTTTTTTTATCCTTGTAGTACATGTAGTTATCGACGCGGCGATAGCCTTGAGATGGCCTTAGTGGTCGGCGAGGCTCTACGCACCATAATTTCATTTCATTTCATTTCATCGAAAGCTGGTGGTTAGGCATCATCCATTCTCTCCGGGCAGGCCAAAGGGCTGGCACAGTTGATCTGCCAAGGTTCTCGTCGGCCCAATGGCTGATCTAAAAGTGATAATGAGGGTGGCCTTCCAATGGATTAGGGCCGCTGCTGAAGTCAGAGGAGGTAGACTGCAGGTGTCACAGACAGGCTCACCTAGGTGACTGATGCAACGAAGTGGCCACTGCAGCCTACTGACTCTCTGTGATACTGTTGTCAGCATCTGTCAACAGGCCCTGCCACTCTATGAACTGCACCAATTCAGTGAGTATTCCTGGACACCCTAGCAGTCAAACCATAACCTGCTTTAAGGCATCCTCCCTCTTTTCTGGCAGGGTTGGATCCAGTTGTTCATTAGAGTCTCTGGGCACCTGGTGTTCCAAGGCATGGTCTTCATGTTCACCACCTCCACTTCACATTCTGGCACCCAGCACCTCCTTGGATTATGACCATAGAGGCCCAGTGGAGGCGTGTTCAATACTGAGGCTCCTCATGGCTCACAGCTTCATCTGGGCCTCGTGTTGCTGCTGCCAGCATCTTCGGCAGCACATTGAGGACGTGTGCCCCATTCATTGCGCCCAAAATCATCGTGGGGAGGTCTTGACTGTCCGAGGTAGACGCCTGCTCCTCCAAGTCATGAGACTCAGGGACAGGATGCACCGGTGTCCCTGTTTGGGGACAGTCAGTCACAGTCAACTCCCTGCAAAGCCCAGAGGACCCTTGCCATGCCCTCTTCCTTTGATGTCTCCGTTTCCCCCCACCTTGTGTCTTGTGGGACTGGGGATCCATTACTCTGGGCTCTGGGGATCGCCGATTTCTGGTTATTGCCCGACAGTCACACCTGGATGACGATACTGATTTCTGGTTATTGCCCGGCAATCACCTGTGGATGACGATACCGATTTCTGGTTATTGCCCGGCAATCATCCCTTGATGACGATACTGATTTCTGGTTATTGCCCGGCAATCACCTGTGGATGTCAATACCGAAACTGGTTCCGTCTGGCTCCCATCAGCCTGTCTGTGTCCCGTGGACATTTGGGGAAGCTGGAGTGCTGCATCCACAACGCACCTTCTGGTCGTACCTGGTTTGCGCTGGTACCACTGCCCAAATGGCCATCATGCTCCCCCTCAGAAGTGCACGGGTTGGTGTCTTCCCCAGAGTCGCAGAGGGACTCTTCTGCAGTTTGGTCCATAGGGATAGTCTGTGCCACATACTGCACAGGAGTCCTGGAAGACCGTAGTACCTTCCCAAGTTGTACTGCAGGACTGACTGATGTGTTACGTGAACACACCCGGGCACCTGCAACTGACTCACTCGAAACATCAGCTGACATCAGGCCTGCACCTCTCTCCTCGATGCCTGTGTTGGGACGGCATCACTACCCCACTGCTGTTCCCCTCTGTCCAGTAATGGGACTCACTGTGGGGGGGTGCGCCAAACTTCTCTCTCCTCATGCCATAGGGGGCGTTCTTCTTGAGCCCGGGTATTCTGTCCAGACGTAGCATAGAAGCCCCCTTCATCATCCCCCACATCACTGTCCCATCCCGAATGGGGATGGTGTTTATAACGGGAGGAATAACTGGCTATCTAGACAAGACCGACGCTCCAAGTCAGTCTCTGGCTCTTGATAGCATCTCCTATCATGGTCTCTTCTGTTGGTTCCCTGCTGGGGTGGAAATCGGGACTGCTTGGACAGTTCCCTTTTCTGGTGCTGGTCTGGTGCTGAGGCTGGATATTGCTTGGGTTGGCTTTTCCAACCGCCTTTTCCTGCTGCGGTGCTGGCTCTCCAAAGTAAACTTTGGGGAAAAGTGAGGCTTCCACTTCAATTCCCAGTACTGCGTCCAGCAACCCAGGATTCCCTCTCCCATTTCCTCACGAAGTTGCACCAGCTCTTGTGCCTCCTCAGCACACATCCCCAGAACCATGTCCATAATTTCTTGTCGAGATGCTTGGTTCAAGTTTGACCTTAGAGCCATTTTGTTTTTCCTTTCACTTCTTGATATAAATACTTGCTTTTTCTTATATCATTTTTTGTTCTTGATGTTCTTTTGTTTCTAATTTCTAAAATGTTCACGCTGCACAAACTAATTAACAGCAATACAGAAATTCTTCTCACTGATATTACTCTTCTACTAATTTTCTCTTGATTTCTCATGCTAAAAAAATACAGTGTTCACAAAACGTAGTAAGTCCGAATTAAATGGTAAAATGTTCTTCTTGCTGTTACTTTTTTTTCTAAACAGTCTTGGTGTCAAAATATTACTGAGTTTGTTCTATCCCACTTCTGACACCAACAAGGTGTCGCTACCCTAGCTGTTCAGGATGGCTGTTTGGGTGGGTAACACACATTAGGAATATAGAAAACAGGCATGTGACGCACTAATTGTTGTTGTTGTTGTAGAACTACTGATAATGTTCAACCAGGTGTTGGTGGCGAACGAACTTCGTGTGTATTCGTCTTGTCGTCGTGGAGGGCGTGGTCTACCTCATCTATCGCAGTAGTTGAGCCAGTGGAGCATTGACGAAGTGGTCAGTGTAAAGGATGGAAGTTGACTGACTTGTCCACTGGTTGCTGTCTCCGTTGATGCTTGAGCGCCAGTGAGTTGTTGTCAGCAAGCGTCGTCTGCTTCCGCATGCAAGAGTGACCGCCCTTTGGTGATAGCAGCCTTGGGGTAGATGTCTGCTATACCCCGTTTCACAACACCACTGATGGCGCCACCGTCACGGGGTGCCAAGCTGTGGAGAAGGTGCTGTGGACGAGGACTGGAGTGCAATGAACTCTTGAAGAAATTGAGTATTCCCGTCATGTGTTGTGCAGTGTGTTGTGTGTTACTGCCCTTCAACAATATTAAGTATGAGTGCATGAGTAAATGAGTTTGATTTTTCAAATAGGTTTTGTTTGTTTTGTTGGGTTTTTTTTGGTATATAAATGATATGATCACTTGCAAAGGTATCCGCCTTCTGTGCGATTCTTATTATGCACGTGAACATGGTTGACTGAGAGGAGTGAGATGTGAACTTTTCTGTCTGTATTTGAACTGGCATGAATGGATGTCTTTACATCCATACACGCTGCACCACATGTGCTAGGTAGACGCCTGACAGCGGCATAAACCATCGCGCTAGTCAGGACTTGAGCGTACACACACACACACACACACACACACACACACACACACCTTCTGTCTGGAATTCTGTTTGTCTGGATCTCTAGCACTCACCAACTCTGTCCTCTTTTAAAAGAAAACTGAAAACCAACCTTCAAAATGGCCTTGGGTGTGACGAAACGTAATCCTTTCTCTGTCTGCTCTCACCCTCTGCACTTCTCTTGTGTCCTCCTCTCCATTAGAGTCTACCTGTAGTGTGTGGGCTTATGGATTGGTGTTTGCTGTGTATGTGTGTGTGCATGCACGTGCTTGCAAGCGCGTGTGTACGTGTATGTGCGTTGGTGTTCGTGGGTAAGGCACATTATGTGCCTTTCTTCATCGAGTATTTGTATGTGCAATTTGCAGTATTGTACTGGTGTACATATACATTGTTTTCACTTCTATATCCCCATGTGCTCTTGCGTGGTATTATGCATAATTGTAAATGTGTTAAGTGGGCATAGCAATGGGCTCCACCATTTCTCCAGTCCTGTTCGTGCTGGCAATGGAAGTCATCTTGAAGGCCTGAATGAAGGGAACGGATCGAGCCGACCTCGGTAATGGATACCAGATAGCTCCTTTGAAAGCCTTCATGGATGACACAACAGTCGTTTCAGCAAAAGAGGATGACACTCGTGAAATACTGAAGTGGTTGGACGAGCTAGTTGCCTCAGCCAAGATGAACTTCAAATCAAAGAAATCACGGAGCCTCTCACTTCCTAAAGGAAAGGTAGCTCAGTCACATTCACTGTAGCCAACCAAGCCATTCCAACAGTGTCAGATGAGCCAGTCAAGAGCCTTGGAAGATGGTATGATGAGACCCTGAAAGATACAAAAAGAGGAAAGGAAATCAAGCTGACAGCAGAAGAAGGCCTGCATATCATAGACTAGTATGGCCTTCCAGCGAAGTGTGGTGTCTACAGTCCATGCTGATACCAAAGTTCCTGTGGCCTCTCCTGATGTATGATATAAACTGTAGCACAGCCAAGTCAATTGAGGCAAAGATCAACAAGTACACATGCATTCTACTGTCACCAAGCAAAGCTTGTCAAAGAATACATGGTAGGGAAGGTAAGACTTCTCAGCATGCTCGAAGACTCAGGAGACAGTATTGTGAGATCCAACCAACCCAAGCTGAAGACTGGCAGAAAATGGAAAGTCAAGGAGGCAGTCAGTACAGAAAAAGTAAGTCTTAAGACAAAAGAAATAATAGGACACACCCAAACCAACAGATCCTGGGATCAACAAAGATGAATGGTGGTCCAAGGCAAGGGGGAAAGCAAAAAGAGACATGTTCATACAGGAGATAAAGAAGGAAGAAGATGATAAGACAGTCCAGAAGGCAGTCCAGCAAGGCCAGCAGGGGCAGTGGACAACATGGGAAAATGCACTGCAAAAAAGACTCGGCTGGAGCGACATGTGGAACATGGCCCCTCTGAGGATCAACTTCATCCTAAGATCTGTGTACGACCTCCTTCCCTCAAATACAAGCTTGGTGAAATGGGGGAAAGCAGATGACCCTGCATGCCCACTCTGCCATGGCAAACAAACAGCGGAACATGTCCTCAGCTCATGCAAAGCAACGTTGAGCCAAGGACAATACACATGGAGGCGCAACCTAGTGCTAGAAAAAATTGCGCACGTGGTGAGCACTGTCCGAGGAGCACCAACCCCACCAGAAGTTCCAGTACAGTTCTTCAATAAAGTCTGGCCAGGAACAGCTGCAACATCCAAAGCATGGAAACGTGGGCTGCTTGATGGTGCCGAAGGTTTGGAATGCACAGTTGACCTATCAGAAGGGAAGAAACACCCGGAAATCATCAGCAAGAGCGGCATGAGACCTGACATGATACTCCACTCAAAGGCAACCAAACAAGCTTTTCTGATTGAGCTTACTGTGCCATACGAAAGCAGAATGAAGAAAGCCCACATCTACAAGACTGAGAAGTATGCTAGTCTAGCCAGCAGCCTGAGAGAATCTGGCTTCCAAGCCAAAGTCCTCGCCATAGAGATTGGTGCAAAGGGGTTTGTGAGTGCATCTGTCGACAGCGTCATGAAACAGCTGTCGATTTCCTGCAAAGAGAGGACACGGACTCTAGAGGCAATGGCAGAAGCAGCAGAAAAGGTCTGCATATGTTGTTGACCTGGGAGATCGGAAAAATCTCTACCCTTTACCCACCAGCCGCCGTCTTCGTGATTCGAACCCGGGACCGTCAGATTGAAAGTCCAACACTTTAACCATTCAGCTTTTGCGCCCGCAATGAATCTGATCTGGAACAGATAGGAGACCCATCATCGCTACGCCGTTGTTCAGCACAGTTTAAGTTTCTCTTGGAAATAAAGAGAAAGATCGACATCCTACTATTCGGAGTCCCGTGCGTGTATGTGTGTGCGAATTGGTGAGTATGTGCGCACACGCACAGACGAGTACATTGCTTTTTATGCGACATAAAACTGGATGATACTGAAAACATTTTTTTATTCAGTGTTTTTTACCATCAAATCTGCTTGGGATTCCATCCATTTTAAAAGTAAGGCTTCATTAGCTTTTCTTCGCTTTTCAGCCAAAGTGTTGAATGTATACATGAAAGGATTCACAGCGGAATTTAAAGGTAAAACAAATATAGCAAGAGCCACATTCACTTGACTAGGTATAGGAGTACCAGCCAAAGCCAGTATCCCACACAAACCAATGGGAAACCAGCACATGAAATCTGTTACTGCAATGGTGATCAACCGTTGTGCTATGGTCATGTCATGTGACACCTTAGTAGAATTAGTTTTCAATGCATTGTTCTGTATTGACCAATAGATGAAAACCTGGCCAGCAGAGACAAACAAAAATACAACAAAATTAAGAACAATCATAACACTAAACGAATAAACTTTTCCTTTGAACTCACGTCTTGTTACTGGCAATGGTATGCACATGCCTGTCTGACCATAGAATTCCCAGTGTGATGTCATCGGAAGTAATGGCAGAACGGCCAAAACCCAACCAGTCAACCAAGTCAACAGACAGGCCAGTGCTGCAGATGTTCTGCCAAACCTCATGGTGCTAAAAGGAAAGTGGAGGACAAGAAATCGATCCAGAGTTATAAACCAGATGATCAAAGCTGACACTTCACTGGACAAAAGAGATAAAAAGCCAGCTATCTTACAGGTCACACTGGTTTTCCATTTGTCATCATTGTAAAGGTATTGTCCACGGTACCATTCATCAGCCACCCCAATGGCTGTGATGTAGACACCCATCAGAAAATCAGCCACTGTAAGGTTGGTGACAAACACACTGAAACCACTTGAAGACGTCATACTTTTCACAAACAAACGTGCACAACAACAAAAAACGTTACCAGTTACTGACAGACAGGCAATCATCCACAAAAACCCTCGATATGTCCATGATCTCAACAAATCTTCACACGAAGAGATTTCGTCCCTTGGTGCAATACATGCTGAATCTTCAAAGTCAGGTGGAAGTATCTGACTGCAGCAGAGTTTATAGTTTTGTGCAGAAACAAAGTGTAGACTGGACAGATTTTGAAAAATGTCTGGTGGAAAGCCTTCCACAGGACTGCCATCCATGTACAGTTCAGTTAGATGTGGCGTTACTTTGAAACCAACTGGGCTGATTGTATGAATCGAAGTGAAAGTTAAGTTTAGTTTTTTGATGTCAGGAAACAACGAGAATACTGCAGCATCAAACACTGTCAGTGTGGTGTAGGACAAATCTATCAGCGTGAGAGCACTTCGCTCGTTAATAAGTGACAGAGATGGGTGGATTGAGATGAGAGCATCGTTCCCAGACAAAGAGAGTGACTTCAGGTTCCATAAACCAAGAAATGACGTCATGTTTACAGACTGCAGTTTGTTACTACTTAGATCAAGAAACCTCAGATTTGGAAGATGCATTTCGGGCACGTGAGACACTGAACAGTGTGCAAAAATGACACTAATAAGAAGGGTGTTGTTGCTCACATCACCCAGTGTCATACCTGAACCAGTTGCATCTAAGTACCGGAGCTGTGTGAAGGGTCCCGCTGAAAAAGGCTGAGGACACAAAAATGTATGACTTTGACACAAACAGTCCACAGGACAATGTGTATCACATGATAATTCATCATCATGCTTTGGGCAGTGTGGCCAACCATCACATATGTAGTCACTGTGTAAACACAATTTTGAAAATCTGCATTGATAAAGTCCCTGGCATTTCATTTCCTCACACCCTTCTTCATCCTGGTGGTCAGTACAATCGAACAATCCGTTGCATCGAGTGTAGACAGGCAGACAGTCATTGAGCTCACCAGGACACCGATAGTGGGTGTCAGGACAGGACTCAGTGGAATTCATTGGAGTGGATATGAAGTATTTTACACCATTAAAGTTGACAAGAGCAGGAGATGGAACAAGTGGCTGGTATGTCCTTGATCTGTATCTGAATGTCTCACAATTCATTTCATCTGATTTGTCATGACAGTGGAACATGTAATCACACACCTGGTTAAAGGGCAGACACTGACCATTAGTACATCTGAACATTCTGACACAGGGAGGGTGTGTACAGAAAGATTCATCACTTTCGTCCTGACAGTCAAGTATGAAGTCACACACCAGGGAGTAAGATACCATTGTTGAGTCATCACTACATGTAAATGTGGGGATGTAGGAGACAGTGTGATCTGATGAATCAGACAGATCTTTGGATGAGTCATCTCTAGAAAAAGTGCAAGGAGACGCAAACTCTTCAACACACAGTTTATATCTGTTGGACCCACACAGAAGAAATGCGTGAGTGACATGACCATCACTGCATTGTGTCATTCCTTGCTGTTCAGTCAGTATATATCTGATGTTATTGAAAAGAATTTCCTCTGAATGCTGAACATTTTTCTTCGTTAGATTTCCAGTGAATTCACAGATTGCCCTTTTGGCAAATAGCTGGGGTTGATTATGAACGCAGGCTACACGATCTAATTTCAAAAATCTATTACTTATGAGACATGTCTTTGATGTTATATATCTGTCACCAACACTGTCAACAGAGTGATGAAGGACTGTTCTGTCTTCGTGAATTATAGCGTGTATATACATATTTGACAAAGACCTATCATCAGTGTACAAACCAGTGACAAGATTTTTCAGCCTGTCCATGTGCACTTTTGTTGTTTTTCTCATTGTACGAAGACAGTCATTCATACACATTGGCAAACTTAACTTGCCCCCTAGTGAATTGCAGTAATCACCCGCCCTCTTGTTATGATCTGTTTCATCACCAGGAATTCCACGTACACTGTCCACTATTTTGTAGCAATGGTTACATAATGCTATCATTCCGTGGCACTGAGGACTGCTGTAGGGACATTGACCTGTTTCATCCCGTCCATCTTCACACTCTGTTTTCAGGTTACATGCCAGGTGGTGATGGAAGCTGGCATAATGGTCCACAGAACAGTTCCAAAAACCACTGGATGATTTAAAAGGCATATTACTGTCTGGAAAAAATGTAAACAAAACTCTGAAACAATCAGTGACATTTATGCAGTGATACGTATATACAACAAGACCGATCTTTGTGCCATGGCACATATGAGGAAAATCAGACTCAGGGCCACGTACAGGGTGCCAGACGTTTTCCCATCTTTCAACGTAATTCCTGCTGGAGTTGTTATAGTACTTGATTTTACAATATAATTTCACATCAGTCACATATTTCTTTGTTTCTTTGAAAGTGATCATCACAACAGTTCTGGCTGGCACCTGTATAGTCCTCCTGACAAACAGATCCTTGCTTATGTTTCCTCTTGGAGTTACGTACCCAGACGATGCTGATGTCATCACAAAGAGGAGGTCTTCTGCAGGTCATAATTTCGTTCATGGTTTATAAACTAATACAACACAGTTCTGACTAACAAAAAACTTAAAGCCCTAGTGAATAATAAAACAAAACTTTGAAAGGCAACGCATGATACTGATTATGCTGATCTAAACAAAAATGAAAAAGAGGAAAAGCCTTCACGGCTCTCGAGTAATTACTGTAGCATAATACAAAGCGAAAACGCCGACGGTTGATGGGGGTTGGGGGAGGTGGGGGGAGTGGTTAACATTACATGACGATCCAAATCATATCTTACACGTCATCAGAAAAGAGCGTTTGTTGAACCGAAAGTTGTGTGTGCTGGAGACGGATTGGATCTATCCCAAGCAGCCCACACCGAACAGCATTTCATTGTTTCATAATCATACTGTCGAAGGTACAGGGGGCTCTGAATAACGGTAGTACCACTGGTGTCTGGCAGCTGTACTCTACTTGTATAGCAGACATGCACCACTGGTCCTCATCTATCCCGGGAATCTCTCACATGTTGGCTCAAAGCACCACACCCCAATAAACCGTTTCAGCTGGCGGGCTAAATAACGTTGGAAGGTGATGATGATTCTGATTCACTTGGCGGATGAACTTCTTTCAAAGTCAACGGCTAGGGCGAAAGGATTTCTGCGAGTTCAACAGCCATGAGTCCGAGGTCAGGGTGATCCGCCTAGGTATGGGGGACTTCGGTCATGGCTATTGGCCTGGAGTGTATTGGGCGCTGCCAGGTCATTTTGTCCAATATACTCTATGATGAAGACAACCAGTACGAACCCCACACCAGCTCAGTCGTTGCGCGGTTCACCAAGGACCGTGCTGGCCGCTGCACAGCAGGAAGGAAGTGACAAGTGTACTACTGGTGTTTCAAGAACTAAGCTCTGTGCAAGAGATGACATCGCCATGGGCACTTGGAACACCCGAACATTGAGGCAAGAAGGAAAGCTTAGGAGCTGATTCACAAGACAAACAAATGTATGGGAACCTTTTTGGCCTGTGAGAAATTCCACTGGAAAACAAAGGTAAAAGAACAATAGACGAAGGACACAAGGTGTATATGGTGGAAAACAAGACAAATATGAAGGCGTTGTTGTTGTTGTGGTTGTTGTGGTTGGTGGTGTGTCAGGTCAGGGGCATAGCCCTTGTTACTGGTACCATGTAACCCAGTACAACCTGCTGCATGTGAAGTCTCCCAACGACGGACCAGGCGGAGGAGGAAACCTTTCCCAACGGCTGTGAAGGTGGAAGAGGATGACCAAAGGGCAGGAGTAGCTCTTAAACGTGGCTGAAAGTCCTCCTAGGAGACAGACCTGCACCTGCCGAGGCCGTCCTACACGTGGCAGTATCTGCACTTGTGGGACTGTGAGCGTCGGTAGGCGAGAGAGTGGGGAAGGGACTGCACAACTCCTCTTCACTAAAAAAAAAGTCACCTGTTCTGGTCAGGCAACCAGGCTAATGGCGGAACGACGAGCTAGCCCTTCAACACCCAGCTTTCCCAAGCTCTGCAGCGATGGAGAAGTGGTAACGGGGACAGCCAGAGGATGCTGCTGGCAATTGCTAGTCACGACTCTACATGCAGGCGGCTGTAGGGTGATGGTCGTCCGCCGTGGACTGGGGCAGATGCGACGCCCGTATCCTCCCACAGCGTCAGAGCAGCCCTTTTCAGGGACAGCCCTGCTCCCCCCACATGGGAAAGGGGAGATAAAAGGATCCCCAAACAAAGCCTGCCTCGCCTAGTACCTACTAGGAAATCGCACCTACTTGGACATCCAACACTAGCAGTCAAAAACAACAGAAGAAAAGAACCAGGAGTCATGCTCTGACTCTGGGTGCCTGGAATGTTCGCACCCTTTTATGCAGAGATGACAGACCAGAAAGGCACACAGCACTCATTGCTAGAATGCTTGATAGCTACCAGGTGGACAGAGCAGCCCTGAGCGAAACCAGGTTTGCGGGTGAAACCCAGCTGGAGGAAGGTGAAGGGAGCTACACCTTCTATTGCACTGGGAAGCCAGATGGCACCCCAAGAACTTCAGGCGTGTGCTTTGCCATACGAACCAAACTTACATGACAGCTTGACAGCTTTCCACAGGATAAACGATAGGCTGATGACCCTGCGTCTGAAGCTGTCCGAGGATTGCTTCTCCACAGTGATCAGCTGCTATGCCCCGACGATGACCAACCCTGATGACATCAAAGAAGCTTTCTACGAAGAGCTCAGCCGCACCATGTCAGCAGTAGATAGAAAGGACAGGCTGATCATCCTTGGCGATTTCAATGCCCGCTTCGGTGTGGACTTCTCGTGGCCAATAGTCCTAGGACAGCAAGGCACTGGCAAGTACAACTCAAATGGACTGCTTTTGCTCTCGCTCTGCGCGCAGCATGGACTGACCATCACCAACACCTTCTTCCAACAAGCGGACAAGTACAAGAACACATGGATGTGCCCCCACTCCAAACAATGGCACATGCTGGACTATGTGATTGTCAGGCACAGGGACAATGGTGATGTTTTCATTACACGCTGCATGAGAGGAGCAGTGTGTTGGTCGGACCATCGCCTGGTACACAGTAAGATGAATATCAGACTTGCACGCAAGCTCCAACCAGCCAGGCAGAAACCCCCTAGGAAGCTGAACATCCACCACTTCCCTATCACCAAGGACGTGCTGCAGCAGCAAATCCAAGCAGCTCTCCAAGAAATTCCTGCATCAACTGATGTAGAAGAGGTATGGAGCACCTTTAGAGATGCTGCGTACACAGCAGCAGCAGACACACTCAGCTTTGTACAGAGGAGCCGCAAAGACTGGCTTGATGAGAACGACTCTGGAATCTCCAAGCTCCTGAACACACTGCATATACGGCATCAGGATCACATTTCCAAAAAAGACTGCCAGAGGAAGAAGAATCAGCTCTTGCAAACCAAGCAACTCGTACAGAAGAGGCTCCGTGAGATGAAGGACACCTGGTGGGAGAGAAAGTCCGAAGAGCTTTAATCCACTGCTGATGCTCAAGACATGTGTATGAGTCACAGGATCAACCCCTGTCCGAGCCTTGGACCCTTCTGACAGACAAGAAAGACATCCTTGCCCACTGGGCAGAGCACTTCAACACCCTCCTCAACAGGGACTTGTCCATATCTGACGAGGTAATTGCAGCCCTCCCACAGCTACCAGTCAATGACTCGCTAACTGCCCCTCCCACTAAGGCCGAGACCTGGAAGGCCCTGAAGCTGACAACGTCAGGAAAAGCACTAGGAGCGGATGAAATCCAGGCTGACATCTACAAGTATGGAGGCGAGGTGCTGACAGACAAGCTGACTGCTCTGTTCCAGTCTATCTGGGAGAAAAGGGAGGTCCCTCAGGCTTTCAAGGATGCTTCAATTGTCCACATTTACAAACGGAAGGGAGACAAAACATCCTGCGATAACCACCATGGAATCTCTCTCCTCTGCATCGCCGGCAAGATCTTCGCCCGCATCATACTGAACAGACTGGTTGAACAGTCTCCAACACAGTCATCCCTGAAGCACAGTGCGGCTTCCGCTCAGGCAGGGGAACATGTGACATGGTGTTTGCCAGATGCAAGAGTAGTGCCATGAGCAGAACAAGGAGCTCCACATGGTCTTTGTAGACCTGACTAAGGCCTTCGACATGGTGAACCACCGTGGTCTGTGGAAGATCCTCCTAAAGTTTGTTGCCCAGACAGCCTAATCCAGCTGATTGCATCATTCCACGATGGGACGCAGGAGAGAGTACAGGAAAATACTGACATGTCGGACCCGTTCCCTGTAGTATATGGAGTGAAGCAGGGCTGCGTCCTGGCACCCACACTGTTCTCCATTCTCTTCTCTGCCATGCTGATTGACGCCTTCCAAGACTGTGACTGGGGCATTTACATTTAGTTTCGCACAGATGGCAAACTTTTCAACTTGTGGTGACTCCACACCAGGACCAGGGTGTTTGAGGCACTTGCTGCACATACCCATGAGGACGTGCAGTTCATTATGGACAGGTTCTCAACCTCCTGCAGACGCTTTGGACTCACCATCAGCCTCAGCAAGACCGAGTCCATGTACCAACCAGCTAACTCACATAACGCTAACTCACATGGCCAAGGCCAGCTCCACCTTTGGCAGACTCAACAACAGGCTGTGGAACAACAAAGGCATCAGGCTCAGCACCAAAATCAAAACCTACAGAGCTGTTGTGCTGACCACCTTGTTGTACTGCTGTGAAACATGGACGACGTATCACCGATACATTCAACAACTTGAGCAGTTCCACCAGAAATGCCTACTTAAGATCCTCAGCATAAAGTGGCATGACAGGGTCTCCAACCTCCAGGTCCTAGAGAGGAGTGGCCTGCCAAGCATCGAAAGCCTGCTGATCCAGTGCCAGCTATGCTGGACAGGACACGTTGTCCACATGACAGACAGCAGAATCCCGAAGATGCTTTTGTATGACCAGCTGAAGGAAGGCCACTGTGAACTTGGAAGACCCTGCAAGCGCTTCAAGGACACCTTGAAGACAAACCTCAAAGCCTGTGACATAGACATCGCTTCCTGGAAAACTGATGCCCTTGACCACTTTCGCTGAAGGATGCTGTGCTCTAGTGGCATAAAGACATTTGAAAACAAGAGAACGCTGCCCATTTAGGAGAAGCGTGAGCGAAGGAAGCAGGGCTCAACTTCTGGAGACGTTTTCCCTTGCAACACCTGTGGGAAGTGCTGCGCATCCAGAATCAGCCTCTTCTCCCATATGAGGACACACACCAACCGATAAGCCTGCCTTCCTACTCATACGTTGGACCGACGGGAGACTCCATCATGCGGTTGGCTGATTTGTTTTTTGTTTTGTTTTGTGGTCCACAAGATATTATGCACCCAGTGATGGCTTGCCATCCAGTTTCCAACAGACTGATCATCAGCCCTCAAAAGCCAGCTTCTTTCAAGATCCAGGCGTAAGCATCTACGTCCGACTACAGCCATGAGAATGCAGGACTTCTGCAACCAGCTTCAGGAAGTCAATGATTAAACACACAAGAAAGACATCCTAGTTTTACAAGGTCACTGGAATGCCAAAGTTGTAGAAGATGCTCAAACACACCAGCATGGTACCTGCAGACCTTTCTGCAAACTTCTGACAAATGAAAAATGACTCTGGTTTCTCGAGTTTGCAGCAGCCAACAATCTGGTAGTCGGTAACACAATACTTCAGGAAAATTGGCATAGCCCAGCCCAGACGGCCAACACCACAACTAGATTGCTTTCCAAATTCTTCCAATCAGAAGCGAACGCTACATACACCTGCACTTTCCCCAGAACAAATGGAAGCGACAATGATCTGGTGATGAACACATTCAAAATGCATAGAAAGAAGATCAACAAGACTGCAGTTTATCATGGAGAAATCAAAGGACACTGCAGTAAAGGAAGAGTCCACAACAATGACTGGAATGAAATTTGCACCCCTGACAACTCTAGATGAGAACAACATACACCTGGAGTCTGCAGTCAACACGTCAAAACTGCAGTACTTTGAACAGCCACTGAATTCTTGGGAAAACATCAAGGCCTCAAAAATCCATGGGTCACAACAGAGATCTTAGAGCTGTGTGAAAAAGGGACGAGGATAAAAGGAAAGGGAAGGAAAAGAGGTATTCAACGGAGCACCAAATTGTCCACAGCCAAGACAGGAAGACCACTGCATCCTGAGTGAGAAGGTGGAAGCAGCAGTCAAGGCAATGAAACAAGCGAAGTCAGCAGGAATTGGCAACATGCCTGCAGAACTCGTTTAGGCATAAGGAGAAGTATTGGTCATTGTACTCACTACCATCTGCATTCAGATCTCGAGCACTGGAATATAGCCAACTCCCTGCCTTCACTTCAAACGCGTGCTATTGCCGACTGTTTCCTTTCGCGGCGGAAGAGAGCGGCCTGATCATAGTCATCCTGACAGCAACTGCCTTACCTAATTTGTTGGATTAGATAGTTCCATAGACTGCAAGGTTTCTGGGTGTTCTCGGTGTGATAGATGCTCGCAGTTATTCAAGCTGATTAAGATTTGTAACATGCAGAAGCTATTAGCACAACATTTAATTTTCCTTAACATGTACTCTCATTGTTTATTCATGACACCGAAAATACGTGTGTTTTTTTAAGATGTCTATAGAAAACAGTCTTGGTCCATGAGGGGTTTCGTTACACATGGCACCTAATGCACAAGATTGTTTTCTTTGGCGTTGTTGGCGGCGACCACGATGCACTGTTAACATTTCAACAAACATCTTCGACCTTAATATCGAAAATCCTGACATCATGGTGATTCAAGTGATTGGGGACCATACTCATCCACCTGACACTGACTTCGTGGAACGTGCTCGTCTTAGAAACGAAATGCAGGCAGAAGCCTTGCAAGACTAACGCGTCCGAGTAGAAGGTCTATGCTGCTGCAGTGGCTCTTCACCAGCGTCTTGCAGCTCAGGGTGGAGGAAAGTGACCGGAACCTCCCGAAAATGAGTCTGTAAGTTCTTCCATTGAGAGATCAAGGAGATCACAACTGCCACCTCTGCCAGTAGAAGTGGAAGACGTTGAGATAAATCCCCCATGTGACGCAACCTGGAACAACGAGAGATATTTACTGTATATGGACAATGACTGGGGGTATGTGGTTTATACAACGGACGAAAACCTACAAACACTTAGGACATGTAGAACCATTTACATCGACGGCACCTTCCGTTCATGCCCAATACCTTACACTCAGATTCTGAGTATTCTTGGAGATGTCCATGGTCATGTTGTTCCACTTGGACATGCACTGATGTCTACAAGAACCATAGACAGTTATCGACAGGTCTTCCAGAGCTTGATGTCCCCCATCCAGCTACTCACCATCGTTGGAGACCACAGGTAAAAATCTATGACTTCGAGTTCTGCATACCGTATTGGAAACAAAACTTCCACGTGCAAGGATCAGTGGATATTATTTCCACTTAAGCAAAATTTGTGGGAGCGCGTACAAGAATTAGGACTAACCATACTATACCGTGACAATCACCGCCTCAAAAGGTTGATAATAATAATTTTAAAAAAAGAGAAAAAAGTAATAAGTTTAGGGCACCCGTCCTTGCCTCTGGTCCAGCAGAACTGTGTTGCTTTACTGAACGAGCACAGAACAAGAAGTCTGGAATAGAACTTTCCTGCTCTCAACGAGTTCCTGACCTACGTCAACGGAACTTACATGAATCCCAATGGCAGCTTTCCGCGAGCATTGTGGAACGTTTACAGACGGAGGATGGAACAACGAACGAACAACAATGTGGAAGGCAGGTTCGTGTCTCTAGCATCCATCTAAGTTTCGCAAGTGATTTACATTTGTTACTTAAAGCTTAGACTGGAACAATTTGGACAGAGATATCTGTTTCTGATCCTTCCTTCCTCTTTTGGATTGTGCGTGCATGCTATTGTACATTTGTATGCATAATGAATGTATGTATGTATATATGTATGCATGTATGAATGTGTGTGTGTGCGTGCGTACATGCGTGTTTATGTACGTGTGTGTGTGTGTGTGTGTGTGTGTGTGTGTGTGTGCGATCAATTTTAAATCATTAGCTCAGTGCAAAGTAATACAATCCCAATGTGACCTTCGCCAAGAGTAACGTACAACTTTGTTTAAATTAATGCAGTGTACCATCGCGTCCAGAAGCGAAGCAGTTCAGGTCTGCCACCCGTCGCTGTGGACGTTTATTCATCACCTGAAAAAACATTTACACTGCTGCGGGAAATAAAACCACGGAAACAGAGCAAGGCGTAGCCCCTCCAAGGGGCGACAGAAGTGGAGATTCCTGGAAACACACCTCCAGCGTCTTCGGGAGCAGTATGAAGGAGCCAAGGATGTCATCCTTCTGGTCCGCTGTGGCGCATTTAATTTGACATTCTTCTTCTGACTTTAAATGCTGTCTGCATGTTTGTCTGTGTCTTTTCTTTCATAAATTGTGATCCAGGGTCATGCTTTCATTTTTTTCGGGATCAGTACGTTTGTGCTTCTTGTGATAATGTATTTAGTGCAGGGAGCTAATATTAAAAAAAACTGGAAATTCTTTCTAATCAGGAATATGACTTATTTTTCCGGAATCAGTACTTGTGTTGTGTTTCCTGTGATTATATACTTTCAGTCTATATCATTACCCCCCGAAAACGGAGTATGTCTGCCTATATGGCGGGGTAAAAACGGTCAACACGTAAAAAAAGCCCACTTGTGTACATACGAGTGAACGTGGGAGTTACAGCCCATGAACGAAGAAGAAGAAGAAGTCTATATCATGTGCAGGAAGGTGTTCTTGCAATGATTCAAATTCCAACTCTTCCAATAACTTTGGCGAGAGAGAGAGAGAGAGAGAGAGAGAGAGATTTGTGTGAATACTTTATGTACCATATTAAAACCACAGAGCAGACCTCTGCATCCAGACCAATAAAACCGAGAAAAAAAGACCGCCGTCCACACAGTCATAACTCGAAAATAAGCCCACTGTCCCATTTTTTGGACGCTGAATAAAATTCACCTCTACCATCTAATACTTGGGATAGTTCAGTTTCCAGTTTTTAGATAAACAACAGAGGTCATTATTTTCATTCTGATCCAGTTGTTTTCAGTGTATGCAGTGCATTGTGGAGGCAGACATTTGCAATGTTTGGGGCTTTTCGGCTCGCAGATATGAGTCACCCTCCAAGGTAAGTCGATAACTTCTTTGTTTTAAAAGTTTTTATACACCATTATGAAGAGAAAGTGATTGTTATATCACAACGGAGAAACACATTGTTTGTTTGTATCAGAAATAAATCATTGCTGATTTTGTGTGGGTTGAAACAAGCGTCCCTATCTAGGGACAGTGGGATCAAAAGTATACATACTTTTGATTTTTTGTGTGTGTTTTTTTCCAGACAGTACACGGTTATTGTGCAAGCGTCTTAGGCATCTTCTGTTGGCCGCCCAAGAGTACCCACATTGGCTATAAGAAAACGTGTGCCTTCAGAGGTACACTGCGACAGGACCGACCACTTCATTCTGCCCTGGAAAACTCAACGGAGATGTGGCTACTGTGGAAAGAAAGTGGTCTGCAAATGCAAGAAATGCAAGGTTGGAATGCATGACATGTGCTTTGACTAGTTTCACACGCCCCACACACTTATGGAGTTGTCCACACTCGGATGGAGGCAGAAGGTTCTGTTACCCTGTGCATTTTTTGTTGACATGGCTGACGTTTCTTGAGTCAGTGGAAGCATTTATAAAGTGGGCTCTTGTTCTATGTTCAAACAAGATAATCAATCTTTAAAGTTCACTTTTTGATACCTTACTGTGCGGGGGAAAATGCTCAAATATTTTTTTCCTTTCTTTCTTTCTCTCTTAAATGTCCAATACATGCTGTAACCCTATAGCTTATTTTATTTAAGATTTATTTTAAATCTGGCTGTAAACACGCTGAAAAAAGTATATGATAGTTGTACACTTGTTTGATGAAACTGGTGAACAAGTTCATTTGTTTTAACTGTTGTTTGTTACAGTTCATTTCAGGTCAATAAAAGACAAACTGCGAAGGAAAACGCTTGTGTTCTTACTGTGTGATGACACTGAAAACCCCCATCCCAGTTGACCCCGCTGTCCCTAAAAAGAGAGGCACACATTTTGTGCTCAGAATCAAATTTTACTAATCTTATGTCAAAACAAATGCTATATATGTTCAAAATACATTAAAACCTGTATTGAAGTACAAGTTTTGCGACAAAATAAAATTCGAGCATAAACGGGTTAAAAGGAAGGTGAGGTATGATAACTATCGCTGTATCATGTCTACCGTTCTTTGGTAAAATACTGAAAGTCATGGTCACAATGACCCTTGCTCACAACGACACTTGGTTACAACAACACGCGGTCACAACGACACTAAATAACGACACTTGGTCACATCAATATGACTCCTTGCAGGTCTGTTGAAACTGTGCTGTGTTTAGTGCCAAACAGCCTCAGCCACTTCTGATCTCTATTTCAGTAATATCCATAACAACTCATAGGTATACCTTCGAACTTTTAACATATTCCCGTCTTTTCAATGACTTTATCCATTCCATAACAAAAAGTAAGTATGCCTATCCTATGTAGAAGCGACGGTCATTTCAGACAAAATGGCAGCCATTTAATCAAAGTTTCAGCGTGTTCATTCTAATGAGTTCAGTACCCTGTTTCAAATATCCGTAGAAAATTACACGCCAATTGTGTAATTAGTGTTGTTCTGTCCAGAATTTCCTTCTTTTTTAAACTTCAGAAAGTACAAAGTATGTCATATCATCCGAAAACCCAGGGTGAGAGTGGGGGTGGGGGAGTGCGTTTACGTGATATTGTGCTATATAACGCAATATTTGACTTATTGTTTTGGTGGAAGTTTACAAGATTTGGGTATGAGCATGTTTTTTTTCATGGAAATATATTTATCAGTATTATTTATTTTGTCAACACAATATTTGAGCCATCTCAGACCTTCTCTACCATTTTGTTATTGTTGCTCTTCATCTGCTTGTTTCTTCTCTCTCTCTCTCTCTCTCTCTCTCTCTCTCTTTCTCCTATTTTTTTTCTCTTTTTCTTTTTTTTCTCCTTTTTTTCGACTAGCTTGTTAAAAGACTGGATGAAACATCGATAAGACTAGGCATGGACACCATGGACATCAGTGCCAAGAAGAACAAGCACAACACCACTATCACTGCTGTTATGATCGTCCAAAAACCGAAGTTAGGTACTGTTCAACAGTTCACTTACTTGGGATCCATAATTAGCAGTGAGGGAGGTCTAAATAAGAAATATTCTCAAGGGCTGCAAAGTCAGCATGAGCACTGTACAAGCAAAGCTGAATGGAAAGACAAAAACATTTCCATGAAACAAAAGATCAGGCTCTTGCATGCATTGGCATATTTCATTTCCTTGTATTCATGCAAGGCATGAACTTTTAAGCCATGGAAATAGAGTTTTGTCACAAAATAACACATATCAGACACACTAATCCTATCACCTATGAACACGTGTGCTAAAACCATCAAACACTGGATCAGAAAATGAAAACTACGTTAGTGTGGCCATGTAACAGGACCCAATGGCCTTACCAAAATAATTCCCCCAGGAAAAACAAAGCAAGGACTGACAACATTGCAGAATAGATGGGGGAACCATTTGTAGATACTCAGGCTTTCACACACAAAGACCAGGAGTAATCATGTGAATAGTTCTTCGGTGCAGCACCTAGATGACTCTTCACAGAGTTAAAGGTGAAGAAGAAGAAAAACAACAACAACAACAACAACAACAACAACAAGATCCTCTGGTAAAGATTCGCTGATCCTGGATACATACAACCCGTCTTTTGTGTCTTCGGCTCACCCTGGATACACACGCCCCAGCAAAGTGTTGTCAGATCGTTGTTGATGATGATGACATGATATTTCTTCCATCATTTTGGATCTTTGTACAGCTGTCGATACTGTTGATCATGACATTCTTCTATATAGACTTTTGAAACCTCTCTCAGAATTCCTTGCACAGTTTTAAAATAGCTGAAATCATATCTTTATGCTTGGTCACAGACAGTCGCTTCAAACGGCCTTTACTCATCTGCATCACCACTGTCCCACAGGGCTCTGTCCTCGGACCTGTCTTGTTTGATTTGCACGTCATACCTTTATCTTGATCTTCAGTCAACACCCACTGTACCATGAAAGCGTTGCTGACGACACCCAGCTACAAAAAAAAAGCAAAAAAAAAGAAAAGAAAAAAAAAAGCCCGACGGAGGACTGGAGGACCTGCGACGTACTGCTGCCTTCACCGAGGAGACAGGGGAATCCATCTGATGAATGACGAACGAGACAACAACAACATACTTAAAACAATGGATCACACTAAACAAACTCTAATTCAATGAAAAAAACGGAAATCATGCTCCCTCTAAATTTCAGAATAATCCTTACCTTCCTGTATCTACCTGCCGCCAGGTTAGTCTGCATGTCACCAAGCCAAGAACATGTTACACCTCTCTCACAATATTTTCATTGGCTACCTGTCTAATACAGGATCAGCTACAAACTTGTTTTTGTCCGTTTTTCATCCAGGTATCACCGGGGTATCTTACATGTATTACGTATCCCATCGCGTCAGCTCCAATTTTCTTAAAAGAAATAACGTTGACAAATCTCTGTTTTAATATAACCCAGATGGTATCTGCCTATGGTTGATTCTGTTCTTGTTGTACGTAGCATGCTTTATATTACTGTCGAGATGTCTAAAATAGTTACGAATTATTTTCAGTCAGTTCTGCCTATCTTTCTGCCTCCTCCTTTGTACCAGTCATCCCGTCCCCTCCCTCCATCGCTTTCCTTTCTGTCTTTCTTTGTTTCACTCACACACACACACGCACACACACACACACACACACACACACACACGCACACACACACACACACACACACGCACGCACGCACACATATTTTTGTTGCACCGATACTTATACTGAATTAAACACAAACACACACACGCGTACACATAGACGAACAGGCAAGCACGTGGATAATAAAATGTAGATAGACGATCATAAACGGGCACACACACACACACACACACACACACACACACACACACACACACACACACACACATAAGCACGCACACCACCTGCACATAAAGACACTCTCTCTCTCTACCATAACAACTACAATTATGAACATTTTATTATTGAATATATCTAACTGATTTGTCATTGTCACTGTGATTGTCTCCTACAACAATGAGCAGCATTGTGGTTTGTTGAATGCTCCAGTCATAAAGAATACCACTATTCTACGCGAAGAAGGCAATGAAACTGGTTGGCAGAGTGTGAAAGATAAACAATGCACCCGGTGTTTTCACAACACACACTTACACACATACACACACACACTCTCTCTCTCTCTCTCTCTCTTTCACACATAAAAACACTACTTATGGCAAGCATGTCGATGATTTTCAGAATCTCAGAATATGCACCATGTGTTACACAACCACTGAATACGACGATTGAGTGAGATGATGCTCGAGTTCAGTAAAAAACCACAGTTGATATGTGAGTCCATTACTGGGATGTCACGATAAAACATATTTTTATGTCGTATAGTATTCAAAACGTACACAGCAAAAGTGGGGAATATCAGACTGGTTGAGCTGTATGGCTAAGGTGTGTATAAAATTGTCTGTGAATTTCAATTTCACTAAAATATTCCAAGTGTTAGCTGTCAAACTTTATGACACGTTCAAGGTATATTGCAACTACTTTTAGACATTCCTTTGTCGCTATCCAACCCACTTCACAGGACAGTAAGCGTGAAATTATCTTGATCTGACGTTTTCGTGTGGAATCGTGTTGACATTACTTAACGGTGTTTAATCCTAATGTGTCAGTGATAATTGTGGAGGCTTTGTGCCCACGTCTTTCCGGGGAGATGAAAACACAATGCAGAACACTTCAACATTTCGTGTGGAATCCTGTTGACACTACTGAACGGTGTTTAATCCTCTCGTGTCATTGACAACTATGGAATATTTGTGCTTGTGTCTTTCCGAGGAGATGAAGACAGAATGCAGAACGCTTGATTATCTCCAAAGAGAATTTACCTTGTGGCATTAAACAAAAACAACACACAAAAATCACAGTCAGTCGATGTATTATGTGAAAGATATAATCCTTAAAGCTTAAATGTCGACTGAAAGAAAACCACCGATACAATAATGATTGTCGTAAACATGCAATAATCACAGCACACATAGAAAAAACCTAAACGTTAAAGTTAACCACATTCGCAATGATAGGGGCCTCTTGCCCAGAATTACTAAGAATTACAAATCATGCTCACATATACTCTGGCAAACTTTCTATGAATCACATATCTAATAAAAGTGTACATTTTTGTTTTTGTTGCTGCACTGATGTGTGTGCAGAATTACACGCTCGCGTGCACAGAGACGAACACGCAAGCATGCATACACACGTACATGATTCAATGCAGTTCGACTATCATGAGAGCCCCCACACTCTCACCCCACACACACCGACTCTGGCAATGTCACAGCAATGTGTGGGACAGGGGAGATAAATATTCAATGCGCTTGGGGGCAGGGGGGGGAGGGGGGGGGGGGTATATGGATATTTTGAATGTGTGGTAAACACTAAATCCAATGTTGCTGCTAGTATGTTTATTCCACTTTGGTAGTAACAATCTATCAGTATCTGCTTGAAAGATCTCAGGAATATATTTTGATTAGCCACCCCTGATTTTCCCATGCAAAGCCAAAACCCGTCTCGTGTTAAGTTTTACAAACATGAGATACCCACCAAACCTTACCATCATTATGAAGTGATTGAAGCATGTTGTATGCTTTTCTCAAAATATCACTCAATGGTGCAAGGAGACGGAATTCAGATCGAGAAAACAGAATGCCTACACTACCTAGGAATACAGTTTGACAGGATACTGACCTTCAGAAAACATACGGAAAATACTGTTCTCAAATGCAAAAAGGTTCTTTCAGTCTTAAAAGCAATGGCAACCAAAGGTATTGAACAACGCCACCTCTTCCTGCTATATCAATCACTCGTTCTCAGTGTGATCGACTACGGACTTGGGCTAACAACACAAAGCAGCCTCCTAAAATTAGAAAGAGTACAAAATGAAGCTATGAGGCTGATCATCGGAACAACAAAAG
Source organism: Babylonia areolata (assembly GCF_041734735.1). NCBI lineage: Eukaryota > Metazoa > Mollusca > Gastropoda > Neogastropoda > Buccinidae > Babylonia > Babylonia areolata. The sequence goes on from NC_134898.1 coordinate 27,857,762, forward strand.
ACACGCCCACGGAAACCATGTGATACCTGCTTGACCTGCTTGACCTTCCTTCAGTGCAGGCCAGAAACAAGTTAGAACAGGTTAAGACCTACTTCAGAGCATTAGAATACCCTCAAAACCCACTGCACGACACAGTCAAGGAACCAAAAGGCAGCCGTCTAGGACGAGGAAGATCATGGATGGGGCAAGCAGAAGACACAACCCAGCTAGTATGCCAACTACAAGACCTGAAAGAAACAAAAGAATGGGAGGAAAACCCCAAAAACCTCAATCTATTCAACACAGCCATTTCATCCACTCTAGGAAGACATTGTTGGGAATGGCCAGAGGGCGAAACTGATGCAGAAGTGAAGCTACTCACAGACGAAAACAGTAAAGAAGAGGATATCATCATATACACAGATGGCTAAGTCACCAAAGGCCAGTCCAGTTGGGGATTTACTGTGAAACAAAATGGAAAAACAATTAGGGAAGAGAATGCTGCCTACAAAGTCACAACCTCCAGCCTAACGATGGAAGTTGAAGCTGTGACACATGCCCTCCAGTGGCTATCATCTATCCATATGTCCGGAAAACAACATGCCATGATTCTAACGGACCCAATGAACCTCATACAGAAAATTGAAATTGGAATGGGAAGCCCAGAGTGGCATAAGGCAATACGCAACTTTCAGATAAAAAAAAAAAACTTACATGGTCATACTGCCCGGGACATGCAGGTGTTGAGAGAAATGAGCGAGGTGACAGACTTGCTGGTAACGCAACACCAACGAGCGGCCTACATCTAGGAAAATCGGAAATACTCAGAAAAGTCAAAGAATACCAAAAAGAACAGGTATAAGGCCATCACACCATCGATCGCCTTAAAGAAATAAAGGTAGGGGCGGTAAGTCTAGCATTAGAGGTAGAGCACGATGCTTTGCAAATCAAACAAATATCGGCATCATTTCCAAACCAACATTGCGCAAATTTCTTCAAAACGGAACAGAGTTTCTGTGGGCTTTTCCAAATACAATAGACTGAGCAACGCCACGTTCTTGGCATCAGAGATCTTTTTCCACACATCTTGCGGCCAATCAGTGGCAGCCTCTGTGCATGTGTGTTTGTGTGCGTGTGTGCGTACACGAGGGTTTAGTGTACACGTGTCAGGAGAACTCTGTGCACGTGCGTGCGTGCGTTTGTGTGTGTGTGACATGTGCACACAGCAGCAAGAAATGTGCAAACACAAATTAGCTTTTATTCAAGACTGGCATAGCCTCTTTAATCCTGAACAAGCCACACAGAACACATGGACAATACAGAACAAACACATGGTTGCCTCGGTGGTTTTTCAATTGGAAATTAACTTCTTGTGGCTGCATAATTGCCAAGAAAATCGCTCACACTGTGTCCTGCTTAAAATTCGGTCACTTTCTGCTGACTGCTACAGCTGTACAGTTAGCATCACTCACTGATAGACGTATCTTGGTCAGTCTCTTTATTGCTCCCTTTATTTTCTATCAAATCGTCCGGTAAAAGTTCATCACAGTCTCCTCCTTTGAATATACTCTGTGTGTGTGTGTGTGTGTGTGTGCATCACACAAACAGTCAGAAAAAAGTTGGTCAATGTGTTCCTATTAGCACAGGTTGGCGTACAGTCATTTCCATCCATGTAAATAACTGTTATTCTTTAATTTCGCATAGGTGTTTCCGTAAGTCTTTGTAATATAGTGTATGGCTGGGTATTGAAAGACATGAATGAACAAAAGGCAAATTACTACGCTCATTCACTTGTGAAGGAACAAAGCCCAAACAACAAATCTTAACAAGTCCTGCTCTCTTTCTCTCCTCCCTCCCTTCCCCCCCTCTCTCTCTCACTGCACAAAGGTGTGCGTATCAGTTGTATGTATATGTCGTGCTAACCTGTTCACACACACATACACAGCGGCATGAAGAATGTGGTACAAAATGTATTCAGACACGCACACACACATGCACCAAACACACACGTGTATGTGCACGCTCCATGTCACTGGTCTTTCTCACAAAATCAGAATGGAAGTTGGCTACATGACGGAAAACGCGGACCAGCCCTCCACCAACTTTATCTAAGATGTCATCAACTTTGACAGCAGCCAGCTGCTTGCTGTGCCGCCATCACAGTCACGATTGGGGAAAGAGACGTGCGTACACTTTGTCCAGTACGTACGTCATGTGAGTTTCACTTTTTAAACGGCTATGGGTCGTCAATAACTCCCCAGAGTGTACACCGTGCAAGGGTTTTCTTTAAAGTTGGAAGGGCGCGCAAAAAATTATAATACGTACGGCAAAGATTAAACTGGTGTGTAGTCTATACCAAAGCAAGTCTACTTTGTACGATTATAAAATACGATTCCTTATCATTATATCGTTGCCATCGTTGTCAACGTTATGATCATTATTTCCACCACTGTCAACACAACATCATCATCGTCCTGGTCAGGATCATCAATGTTGTTATCATTGTCATCTTTTCTGTCACTGTACTGACATTTTCAGTATTCTTAGATGATTTTTTTTTTCTAAGGTTATAGCGAACGTGCTGTAACTCATTCACATCAGGCGTATTTCAAATCAATTCAGAAAGTAACAGCCATGATGTACGATGCGTCAGTTTCAGGTCTTACCAGAACAAACAATCTAAACATTTTATGTACATGGACCCTGCTAATTTGTGGAATCAGATATTGCCTCCCAGCTCAGTTTGCTGATATGTTCACTCATCAGTGGAACAACACATACATCAGTATCACAGGTGATCAACTGGAGATCAATGACATTTGTCCAGGTGTGGAGTACCTCATAAAACAAACCAACACAAAAAACTCAATTGCGCAGATCAATGTGTCAGACTGTGAGAGCAACTTGCCAGAATTCCCAGCACACCAGGGAATGTTATACGGGGTGTGTGGCAATTTCACCACTTTCTGCAAACTGTTCATAGAGGTACCCCAGGGTATGTATGTGCGTGCTTTTGTCCAACGGTTAGCATACTGGTGTGGCCCCAGGCACTGGCGAACTGATATGAAGTGTCGCATGGATACGTACCAAGTAGAATGCAATCTTCATTCGCTCAAAGAAATGTACATTGAATCACCCGCAAACATCACGCATATACTGCACGCCAACAATCCACAGGTAAAAGTATTCATTGAGGCCATCAGGTATCACAATCTCATTGTACAACACGTAACGGGATATACCGGCTATTTAACAGGACCATATATTTTGAGAAGTAATGAAGTTATCTATAATGATTTGGTAGTCAGTGGAGAATGGACAGTACCATCTGGATGGGTCATCATGATCAGCATTCAACAGTTTCCACATCGATTTATATGTAACGCGTTCGAATTTCCCATCACACTAGTATACTCCAAACCAAACACGGCCCACCAAACTGTTGAACAGATATGCCGTGAACGTCCTCTATCAGCGAATATTCTGAACACATCACACCTTAAAATTCAGTTTCGTTACTGTGCTTCTGATCACGGCGGCTTGAAATTATACGCGTCTGCACTTTCTTTAGATAACCAGTATTTACAGTTGCAGAGCGGTTTGTTCAACTGCTCTGTAGATAATTTCTCTCTTTTCCAAGATCACGTTCACTGCAATCTATTGCCAGAGTGTGAAGACGGACGGGACGAAACAGAACTCTGTCCCTTCAGCAGTCCTGACTGCCAGGGGCTGGTGGCTTCAAGACACAAGTGTTTTCAACTGATAACCTTGGAAACTAATGTACCCTTCGAGTTAACCAGGTATTTGTGCCAGGAAAGGACTGCCAGACTGGGGTCAGTGAAAACAAGACAAGAATATGTAGATCTCTTATTTCTTTTTCAGAATTATCGTGGCATTTATATGTTTTGGGATTACAGATCGGGCTGGTACTTTCTGCCATTTATGTATAGCAAGTTTCGCAGGTGGCTCAACAGCTCACTGGTATATAATATGAATCACATTGAAGAACATTCTCAATACGTTCCTTCAAGGCTGATTAAACACTGTGAGTTTCGCAATGGTCTGTTATATTGCGAGACGGTTTACACTGAACTGATATTGTGTGAAATAAGTTTTCGATCCTACAGTATCGTTAATTCACGTGTGTTACTGACTCCTTTCAAGTCATATGAATCTGTATCCACACACACACGACAGTCTGTGGTTATTTGTCCAGACGGTCATATGACAAACGTGTTTTTCTCACATGATCCTAAAAGTCATTGTTTGAAAACAACTCGCTTAAAACTTGAAACGCTCAAGAACGTGAGTGATGCACAGCAAACCAGTATGATTTTCCTTGGAAGAAGATTTACATCTGTGTATACAGTGTTTCGATGTGATGATATAACAACAGTGCAACACACTCTTGTGTGTGACTTCAGGCAGGATTGTCCAGATAGCAGTGATGAGTTATTCTGTGAACATCCTTCATGCCGTGGTTTCCTGTGCTCTGACGGTCAATGTGTATTACTCAGCCAACGTTGCAACCAATATTCAGACTGTGTGGATGACTCTGATGAGGTTGGGTGTCCTGATGACCACGCCTACCTAGCTCAGGTCAAAGAGGAAGACGACAAGCAACAATTCTATGTCAGTCTGGACGGCACAGGCTACTTCACTCAGCAGGTGATGACAGTTGACGATGTTTGTCCTTACAGTCATTTCCGCTGCAAAGATGAGTGGCTGTATTGTTTGCCTGTCTACACGAGATGTAATGGATATTTTGATTGTGTTTATGGAGAAGACGAACAAGACTGTGTGACAGTGGCGTGTCCTGGTTTCTACCGATGTCGAGATTCCGGAGTTTGTGTGCACAGCAATCATCTTTGTGATGGCTGGGGTCAGTGTCCACAACGTGATGATGAACTGATGTGTGACAGGACCTGTCCTGAAGCTTGTATGTGTCAGGGTTATGTTTTTATATGTGGCAACCCGTTTCCGTCTGACTTATTTGTGCTGTTGAGATACGTGGATGCAATGGGTTCAAAAATGTTGCTCGCCGATTTTAGTAAAAACTCATATCTTGTTCATTTAACTTTATCCCACAGTTCACTGCATAATATCTCACACATTAAACTTTTTAACTTGGAATATCTTCATCTTGGAAATAACCATATTAAAAGTATCGATATAATGATTTTTCTTCAACTTCCAAACTTGAAAACCCTGCACTTAGAGAACAACCCTCTCAGCAAAATGACGAGCAAAATGAAGAACCACATTCATTACGAACTGAGACGTATGTACATAGCGAAAACACAAATCAATATTCTTGACAGCAAGTTGTCTATATACTTGCCAGACATCATGATTCTGAACATGTCGTTTTGCGCCATTGGAACCATTCGACGGAAAGCTTTTAAAGACATGCCAAAACTGAAAGACCTTGATATAACAGGGAATAGAGTTTTCAACATTCCTCCAGATCTGTTCTCAGGATCAGCACAATTAGAACACATTTTTTCGTCAAGCTATAGATTCTGTTGCAGGAACTTATATCCCAAACTTTCAAATACGTTTAGCTGCTTTGCACCTAAAAGTGTACTGCCTTCGTGTACGTCACTATTGCCAACTGGACTGTACAGGGCTTTCTTTTGGTTAATTGGTGCCTCTGCCATCACTGGAAATTTGGCTTCCTTTGTTATTGCTTCTACAATGAATACAGTGTTTGGGGGGGAAATGCTTAAGACTGTTAAACATTTGCTGTTTGCTTACATGTATATGGGAAGCCATGTCAGCATTGTTGTGGTGGCAGGCCACATATATCGTGACAAATATATTCACAATAGAAACGAATGGACAAATAGTGTGATCTGTAAACTGGCTGGGTTTCTTTTCTCTCTATCTAGCACAGTGTCAGCATTAGTTATTTGTCTCATCACTGTGAACCATGCAATTATACTTTGTTTCTGTGAAGATTCAAGAAGGCTCAATGAACGTTTCACAGTCACAGCTCGTATATCAGTATGGGTCGTTGGAACCACGTTGTCAATGATTCCATTTCTTCCTGGACTGTCACACTGGGGCCTCGATGGCCAGTCTGGTCTGTGTCGTTTGGTTTCATTTGATCACTATTATTCTAAGCAAGACTTCCGGTGGTTCACAGTGATTGCGGCAATGAACTTTATTTTGTCTGCAATGATGCTAGCTGTCCAAGTTGTGATCTACAAGCGAACACCAAAGTACAGACTGACGCTCAGTCCCTCCAAAAGACCGGTGTATTCTTCAGTGCACGTGATGGGAAAAGTGACTGTCACAGAAGCCATTTGCTGGCTTACATTTGGATTTTCTACAATAATGAGTTCACATGGTGTTGCTAGTTTTGATCAGATCCACGATGTTATGGTTGTGTTTGTGTTACCATTCAGCTCTGCTGTCAACCCACTTTTCTCCATGTGGACTGTTAGGACACAGCGGCAACGCCAAGAGCATGAAGATAAATTAATGCGAGTTTTAAAACAAAGGGCTTTCCTAGCCAGGAATACTAACAAGTAGATTAACTGACTAGCCACCTAAATAAAGAAAGAAAGAAATTGATAATAACAACAATTTTGATTATTACAATTATTATTATTATCATCATCATTATTATTATTCTTGCAGTAATGATTTGCAAGTTTCAGCTGCTAATTCATCTAACAAATTACGTCAATGTTTAAGTCCATTTCTTTGCACAGAAGACCACGGTTCTTGCACTATGGTAGGGCAATCATACATTACAGTTTCAGCTTATGTTTCAAGGTGTCATCATGGAAGTTTCTGAATGAGGTACTGTGGGATATTTTCTCCAATGGGATAGCTGATGTCAAAACATATATATATATATATATATATATATATATATATGATAGACAAAACGCCAACGATTGCTGGCGCAGTCAAGATTTCGCTGGCAGGGAGACGTCATTAGAGATTTTGAAGACACAGTTGATGGTTTTCATCAGCAGTCAACAGACAGACGCGGACTTGCCAGCCAGCGCCGCACAGGACAGCCAAGTCAGTGTCGCTGGGAGAAAAAAAGCAACTGCTGGGAATGTTCTTTTTCTGGTGGAAAAACACCCTCTCTGTCAGGAAAATTGTTTTGTATTTGTATTTTTCTTTTTTTTGTCACAACAGATTTCTCTGTGTGAAATTCGGGCTGCTCTCCCCAGGGAGAGCGCATCGCTACACTGAGAGTGCCACCCATTTTTTGTATTTTTTCCTGTGTGCAGTTTTATTTGTTTTTCCCATCAAAGTGGGTTTTTCTACATAACAAGGCCGTGAGCTCTTTGTGCTCACTGATGTACACTCCAAGTGGCCTAAGTGGCCCCATGCGATAGATGACAATGAAGACGATGGAAAAAGGTTAACAGTTGTTCATGGTCTTCAATCTTCCAGAGGAGGTTGTGAATGACAATGGGCCTTACTTTACCTCATGAGGAACAATGACATCAAACACACCAGATATGCTCCTTAGCTTCCAGGACAGATAGAAGAGCTGAGAGGTTCGTGGAAGTCATCAGGAACAGTCTTGTGATCGACAGCAACCTCTCCTTGGAGCATCAACTGGCAAACCTGCTTCTTCACTACAGGTCAACTCTACACACCACGATGGGAGTATCACCCGCAGAGCTGTTCATGAAACGACAACTGAGGACACACCTGTCCACGGTGAAACCTGACCCTGAAGCAGGCATCAGGAAGAAGCAGCAGCATCAACAACAGCAGCATGACAAAGACACCAAGGTGTTACGAGGTTTCCATCCTGGGGACCATGTTGCTGTTCGTCAGTTCAGATGTCCAGAAAAGTGGGCGTTTGGTACAATCGTTCAGCGCCTTGACCCTGTGGCCAACATGGTACAGTAGGCACACAGAACATGCCACGTCCATGAAGATCGCACCAGATGGATATGCCGCACATGTGTGTGACAGTGTCCCATACCTACAGATGGGCCCCAAACCCGTATTAATTTTTTTTTTGTGTGTGTGTGTGTGTGTGTGTGTGTGTGTGTGTGTGTGTGTGTGTGTGTTTCAGTAGGATTGTGAAACCAGCAATTTCATGAATTCCCTGAAGGTTTCAGTTGTTAAGTGTAACCACTGTGGCCATCAGAGATTTCACGGAATCACTAAATTCTGAGATAGATTTAAGAGATCTCTAAACTTTCTATCCAGTAAAATGATACCACATTAAACTTGCAAGACAAATTTCATTTGTTCATGAAGGTCATCTGTGTGATGGCTGGGATCAGTGTCCACAACGTGATGATGAACTGATGTGTGACAGGACCTGTCCTGAAGCTTGTGTGTGTGTCAGGGTTATGTTTTTATATGTAACAACCCGTTTCCGTCTGACTTATTTGTGCTGTTGAGATACGTGGATGCAATGGGTTCAAAAATGTTACTCACCGATTTTAGTAAAAACTCATATCTCGTTCATTTAGTTTTATCCCACTGTGCACTGCATAATACATCACGTATTAAACTTTTAAACTTGAAATATCTTGATCTTGGTAACAATAACTTAAAAAGTATCGACATCACGATCTTCCTTCAACTTCCAAACTTGGAAACCCTACACTTAGAGAACAACCCTCTCAGCAAAATGACGAGTAAAATGAAGAAACACGTAAAATGAAGAAACACGTTCATTACGCACTGAGACGTATGTACATAGCGAAAACACAAATCAATATTCTTGACAGCAAGTTGTCTAAAAACATGCCAGACATCATGATTCTGAACATGTCATTTTGCGCCATTGGAACTATTCGAAAGACAGCTTTTATAGACATGCCAAATCTCAAAGAGCTCTATATGACACGGATCATAGTTACCAATATTCCTTCTGATCTATTCTCAGGATCAGCTCAATTAGAACACATCTTTTCGTCAAGCTACAGATTCTGCTGCCAGAATTTATACCCTACACATTCCGATAGATTGAAATGTTTGGCACCTCACACAATACTGCCTTCGTGTATTTCGTTGTTACCAACTGAACTGTAAAGGGTTTTCTTTTGGCTAATTGGTGCCTTAGCCATCATTAGTAATGTGGCTTGCTTTGTCATGCCCTCTAAAATGAAGGCATTGTTTGGAAACAGTTTCTTTATGAATGTTAGTCATTTGCTGTTTGCTTACATGTGCATGGGAAGCCATGCCAGCATTGTTGTGGTTGCAGGCCACGTATATCATGACAAATACATTCACTATAGAAACCAATGGACAAATAGTGCGAGTTGTAAACTGGCTGGGTTTCTTTTTTCTCTCTCTTGCATAGTGTCAGCATTTGTGATTTACCTCATCAATGTGAACCATGCAATTATACTTTGTTTCTGTGAAGAGTCAAGAAGGATCAATGAACGTTTAACAGTCACAGCTCATATATCAGTATGGGTCGTTGGAACCACGTTGTCAATGATTTCATTTCTTCCTGGACTGTCACACTGGGGCCTCGATGGCCAGTCTGGTCTGTGTCGTTTGGTTTCATTTGATCACTATTATTCTAAGCAAGACTTCCGGTGGTTCACAGTGATTGCGGCAATGAACTTTATTTTGTCTGCAATGATGCTAGCTGTCCAAGTTGTGATCTACAAGCGAACACCAAAGTACAGATTAACGCTCAGTCCCTCCAAAAGACCGGTGTATTCTTCAGTGCGCGTGATGGGAAAAGTGACTGTCACAGATGCTGTTTGCTGGTTTACATTCGCATTGGTGACGATGATGAGTTCATGTGGTGTTGCTGGGTTTGATCAGATCCACGATGCCATGGTTGTGTTTGTGTTACCACTCAACTCTGCTCTCAACCCACTTCTCTACATGTGGGCTGTCAGAACACAATGGCAACGTCAAGAACGAGAACATAGATTAGTACAAATGTTGAAATCACGGATTTCAAGCCATTAAAAAAAACACGTGTTGAGTAAATACTCAAGTAAACAAAGAGTTAGTATACTGTGTAGCTGTTATTTGAAGTAGTTCTTGTGCATCGTTCGGTACTTTATTCTTTGAAGTGTTTCACTGCTTATATTGTTTTGTGTGATCGTGCGAACTCTAGGCAACATTCAATGGGATTGATCAGAAGGAACATTCAGACAAACGTTCTGTCAAAGTTTTGAAATTGCATGGTTCGCTTTTAGATTTTTTGTAACAGCTGGACACTTATATGTTAAAAACAGCCGTATGGTTCCTGATATTCTAGAATATTTCATAAAAATTTAATATAGCTGGTCACTTTCCCCCAAGCACCTTGTGTCTATTCTTCGTTCAAACGTCGCCAGATTTTTATTGTCCAGCTATATTCAGAAGTGTGTCAGCGATTTAAAAAGAAGACTGACAACCTAAGAACAAAATGAAACACGTGAAATGATTGTGCAAACATCCCAGCAGCTTGACATGCACAGAATGCAATCAACAAGCGTATTTGAGAGAAAAAAAAGTATTAAAAAAAATTTCCAGGTCATTTGCTTCCGCGGAAAAATGTAAACTTTTCTTGCTTGATGCTTTATTTTCAGCACCTTGAACTTTTTTTCTTTCATTGATAAATATATATATATATATATATATATATATATATATATATTCATATATATTTTCTTTTCTTTTTTTTTGGGGGGGGGGGGGGTTTGGGGGGGTGGAGAGATGGGGTAGGGGGGCTGGAGTGGCACACTTCTGCATTCATTATTAAAATAAATATGGTTCTGTTCACATTTCTTTCCCTCCACACCTCTTTATGACTGACGGAGTGAACGTCCACGCACTGTTGTGAACACTACTCAGTCTGTTTTGAGGGTGAAAAATTGTGGATATTCCCGCAGTTATGTATCTATTTAGTTTGGACACATATTCAACAAACATTATGTGTGGGCGTGTCCGTTTTGTAGGTTCAGAGGTGTGTGTGACAAAGTTCACTTTCAGCCTGGTTTCGCGACTGAGCAATTGTCGTCATCAGTAGAGAAACCAAGTTAATAATGCCTGCGTGATTTGAGGAGGTACGGACACACGTGAACGCTCAAACGGTCACGCTCTTCCTCGTTCCCTTTCTCTCCCGCTTGCTTTCCGTGCACGAGATGACAGCAGGAAGCAAGATCACCAAGGATAAGCCAGCCACACTCAGTCTGGCTCTGTTACTGAGCGATTACTGTCGTCAGTAAGGGACTTAATAGATGGTGGCATGTGTGTGGGTTACAACAGGCACTACTGGGGGTGGATGTCACTGGTCTCAAACGGAGGGAAGGTGAAGATCACCTCAATGGAGAGAGGTGAGTGTGGATGTCATTGTTCTGAAAGGAGGGTGGGCGAAAATCGTCTCTAAGGAGTGTGGGTGATGATCGTCTCAAGGAAGGGGGTAGGGTGAGTGTGATTGTCATTTGCCTCGAAGTATGGTGGGTGTGGATCGACTCTAGAAAGAGAGAGAGGGGTTGTGATTGTGATCGGTCTTAACTCTCTCCATACGAACGGCGAAAGAGACGACGTTAACAGCGTTTCACCCCAATTACCACCATCAACATATTGCAAGCGGAAGGCTCTTATACTGAAGAAGTGAATGTTGACAAAGAATACCACAATTCTGACGACAGAAGCTAAAGGTTGGGTCATTGAGACACCCACTGGACATCCGAGGGGTCTGTGTAGAGGAGAAGAGAGGACTGGCCGTACTGAGTGAGTTAAAGTGAGGTGGGAGAATATCATCCCAAGAAAGGGGGCAGGGCGTGTGACTGTTTTCAGTCTCAAAGGAGAGTGGGTGTAGACGGGTCATTGGTCTCAAAGTAGGGTAGGTATAGATCGTCTCAAAGGAGGGTGGGTGTAGATCGTCTCAAAGGAGGGTGGGTGTAGATCATCTCAAAGTAGGGTAGGTGTAGATCGTCTCAAAGTAGAGTAGGTGTAGATCGTCTTAAAGCAGGGTGGGTGTAGATAATCTCAAAGTGTGTTGGGTGTTGATGGTCTCAAAGTAGGTGCAAATCATCTTAAAGTAGGGAGCGTGTAGATTGTCTCAAAGTAGGGTGGGTGTGGATCATCTCAAAGTGGGTGTAGATCGTCTCAAAGTAGGTGTAGATCGTCTTAAAGTAGGGTGGGTGTAGCTCATCTCAATGTAGGGTGGGTGTAGATTGTCTCAAAGTAGGGTGGGTGTACATCGTCTCAAAGAAGGGTTGGTGTAGATTGTCTCAAAGTAGGGTGGGTGTACATCGTCTCAAAGAAGGATGGATGTAGATTGTCTCAAAGTAGGGTGGGTGTACATCGTCTCAAAGAAGGATGGATGTAGATTGTCTCAAAGTAGGGTGGGTGTACATCGTCTCAAAGAAGGATGGATGTAGATTATCTCAAAGTAGGGTGGGTGTAGATCACCTCAAAGTAGGGTGGGTGTAGATCACCTCAAAGAAGGGTGGGTGTAGATCGTCTCAAAGAAGGGTGGGTGTAGATTGTCTCAACGAAGGGTGGGTGTAGATCACCTCTAGGGAGGGTGGGTAAAGATTGTCTCAAGAAAGGGGTCGGGGAAATATAATTGTGATTGGTCTCAAAGGAGAGTGGGCATAGATCGTCCCAAGGAAAGGGGTAGGGCCAGGTGTGTGGTTGTCACTGATCTCAAAGGAGGGTGGCTGAAAATCTTCTCAAGAAAGAGAGTGAGGGTGGGGGAGTGTGGTAGCGATTCACATCAAAGGAGCGTGGGTGAAGATCGTCTCAAGAAAGAGAGAGAAAAGAAAAGGTGGTGAGTGTGGTTGTCGTTGGTGTCAAAAAAGGGTGGGTGTGGATTGTCTTAACAAACGGGAGGGACTGTGGTTAGGATTGGTCTCAAGGGAGGGTGGATGAAGATCGTCTCACGGAAGGTGGTAGGAGTGGTTGTCATTGGTCTCAAAGAAGGGTGGGTGTGGATTGTCTCAAGAAAGGGGGTGTGGGGGTGTGGTTGTGACTGGTCTCAAAGGATGGTGGGTGAAGATACGTCTCAATGGAGGGAAGTGTGTGTGGTTGTCATTTGTCTCAAAGTGGGGTGGGCGAGGATCATCTGAAGAGAGAGGCAGGATGAGGAGTGTGGTTGTTGAGGATCCTCTCTGGCACGTGTGTTTTTTGGTGTTGCGCAGTGAACCGGTTCAATGGTTGAGCTTGGTTCGAATCGGATCGAGCGGCTGATGAACCAGTGCAGTCGCAAACCTTGGGTTTTCGTTTCTCTCCATTTGCTCGTTGTTTGTTTGGCATGGAGTTAGTTGTTAAAGAGTTTCACAATAAAACAGGATGGTGAACCATATCCACCCTGTGGAAGTTCTGGGGCTGTGAAAACTTTAGTTCCCAGGAGGAGAAGGGGAAAGGCATAGAAATGAGAAAACCAACGAATGATGTTTGGAAACGTCCATTCATTTGCACATAAGTATCACTGATTTTTTCTTATAGCGAAAAAAAACCCCAAAACAAACAAACAAAAACAAAAAAAAAACCCGCGTTTTGAAGGGATGTTGTGACTCGCACCGCCGCGTTGGTTGCCATGAAATGAATGACGATGTTAATAAGATCATTTGGCACTGAAAGTCAAAGGTAATCAAAGACCACATGGTCATTAAAGCCACACACACACACACACACAAACATACACACACACGCATAGATAGATAGATAGGTGTACATCGGAAAGGCAGACAGGTGGATGAAGAGAGACACCCGAGGAAAAGCAAAATACAGAAAGAGAATTAAATGTTTTGTGTGCATGTGTATGTGAGAGCGCGCTTGTATGCGTGATCGCGTGTTTGTGTGTGTGTGTGTGTGTGTGTGTGTGTGTGTGTGTGTGTGTGTGTGCTTGTGTGCTTTGACTTAGTCTCTGCGGTCGACATGGCTTTAAACAGTTAGTGACATCCGTAGTGTGACATAGCTCAAGGTGCTGTCCTTGTCGGAAGCCTTCCAGCGTGCTCTCCCTACTGTATTCCCAAACGATTAGCCATCTTCTTGCAAACGACATTTCATCAACAGGATACGCTTTTATGCTGGGATAATGAAATACAAATTTGTAATACGTAATTACTAGCACTTGCTAAGAATACTTATGATTGGACTGGAAAGACAGAAAGGCAAAAAAAAATTACTACTATTAAGAAGACAGTGAGCTAAGGAATTATGACTTTATAATAGGTAAAATAATGGTGTGGATGGTGTGTGACTGAACATCAGGAAGGTAAATTCTACAGGGCACATGCACACACTCACACAAACTTGACTCACGGGACTAAACGGAAAGACAAAACAATACAGAGATACCAACATTAACGCGTATATTAGCATTGATAAACAGAAAGTATCTTTTTTGGTTTAATAAAGAGTGTGTGTTGGCGCTGGGCTGAGACCCAGCCTCAGCAGCAGCAGCAGCTACCCTAGCTGTTCAGATGGGTAATACACTTTAGGGGATTTATGGATATAGAAAAAAGGCGCGTGACAGGACCGTTGTTGTAGTAGAAATACTCATAATGTTCCGCTCGGTGTTAGTGGTGGACGAACTTCGTGTGTATTCGTCGTCGTCGTGTAGGGCGCGGTCTACCTCATCTATCGCAGTTGTTGAGCCAGTGGAGCATTGACGAAGTGGTCAGTGTAAAGGATGGAAGCTGACTGACTTGTCCACTGGTTGCTGTCTCCGTTGATGCCTGAGCGCCAGTGAGTTGTTGTCAGCAAGCGTCGTCTGCTTCCGTTTGCAAGAGTGACCGCCCTTTGGTGATAGCAGTTTTGGGGTAAATGTCTGCTATATCCCGTTTCACAACACTCTCGGGGGGGAGCAGCAGACGTAAGGGCGGTCCTCACCAGATGGTTGGCACAGGCACTCGCTGAACCAACAATCTCACTGGAAGAGATGGAGGGCTTTGGAGACAGAGGCCTTCAACAGCTCTTCAGGATGTAGCCTGATGGCAACTTCCGTTTTGCTTGGAAGGCCTCCCACTCCTGCGCCGTGGTGTAGATGTTGGGATCGCAGAAGGAGGTGCATGTCCCATTCAAATGGACCTCATTCCCAGCTGGCATGTAGGCACCATGCAATAATGCAGTCAAGCTAGAGCCAGCCTGAATCCACATGACCTGGATGGTGTGATCCAAGTGGAAATGCACATCGAAAGCTGGTGGTCAGGCATCATCCATTCTCTCCAGGCAGACTGAAGGGCCGGCACAGTTGATCTGCCAAAGTTCTCGTCGGCCCAATGGCCGATCTAAAGGTGATAATGAGAGCGGCCTTCCAATGGATTAGGGCTGCTGCTGAAGTCAGAGGAGGTAGACTGCAGGTGTCACAGACAGGCTCACCTAGGTGACTGATGCAACATAGCGGCCACTGCAGCCTACTGATTCTCTGTGATACTGTTGTGAACATCCGTCAACAAGCCCTGCCACTCTATGAACTGCACCAATTCAGTGAGTATATCTGGACGCACTAGCAGTCATACCATAACCTGCTTTAAGGCATCCTCCCTCTTTTCTGGCAGGGTTGGATCTAGTTGTTCATTAGGGTCTCTGGGCACCTGGTGTTCCAAGGCATGGTCTTCATGTTCACCACCTCCACCTCACATTCTCTCACTGATTGTTGTTGTTGTAGACCTACTGATAATGTTCAACCAGGTGTTGGTGGCGAACGAACTTCGTGTGTATTCGTTGTTGTCGTCGTGGAGGGAGTGGTCTACCTCATCTATCGCAGTAGTTGAGCAAGTGGAGCATTGACGAAGTGGTCAGTGTAAAGGATGGAATCTGACTGACTTGTCCACTGGTTGCTGTCTCCGTTGATGCCTGAGCGCCAGTGAGTTGTTGTCAGCAAGCGTCGTCTGCTTCCGCATGCAAGAGTGACCGCCCTTTGGTGATAGCAGCCTCGGGGTAGATGTCTGCTATACCCCGTTTCACAACACCACTGATGGCGCCACCGTCACGGGGTGCCAAGCTGTGGAGAAGGTGCTGTTGACGAGGACTGGAGTGCAATGAACTCTTGAAGAAATTGAGTATTCCCGTCATGTGTTGTGCAGTGTGTTGTGTGTTGCTGCCCTTCAACAATATTAAGTATGAGTGCATGAGTGAATGTGTCTGAATTTTCAAACAGGGTTTTTTTGTTTTGTTTTTCTTTTCTTTTTTAATATATAAATGATATAATCACTTGCAAAAATTTCCGCCTTCTGTGTGATTTTTATCATGCACGTGAACATGGCAGACTGAGAGGAGTGAGATATGAACTTTTCTGTCTGTATTTGAACTGGCATGAATGGATGTCTTTACATCCATACACGCTGCACCACATGTGCTAGGTAGACGCCTGACAGCGGCATAAACCATCGCGCTAGTCAGGACTTGAGCGTACACACACACACACACACACACACACACACATACACACACATACACACACACACACACACCTTCTGTCTGGAATTCTGTTTGTCTGGATCTCCGGCACTCACCAACTCTGTCCACTTTTAAAAGAAAACTGAAAACCAACCTTCAAAATGGCCTTGGGTGTGACGAAACATAATCCTTTCTCTGTCTGCTCTCACCCTCTGCACTTCTCTTGTGTCCTCCTCTCCATTAGAGTCTACCTGTAGTGTGTGTGCTTGTGGACTGGTGTTTGCTGTGTATGTGTGTGCACATGCACGTGCTTGCAAGCACATGTGTATGTGTATGTGCGTTGGTGTTCGTGTGTAAGGCACATTATGTGCCTTTCTTCATCAAGTATTCGTATGTGCAATTTGCAGTATTGTACTTATACATTGTTTTCACTTCTATATCCCCATGTGCTCTTGCGTGGTATTATGCACAATTGTAAATGTGTTAAGTGGGCATAGCAATGGGCTCCACCATTTCTCCAATCCTGTTCGTGCTGGCAATGGAAGTCATCTTGAAGGCCTGAATGAAGGGAACGGATCGAGCCGACCTCGGTAACGCATACCAGATACCTCCTTTGAAAGCCTTCATGGATGACACAACAGTCGTTTCAACAAAAGAGGATGACACCCGTGAAATACTGAAGTGGCTGGACGAGCTAGTTGCCTCAGACAGGATGAACTTCAAACCAAAGAAATCATGGAGCCTCTCACTTCCTAAAGGAAAGGTAGCTCAGACAGTCACATTCACTGTAGCCAACCAAGCCATTCCAACAGTGTCAGATGAGCCAGTCAAGAGCCTTGGAAGATGGTGTGATGAGACCCTGAAAGATACAAAAAGAGGAAAGGAAATCAAGCTGACAGCAGAAGAAGACCTGCATATCATAGACTAGTGTGGCCTTCCAGCAAATATAAATTGTGGTGCCTACAGTCCATGCTGATACCAAAGTTCCTGTGGCCTCTCCTGATGTATGATATAAGCTGTAGCACAGTCGAGTCAATTGAGGTAAAGATCAACAAGTACACACGCATGTGGCTTGGTTTCCCACCTGGTCTCACTGACGTGGCACTCTACTGTCACCAAGCAAAGCTTGTCAAAGAATACATGGTAAGGAAGGCAAGACTTCTCAGCATGCTCGAAGACTCGGGAGACAGAATTGTGAGATCCAACCAACACAAGCTGAAGACTGGCAGAAAATGGAAAGTCAAGGAGGCAGTCAGTGCAGAAAAAGTAAGTCTTAAGACAAAAGAAATAATAGGACACACCCAAACCAACAGATCCTGGGATCAACAAAGATGAATGGTGGTCCAAGGCATGGGGGAAAGCAAAAAGAGACATGATCATACAGGAGATAAAGAAGGAAGAAGGCAATAAGACAGTCCAGAAGGCAGTCCAGCAAGGCCAGCAGGGGCAGTGGACAACATGGGACTGCAAAGGAGACTCAGCTGGAGCAACATGTGGAACATGGCCCCTCTGAGGATCAGCTTCATCATAAGATCTGTGTACGACCTCCTTCCCTCAAATACAAGCTTGGTGAAATGGGGGAAAGCAGATGACCCTGCATGCCCACTCTGCCATGGCAAACAAACAGCGGAACATGTCCTCAGCTCATGCAAAGCAACTTTGAGCCAAGGACGATACACATGGAGGCGCAACCTAGTGCTAGAAAAAATTGCGCACGTGGTGAGCACTGTCCGAGGAGCACCAACCCCACCAGAAGTTCCAGTACAGTTCTTCAATAAAGTCTGGCCAGGAACAGCTGCAACATCCAAAGCATGGAAACGTGGGCTGCTTGATGGTGCCGAAGATTTGGAATGCACAGTTGACCTATCAGAGGGGAAGAAACACCCGGAAATCATCAGCAAGAGCGGCATGAGACCCGACATGGTACTCTACTCTAAGGCAACCAAACAAGCTTTTCTGATTGAGCTACTGTGCCATACGAAAGCAGAATGAAGAAAGCCCACATCTACAAGACCGAGAAGTATGCTAGTCTAGCCAGCAGCCTGAGAGAATCTGGCTTCCAAGCCAAAGTCCTCGCCATAGAGATTGGTGCAAAGGGGTTTGTGAGTGCATCTGTCGACAGCCTCATGAAACAGCTGTCGATTTCCGGCAAAGAGAGGGCATGGGCTCTAGAGGCAATGGCAGAAGCAGCAGAAAAGGTCTGCACATGTTGTTGACCTGGGAGATCGGAAAAATCTCTACCCTTTACCCACCAGGCGCCGTCTTCGTGATTCGAACCCGGGACCGTCAGATTGAAAGTCCAACGCTTTCACCATTCAGCTTTTGCGCCCGCAATGAATCTGATCTGGAACAGATAGGAGACCTATCATCGCTACTCCGTTGTTCAGCACAGTTTAAGTTTCTCTTGGAAATAAAGAGAAAGATCGACATCCTACTATTCGGAGTCCCGTGCGTGTATGTGTGTGCGAATTGGTGAGTATGTGCGCACACGCACAGACGAGTACATTGCTTTTCATGCGACGTAAAACTGGATGATACTGAAAACATTTCTTTATTCAGTGTTTTTTACCATCAAATCTGCTTGGGATTCCATCCATTTTAAAAGTAAGGCTTCATTAGCTTTTCTTCGCTTTTCAGCCAAAGTGTTGAATGTATACATGAAAGGATTCACAGCGGAATTTAAAGGTAAAACAAATATAGCAAGAGCCACATTCACTTGACTAGGTATAGGAGTACCAGCCAAAGCCAGTATCCCACACAAACCAATGGGAAACCAGCACATGAAATCTGTTACTGCAATGGTGATCAACCGTTGTGCTATGGTCATGTCATGTGACACCTTAGTAGAATTAGTTTTCAATGCATTGTTCTGTATTGACCAATAGATGAAAACCTGGCCAACAGAGACAAACAAAAATACAACAAAATTAAGAACAATCATAACACTAAACGAATAAACTTTTCCTTTGAACTCATGTCTTGTTACTGGCAATGGTATACACATGCCTGTCTGACCATAGAATTCCCAGTGTGATGTCATCGGAAGTAATGGCAGAACGGCCAAAACACAACCAGTCAACCAAGTCAACAGACAGGCCAGTGCTGCAGCTGTTCTGCCAAACCTCATGGTGCTAAAAGGAAAGTGGAGGACAAGAAACCGATCCAGAGTTATAAACCAGATGATCAAAGCTGACACTTCACTGGACAAAAGAGATAAAAAGCCAGCTATCTTACAGGTCACACTGGTTTTCCATTTGTCATCATTGTAAAGGTATTGTCCACGGTACCATTCATCAGCCACCCCAATGGCTGTGATGTAGACACCCATCAGAAAATCAGCCACTGTAAGGTTGGTTACAAACACACTGAAACCCCTTGAAGACGTCATACTTTTCACAAACAAACGTGCACAACAACAAAAAACGTTACCGGTTACTGACAGACAGGCAATCATCCACAAAAACCCTCGATATGTCCATGATCTCAACAAATCTTCACACGAAGAAATTTCGTCCTTTGGTGCAATACATGCTGAATCTTCAAAGTCAGGTGGAAGTATCTGACTGCAGCAGAGTTTATAGTTTTGTGCAGAAACAAAGCGTAGACTGGACAGATTTTGAAAAATGTCTGGTGGAAAGCCTTCCACAGGACTACCATCCATGTACAGTTCAGTTAGATGTGGTGTTACTTTGAAACCAGCTGGGCTAATTGTATGAATTGAAGTGAAAGTTAAGTTCAGTTGTTTGATGTCAGGAAACAACGAGAATACTGCAGCATCAAACACTGTCAGTGTGGTGTAGGACAAATCTATCAGCGTGAGAGCACTTCGCTCGTTAATAATTGAGAGAGATGGGTGGATTGAGATGAGAGCATCGTTCCCAGAAAAAGAGAGTGACTTCAGGTTCAATAAACCATGAAATGACGTCATGTTTACAGACTGCAGTTTGTTACTACTTAGATCAAGAAACCTCAGATTTGGAAGGTGCATTTTGGGCACGTGAGACACTGAACAGTGTGTAAAAACGACACCAATAAGAAGGGTGTTGTTGTTCACATCACCCAGTGTCATACCTGAACCAGTTGCATCTAAGTACCGGAGCTGTGTGAAGGGTCCCGCTGAAAAAGGCTGAGGACACAAAAATGTATGACTTTGACACAGACAGTCCACAGGACAATGTGTATCACATGATAATTCATCATCATGCTTTGGGCAGTGGGGCCAACCATCACATATGTAGTCACTGTGTAAACACAATTTTGAAAATCTGCATTGATAAAGTCCCTGGCATTTCATTTCCTCACACCCCTCTTCATCCTGGTGGTCAGTACAATCGAAGAATCCGTTGCATCGAGTGTACACAGGCAGACAGTCATTGAGCTCACCAGGACACCGGTAGTGGGTGTCAGGACAGGACTCAGTGGAATTCATTGGAGTGGATATGAAGTATTTTACACCATTAAAGCTGACAAGAGCAGGAGATGGAACAAGTGGCTGGTGTGTCCTTGATCTGTATCTGAATGTCTCACAATTCATTTCATCTGATTTGTCATGACAGTGGAACATGTAATCACACACCTGGTTAAAGGGCAGACACTGACCATTAGTACATCTAAACATTCTGACACAGGGAGGGTGTATACAGAAAGATTCATCACTTTCATCCTGACAGTCAAATATGAAGTCACACACCAGGGTGTAAGATATCATTGTTGAGTCATCACTACATGTAAATGTGGGGATAAAGGAGATGGTGCGATCTGATGAATCAGACAGATCTTTGGATGAACCATCTCTAGAAAAAGTGCAAGGAGACTCAAACTCTTCAACACACAGTTTATATCTGTTGGACCCACACAGAAGAAATGCGTGAGTGACATGACCATCACTGCATTGTGTCATTCCTTGCTGTTCAGTCAGTATATATCTGATGTTATTGAAAAGAATTTCCTCTGAATGCTGAACATTTTTCTTCGTTTGATTTCCAGTGAATTCACAGATTGCCCTTTTGGCAAATAGCTGGGTTTGACTATGAACGCAGGTTACACCTTCTAATCGCAAAATTTCGTCGCTTATGAGACATGTCTTTGATGTTATATATCTGTCACTAACACTGTCAACAGAGTGATGAAGGACTGTTCTGTCTTCGTGAATTATAGCGTGTATATACATATTTGACAAAGACCTATCATCAGTGTACAAACCAGTGACAAGATTTTTCAGCCTGTCCATGTGCACTTTTGTTGTTTTTCTAATCGTACGAATACAGTCATTCATACACATCGGCAAACTTAACTTGCCCCCAAGTGAATTACAGTAATCACCCACCCTCTGGTTATGATCTGTTTCATCACCAGGAATTCCACGTACACTGTCCACTATTTCATAGCAACGGTTACATAATGCTATCATACCGTGGCACTGAGGACTGCTGTAGGGGCATTGACCTGTTTCATCCCGTCCATCTTCACACTCTGTCTTCAGGTTACACGTCAGGTGGTGATGGAAGCTGGCGTAATGCTCCACAGAACAGTTCCAGATATCATTGGATGATTTAAAAGGTATTTTACTTTCAGGAAAATAAGTAAACAAAATTCTGAAACAATCAGTGACATTTATGCAGTGATACATATATACAACAAGACCGATCTTTGTGCCATGGCACATATGAGGAAAATCAGACTCAGGGCCACGTACAGGGTGCCAGACGTTTTCCCATCTTTCAACGTAATTCCTGCTGGAGTTGTTATAGTACTTGATTTTACAATATAATTTCACATAAGTCACATATTTCTTTGTTTCTTTGAAAGTGATCATCACAACAGTTCTGGCTGGCACCTGTATAGTCCTCCTGACAAACAGATCCTTGCTTATGTTTCCTCTTGGAGTTACGTACCCAGACGATGCTGATGTCATCACAAAGAGGAGGTCTTCTGCAGGTCATAATTTCGTTCATGGTTTATAATCTAATACAACACAGCTCTGACTAACAAAAGACTTAAAGCCCTAGTGAATAATAAAACAAAACTTTGAAAGGCAACGCATGATACTGATTCTACTGATCTAAACAAAAATGAAAAAGAGGAAAAGCCTTCACGGCTCTCGAGTAATTACTGTAGCATAATACAAAGCGAAAACGCCGACGGTTGATGGGGGTTGGGGGAATGTGGGGGGAGCGGTTAACAGTACATGACGATCCAAATCATATCTTACACGTCATCAGAAAAGAGCGTTTGTTGAACCGAAAGTTGTGTGTGCTGGAGACGGATTGGATCTATCCCAAGCAGCCCACACCGAACAGCATTTCATTGTTTCATAATCATACTGTCGAAGGTACAGGGGGCTCTGAATAACGGTAGTACCACTGGTGTCTAGCAGCTATACTCTACTTGTATAGCAGACACGCACCACTGGTCCTCATCTATCCCGGGAATCTCTCACGTGTTGGCTCAAAGCACCACACCCCAATGAATCGTTTCAGCTGGTGGGCTAAATAACGTTGGAGGGTGATAATGATTCTGATTCACTTGGCTGATGAACGTCTTTCAAAGTCAACGGCTAGGGCGAAAGGATTTCTGCGAGTTCAATAGCCATGAGTCCGAGGTCAGGGTGATCCGCCTAAGTATGGGGGACTTCGGACGTGGCTATTGGCCTGGAATGTGTTGGGCGCCGCCAGGTCATTTTGCCCAATATACTCTATGATGAAGACAACCAGTACAAACCCTACACCAGCTCAGTCGTTGCGTGGTGTCACCAAGGACCGTGCTGGCCGCTACACAGCAGGAAGGAAGTGACAAGTGTACTACTGGTGTTTCAAGAACTAAGCTCCGTGCAAGAGATGACATCACCATGGGCACTTGGAACACCCGAACATTGAGGCAAGAAGGAAAGCTTGAGGAGCTGATTCACGAGACAAACAAATGTCTTGGAACCTTTTTGGCCTGTGAGAAATTCCAATGGAGAACAAAGGTAAAAGAACACTAGATGAAGGACACAAGGTGTATATAGTAGAAAACAAGACAAGGCGTTGTTGTTGTTGTTGTTGTGGTTGTGGTTGGTGGTGTGTCAGGTCAGGGGCATAGCCCTT
This sequence comes from Babylonia areolata, assembly GCF_041734735.1. NCBI lineage: Eukaryota > Metazoa > Mollusca > Gastropoda > Neogastropoda > Buccinidae > Babylonia > Babylonia areolata. The sequence continues at coordinate 27,881,125 of NC_134898.1, forward strand.
GTTACTGGTACCATGTAACCCAGTACAACCTGCCGCATGTGAAGTCTCCCAACGACGGACCAGGCGGAGGAGGAAACCTTTCCCAACGGCTGTGAAGGTGGAAGAGGATGACCAAAGGGCAGGGGTAGCTCTTAAACTTGGCTGAAAGTCCTCCTAGGAGACAGACCTGCACCTGCCGAGGCCGTCCTACACGTGGCGTATCTGCACCTGTGGGACTGTGAGCGTCGGTAGGCGAGAGAGTGGGGAAGGGACTGCACAACTCCTCTTCACTAAAAAAAAAGTCACCTGTGCTGGTCAGGCAACCAGGCTAATGTCGGAACGACCAGCTAGCCCTTCAACACCCAGCTTTCCCAAGGTCTGCGGCGATGGAGAAGTGGTAACGGGGACAGGCAGAGGATGCTGCTGGCAGTTCCTAGTCACGACTCTACATGCAGGCGGCTGTGGGGTGATGGTCGTCCGCCGTGGACTGGGGCAGATGCGGCGCCCGTATCCTCCCACAGCGTCAGAGCAGCCCTTTTCAGGGACAGCACTGCTCTTCCCACATGGGGAAGGGGAGATAAAAGGATCCCCAAACAAAGCCTGCCTCGCCTAGTACCTAATAGGAAACCGCAGCTGCTTGGACATCCAACATTAGAGGTCGAAAATAACAGAAGAAAAGCACCAGGAGTCATGCCCTGACTCTGGGTGCCTGGAATGTTCGCACCCTTTTATGCAGAGATGACAGACCAGAAAGGCACACACCACTCATTGCTAGAATGCTCGATAGCTACCAGGTGGACAGAGCGGCTCTGAGCGAAACCAGGTTTGTGGGTGAAACCCAACTGGAGGAAGTTGGAGGGGGCTACACCTTCTACTGCACTGGGGAGCCAGATGGCACCCCAAGAACTTCAGGCGTGGGCTTTGCCATACAAACCAAACTTACACGACAGCTTGACAGCCTTCCACTTAGGATAAACGATAGGCTGATGACCCTGCGTTTGAAGCTGTCCAAGGATCGCTTCTCCACAGTGATCAGCTGCTATGCCTCGATGATGACCAACCCTGATGACATCAAAGAAGCTTTCTACGAAGAGTTCAGCCGCAGCATTTCAGCAGTAGACAGAAAGCACAGGCTGATCATCCTTGACGATTTCAATGCCCGCTTCGGTATGGACTTCTCCTCGTGGCCAATAGTCCTAGGACAGCAAGGCACTGGCAAGTGCAACTCAAACGGACTGATTTTGCTCTCGCTCTGCGCACAGCATGGACTGACCATCACCAACACCTTCCAACAAGCGGAAAAGTACAAGAACACATGGATGCGCCCCCGCTCCAAGCAATGGCACATGCTGGACAATGTGATTGTCAGGCACAGGGACAATTGTGATGTTTCCATTACACGCTGCATGAGAGCAGTGTGTTGGTCGGACCATCGCCTGGTACACAGCAAGATGAATATCAGACTTGCACACAAGCTCCAACCAGCCAGGCAGAAACCCCCTAGGAAGCTGAACATCCACCGCCTCCCTATCACCAAGGACGTGCTGCAGCAGCAAATCCAAGCAGCTCTCCAAGAAATTCCTGCATCGACTGATGTAGCAGAGGTATGGATCACCTTTAGAGATGCTGTGTACACAGCAGCAGCAGACACACTCAGCTTTGTACAGAGGAGCCACAAAGACTGGTTTGATGAGAACGACTCTGGAATCTCCAAGCTCCTGAACACACTGCATATACGGCATCAGGATCACATTTCCAATAAAGACTGCCAGAGGAAGAAGAATCAGCTCTTGCAAACCAAGCAACTCGTACAGAAGAGGCTCTGTGAGATGAAGAACACCTGGCGGGAGAGAAAGTCAGAAGAGCTTTAATCCACTGCTGATGCTCAAGACATGTGTATGGGCTGAGAGTCACAGGATCAACCCCTCTCCGAGCCTTGGACCAGACCACCCTCCTGACAGACAAGAAAGACATCCTTACCCACTGGGCAGAGCACTTCAACACCCTCCTCAACAAGGACTTGTCCGTATCTGACGAGGTAATTGCAGCCCTCCCACAGCTACCAGTCAATGGCTCGCTAGCTGCCCCTCCCACTAAGGCCGAGACCTGGAAGGCCCTGAAGGTGACAACGTCAGGAAAAGCACCAGGAGCGGATGGAATCCAGGCTGACATCTACAAGTATGGAGGCGAGGTGCTGACAGACAAGCTGACTGCTCTGTTCCAGTCTATCTGGGAGAAAAGGGAGGTCCCCCAGGCTTTCAAGGATGCTTCAATTGTCCACATTTACAAACGGAAGGGAGACAAAACATCCTGCGATAACCACCATGGAATCTCTCTCCTCTGCATCGCCGGCAAGTTCTTCGCCCGCATCATACTGAACACAGTCATCCCTGAAGCACAGTGTGGCTTCTGCTCAGGCAGGGGAACATGTGACATGGTGCTTGCCAGATGCAAGAGTAGTGCCATGAGCAGAACAAGGAGCTCCACATGGTCTTTGTAGACCTAAGGCCTTCGACATGGTGGAAAACTGATGCCTTTGACCACTTTCGCTGAAGTATGCTGTGCTCTAGTGGCATAAAGACATTTGAAAACAAGAGAACGCTGGCCATTTAGGAGAAGCGTGAGCGAAGGTAGCAGGGCTCAACTTCTGGAGACGTTTTCCCTTGCAACACCTGTGGGAAGTGCTGTGCATCCAGAATCAGCCTCTTCTCCCATATGAGGACACACACCAAACTGATAAGCCTTTCTGCCTACTCATACGTTGGACCGACGGTAGACTCCATCATGCGGGTGGCTGATTTGTTTTTTGTTTTGTTTTATGGTCCACAAGATACTATGCACCCAGTGATGGCATGCCATCCAGTTTCCAACAGACTGATCATCAGCCCTCAAAAGCCAGCTTCCTTCAAGATCCAGGCGTAAGCATCTACGTCCGACTACAGCCATGAGAATGTAGAAGACTTCTGCAACCAGCTTCAGGAAGCCATTGATTAAACACACAAGAAAGACATCATAGTTTTACAAGGTCACTGGAATGCCAGAGTTGTAGAAGATGCTCAAACACAGTGGAATGGTACCTGCAGACCTTTCTGCAAACCTCTGACAAATGAAAAAGGACTCTGGTTTCTCACAGTTGCAGCAGCGAACAATCTGGTAGTCGGTAACACAATACTTCAGGAAAATTGGCATAGCCCAGCCAAGACGGCCAACACCTCAACTAGATTGATTTCCAAATTCTTCCAATCAGAAGTGAACACTACATACGCCTGCACTTTCCCCAGGACAGAATTGGAAGCGACCATGATCTGGTGATGAACACATTCAAAATGCATAGAAAGAAGATCAACAAGCCAAAGTTTACAAGACTGCAGTTTATCATGGAGAAATCAAAGGACACTGCAGTAAAGGAAGAGTCCACAACAATGACTGGAATGAAATTTGCACCCCTGACAACTCTAGATGAGAACAACATACACCTGGAGTCTGCGGTCAACACGTCAAAACTGCAGTACTTTGAACGGCCACTGAATTCTTGGGAAAACATCAGGGTCTCAAAAATCCATGGGTCACAACAGAAATCTTAGAGTTGTGTGAAAAAGGGACGAGAATAAAAGGAAATGGAAGGAAAAGAGGTATTCAACGGAGCACCAAATTGTCCACAGCCAAGACAGGAAGACCACTGCATCCTGAGTGAGAAGGTGGAAGCAGCAGTCAAGGCAATGAAACAAGCGAAGTCAGCAGGAATTGGCAACATGCCTGCAGAACTCGTTTAGGCATAAGGAGAAGGATTGGTCATTGTACTCACTTCCATCTGCATTCAGATCTCGAGCACTGGAATAGAGCCAACTCCCTGGACACAGTCACTTATTAACTTGTCCTAGAAAGGAAACCTTTAAGTATGCCAGAACTACCGTACCATGAGTTTGATAAACCATCAAAGCATAGTGATGCTGAAAATCCTGGATACCACATGAAATGGTGAACACATTCAGTTGTCTATAGATAATGTAAACACAGCTGGTAAGACATTTGACTCCTTAACAGCTACATTTATCTAAACAATGTAACCACCACCACCACACACACACACACACGCACACACACACGCACGCACACACCCACCACACCCTCTCTCTCTCTCTCTCTCTCACTCACACAAGCAGACACGCACGTACGCACTCACACGTTATGGGAAAACGCGCTGACATGTTCCTTGGGATCAGCACCCTCCCATAACTCTCAGCGCCAGCTTCCTTGTACCTGCCTTCACTTCAAACGCGTGCTATTGCCGACTGTTTCCTTTCGCGGCGGAAGAGAGCGGCCTGATCATAGTCATCCTGAGAGCAACTGCCTTACCTAATTTGTTAGATTAGATAGTTCCATAGACTGCAAGGTTTCTGGGTGTTCTCGGTGTGATAGATGCTCGCAGTTATTCAAGCTGATTATGATTTGTAACATGCAGAAGCTATTAGCACAACATTTGATTTTCCTTAACATGCTCTTTCATTGTTTATTCATGACACCGAAAATACGTTTTTCTTGGATAGAAGTCTATAGAAAACAGTCCTGGTCCATGAGGGGTTTCGTTACACTTTGCACCTAATGCAACAAGATTATTTTCTTTGGCGTTGTTGGCGGCGACCACGATGCACTGTTAACATTTCAACAAACATCTTCAACCGTAATATCGAAAATCCTGACATCATGGTGATTCAAGTGATTGGGGACCACACTGACTTCGTGGAACGTGCTCGTCTTAGAAACGAAATGCAGGCAGAAGCCTTGCAAGACTAACGCGTCCGAGTAGAAGGTCTATGCTGCTGCTGTGGCTCGTCACCAACGTCTTGCAGCTCAGGGCGGAGGAAAGTGACCGGAACCTCCCGAAAATGAGTCTGTAAGTTCTTCCATTGAGAGATCAAGGCGATCACAACTGCCACCTCTGTCAGTAGAAGTGGAAGACGTTGAGATAAATCCCCCATGGGACGCAACCTGGAACAACGAGAGATATTTACTGTCCATGGACAATGACTGGGGGTATGTGGTTCATGCAACGGACGAAAACCTACAAACACTTAAGACATGTAGAACCAGTTACATCGACGGCACCTTCCGTTCATGCCCAAGACCTTACACTCAGATTCTGAGTATTCTTGGAGATGTCCATGGTCATGTTGTTCCACTTGTACATGCACTGATGTCTACAAGAACCACTGTATGTCAGGTCAGGTCACTAGATCTGCTACTGGTAACCTGAAATCCAGTACAACCTGTTCAGGGTCGGATTGCCGGCGACTAAACCGGCACTCTCACCACTCCCTTCCGGGACTGGTGAGGTGGGTGGCTAGACACCCTTATGGAATTAAAAACGAGATCCATAAAAGGGCGTCGGCTCAGGAGAGCCACCGACGGCCATCTAGCTCCACCGTGCTGTGTGCATGCCACACACACAGTTGGCCCCCGGGGTGTGTCTACCCATGCATGCGAAGTCTGGATCCGGTAGAATCTGCGGAAGAAACCTAACGGTTCAACGGAGAGGAAGGCGGATACAGCAACGCACTGTGGAGTGCAGAGAGCAAGATGAGACACCGAAAGGATATCTTGGTCATCCACTGCATCCGTGCTCATCCTCCAGTTGTCTCGACTTAGTCTTGCCACTGGAAATTGGTGGACCCGGACGAGAGAGTGAGGTCGACGTTGCGCAACTCCTCTTCACTTTAAACAAACTCATCGCGCAAGTCATCAGTCATCCATACTGACCTTTCATCCTTCATCATTTCATCACCCCCAAGTCCTGTGGCGACAGGCGAGCGACGAAACGACAGGTGTGGGTACACTGGCAGTCGCAGCCGCAGACCTGCACGCAGGCGGTTCAGGCCATAGGGTCGTTCTTCATCGACAGGAGCAGCGATGGAGCTCGGCAGCCGTCTGAGCGTCTGAGCAGCCCTCTTTAGGAATGCACTGCTCACCTCCCTGGCATGAGGAAGGGGCTAGAAAAGGTGCCCTAAAAATTGCCTGCTCCATATCGCCCTGGCCAGCATACCGCGGCTGGCGGGGACCCTACATCAGCGGTCGAAACAAAGAGAAAGAAAAGAAAAAAACAAGGATCGTTCCTCTCACCATTGGTGCCTGGAACATAAGGACTCTCCTGGACAGAGATAACGTGGACAGACCCCAAAGGAGAACGGCACTAGTTGCATCCGAACTCGCCAGATACAACATCGACATCGCAGCCTTGAGTGAGACTCGGCTTGCAGGCGAAGGTGAGCTCTGTGAACGGGGATCTGGTTACACCTTCTTCTGGAGTGGACGAGGAAGCGAAGAGCGACGTGAGGCTGGCGTTGGTTTTGCAGTAAAAACAGCACTTGTCAGCAAGCTAGCAGGAATCCCAAAGGGAGTCAACGATAGGCTTATGACCATGAAACTCCCACTGGCATCTGGCCAGAAGCACCTCACCATTGTCAGTGCCTACGCCCCAACCATGACCAACCCGGATGAAGTGAAGGCGAAGTTCTACGAGGACCTTCACTCTGTCATTGCTGCTATCCCTAAAGCAGACAAGCTCATCATTCTTGGGGACTTCAATGCTAGAGTTGGCTCTGACTACATCTCCTGGGATGGAGTGATTGGAAAGCATGGTGTGGGCCACTGTAACCCAAATGGATTGCTTTTGCTTCAGACCTGTGCAGAGCACGAACTGCTGATAACCAACACAGTTTTCTGCCTCCCTACCCGTAACAGGACGTCATGGATGCACCCTCGCTCAAAGCATTGGCATCTCATCGATTACATCATCGTCAGGAAAAGGGATAGGCAAGATGTACGTGTGACAAAGACCATGTGCGGCGCCGAGTGTTGGACAGACCATCGCCTTGTAGTCTCGAAGCTGAATATTCGAATCCAGCCCAAGAGACGCCCCCAAGGCCAGAAGGCTCCAAAACGGCTCAACATTGCTCAGCTGAAAAACATCACCATCAAACAGACTTTTGTGGAGCTGCTGGAAGATCGTCTGGAATCCGCCTCTCTGGACAACCAGAATGTGGAGTCTGACTGGAGGACCTTGCGCGAGATGATCTATAATACAGCTTCAGAGACCCTGGGACCCATGACCAGAAAGCACAAAGACTGGTTTGATGAAAACTGTGAGGAAATCAAGCAGCTTCTGGATGAGAAACGCCGTCTGCATCAAGCCCACCTGAGCAACCCAAAGTCCACATCAAAAAAGGATGCGTACAATGCCATCCGCAGGACTGTTCAGCAAAAGTTACGTCAGATGCAGGATAAGTGGTTGAGCGACAAAGCCGATGAGATCCAGGGATATGCTGACAGGCACGATATGAAGAGGTTCTATGATGCCTTAAAAGAAGTCTACGGTCCCACATCCTCAGGATCATCCCCCCTCCTCAGTGCAGATGGGAATACCTTGATCACCGAGAAGGAGAAAATTCTCAAACGCTGGGCTGAGCACTTCAACAGTGTCTTAAATCGCCCTTCCTCCATAAATGATGAAGCCATAGACCGGCTCCCACAAGTCCCCATCAACGAAGCACTGGACGATCCGCCAACACTTCTTGAGACCCAGAAAGCAATCCGTCTGCTATCCAGTGGCAAAGCACCTGGCTCAGACTCCATACCAGCAGAGGTCTACAAGGATGGAGGCACTGTGCTGACTGAGAAGCTCCATCAGCTGTACTTACTCATGTGGAAAGAAGAGACGATCCCCCAGGATTTCAAAGATGCATCTATCATTCACCTGTACAAGCGAAAGGGGAACCGGCAAGCCTGTGATAACCATCGGGGCATTTCCTTGCTCTCTATCGCAGGCAAGATACTTGCCAGGATCTTACTAAACCGCCTCACAGCACACCTTGACCAAGGTCATTTGCCTGAGAGCCAATGTGGATTCCGGAAAGAGCGCGGAACCACCGACATGGTGTTTGCTGCAAGGCAGCTGCAAGAGAAATGTCAGGAGCAAAATGCTGCTCTGTTCTCCACCTATGTTGACCTCACTAAAGCCTTCGACACCGTGAGTAGAGAGGGACTGTGGAAGATCATGGCCAAGTACGGATGCCCTCGGAAATTTATTTCCTTGGTCAGCCAATTCCATGAAGGCATGCAGGCTCGAGTCCAGGACAATGGTGAAACATCTGCTGCTTTTCCTGTCACAAATGGTGTCAAGCAAGGCTGCGTCCTGGCTCCAACACTGTTCAGCCTCATGTTCTCTGCAATGCTTACTGATGCCTTCAGAGATGGCGATGTTGGAATTGGCCTAAAGTACCGAACAGATGGCAAGCTGTTTAACCTCAGAAGGCTTCAAGCAAAAACGAAGGTCATGACAGACATCATCAGAGACTTTTTGTTTGCTGATGATTGTGCCCTCAACGCTGGATCTGAAGCTGACATGCAACTCAGCGTGGACAAATTTGCCACTGCCAGCAGGAACTTCGGCCTTACCATCAGCACGAGGAAAACTGAAGTTCTCCATCAGCCAGCCCCAGGGAAACCCTACGTTGAGCCCAACATCACAGTCAACGGTCAGAGACTCAGTGTGGTGGAGCGGTTCACATACCTTGGCAGCACATTGTCACAAAATGCGACCATTGACGATGAAGTGAACGTCAGGATTGCAAGAGCAAGCGCAACTTTTGGTAGACTCTATGCAAATGTCTGGAACAGAAGAGGCATTGGTCTTGAGACCAAACTAAAGGTGTACAGAGCAGTAGTTCTCCCCACACTACTGTACGCCTGCGAAACTTGGACAGTGTACCAACGACATGCCAAGAAGCTGAACCACTTCCACACAACATGCCTAAGGAAGCTACTGAACATCAAGTGGCAAGACAGGACCCCAGACACGGAGGTGCTTGCAAAAGCCACCCTTCCCAGCATCTTCACCATCCTGATGCAGTCCCAGCTTCGCTGGGCTGGACACGTGGCGCGCATGCCAGACCATCGGCTGCCCAAAAGGCTCTTCTATGGCGAGCTGCAACAAGGGAAGAGATCACACGGAGGTCAGAAGAAGCGCTTCAGAGATACTCTGAAAGTCTCTCTGAAAGCGTTTGATATCAACCCTGACTCCTGGGAGGAATCTGCAGCGGACCGTGACAAATGGCGCACTGCTGTGCACAAAGGTGCCAAGTTGTGCGAGGCCAACAGGACTGCTGCAGCTGTTCAGAAGAGGCAGGCCAGAAAGTCACGGGCAAACAAGCTCCCTGACAATGATATGCCTGTTCTTGTCTGCCCCAACTGTCAGCGAACATTTCGTGCGCAGATTGGACTATTCAGCCATCTGCGCACTCACAGATAGATTCATGAGCATCCCCCCCCCCCCCCACCACCCTCCCCCCATCCCCCAGCTGGATGACAACGATGGTCATCATCGATCTCGATGGACACACACCACAAGAACCACAGACAGTTATCGACAGGTCTTCCAGAGCTTGATGACCCCCATCGAGCTACTCACCATCGTTGGAGACCACAGGTAAAAATCTGTGACTTCGAGTTCTGCATACTGTATTGGAAACAAAACTTCCACGTGCAAGGATCAGTGGATGTTATTTCCACTTCAAGCAAAATTTGTGGGAGCGTGTACAAGAATTAGAACTAACCATTACCATACCGTGACAATCACCGCCTCAAAAGGTTAATAATAATAATAATAATAAATTTTAAAAGTAATGAGTTTAGGGCACCCGTCCTTGCCTCTGGTCCTGATGAACTGTGTTGCTTTACTGAACGAGCACAGAACAAGAAGACTGGAATAGAACTTCCCTGCTCTCAACGAGTTCCTGACCTACGTCAACGGAACTTACATGAATCCCAATGACAGCTTTCCGCGAGCATTGTGGAACGTTTACAGACGGAGGATGGAACAACGAACGAACACCAATGTGGAAGGCAGGTTCGTGTCTCCAGCATCCATCCAAGTTTCGCAAGTGATTTACATTTGTTACTTAAAGGTTAGACTGGAACAATTTGGACAGAGATATCTATTTCTGATCCTTCCTTCCTCTTTTGGATTGTGCGTGCATGCTATTGTACATTTGTATGCATAATGTATGTATGTATGTATGTGTGTGTGTGTGTGTGTGCGTACATGCGTGTTTATGTACGTGTGTGTGTGTGTGTGTGTGTGTGTGTGTGTGTGTGTGTGTGTGTGTGTGTGTGTGTGTGTGTGTGTGTGTGAGAGAGAGAGAGAGATCAATTTTAAAACATTAGCTCAGTGCAAAGTAACACAACCCCAATGTGACCTTCGCCAAGAGTAACGTACAACTTTGTTGAAATTAATGCAGTATACCATCGCGTCCAGAAGCGAAGCAGTTCAGGTTCGCCACCCGTCGCTGTGGACGTTTATTCATCACCTGAAAAACATTCACACTGCTGCGAGTAATAAAACCACGGAAACAGAGCAAGGCGTAGCCCCTCCAAGGGGCGACAGAAGTGGAGATTCCTGGAAACACACCTCCAGCGTCTTCGGGAGCAGTATGAAGGAGCCAAGGATATCATCCTTCTGGTCCGCTGTGGCGCATTTAATTTGACATTCTTCTTCTGACTTTAAATGCTGTCTGCATGCTTGTCTGTGTCTTTTCTTTCATAAATTGTGATCCAGGGTCATGCTTTCATTTTTTTCGGGATCAGTACGTTTGCGCTTCTTGTGCTTATGTATTCAGTGCAGAGAGCTAATATAAAAAAAAAACTGGAAATTCTTTCTAATCAGGATTATGACTTATTTTTCCTGAATCAGTACTTGAGTTGTGTTTCCTGTGATTATATACTTTCAGTCTATATCATTACCCCCGAAAACGGAGTATGGCTGCCTATATGGCGGGATAAAAACGGTCAACACGTAAAAAAGCCCGCTTGTGTACATACGAGTGAACGTGGGAGTTACAGCCCATGAACGAAGAAGAAGAAGAAGTCTATATCATGTGGAGGAAGGTGTTATTGGAATGATTCAAATTCCAACTCTTCCAATACAAACTTTGGCGAGAGAGAGAGAGAGAGAGAGAGAGAGAGAGAGAGAGAGAGAGAGAGAGAGACAGAGACAGAGACAGAGACAGAGACAGAGAGACAGAGAGAGAGAGAGACAGAGAGAGAGAGAGATTTGTGTGAATACTTTATGTGCCATATTAAAACCACAGAGCAGACCTCTGCATCCAGACCAACCGAGAAAAAAAAGACCGCCGTCCACACAGTCATAACTCGAAAATAAGCCCACTGTCCCATTTTTGGGACGCTGAATAAAATTCACCTCTACCATCTAATACTTGGGATAGTTCAGTTTCCAGTTTTTAGATAAACAACAGAGGTCATTATTTTCATTCTGATCCAGTTGTTTTCAGTGTATGCAGTGCATTGTGGAGGCAGACATTTGCAATGTTTGGGGCTTTTCGGCTCGCAGATATGAGTCACCCTCCAAGGTAAGTCGATAACTTCTTTGTTTTAAAAGTTTTTATACACCATTATGAAGAGAAAGTGATTGTTATATCACAACGGAGAAACACATTTTTTGTTTGTATCAGAAATAAATCTGAAATCAGTACCAAGAAGAACAAGCACAACACCACTATCACTGCTGATATGATCATCCAAAAACCGAAGTTAGGTACTGTTGAACAGTTCACTTACTTGGGATCCATAATTAGCAGTGAGGGAGGTCTAAATAAGAAATATTCTCAAGGGCTGCAAAGTCAGTTTGAGCACTTTACAAGCAAAACTGAATGGAAAGACAAAAACATTTCCATGAAACAAAAGATCAGGCTCTTGCATGCATTGGTATATTTCATTTCCTTGTATTCATGCAAGACATGAACCTTTAAGCCATGGAAATAGAGTTTTATCACAAGATAACACATATCAGACATACTAATCCTATCACCTATGAACACGTGTGCTAAAACCATCAAACACTGGACCAGAAAATGAAAACTACGTTAGTATGGCCATGTAACAGGACCCAATGGCCTTACCAAAATAATCCCCCCAGGAAAAACAAAGCAAGGACTGACAACATTGCAGAATAGATGGGGGAACCATTTGTAGATACTCAGGCTTTCACACACAAAGACCAGGAGTAATCATGTGAATAGTTCTTCAATGCAGCACCTAGATGACTCTTCACAGAGTTAAAGGTGAAGGAGAAGAAGAAGAAGACTCACTGGTAAAGATTCGCTGATCTTGGATACATACAACCCGTCAGTTGTGTCTTCGGCTCACCCTGGATACACACGCCCCAGCAAAGTGTTGTCAGATCGCAAGTCATTCCCCGTGACCATGGTACAGTTCTGTCTGACAAACGCACAGTGTGAAAGCAAGAGCAATGCAGGGTGGAACGTCAGTCGTTCATGTCTGGTCTTTACGTCCACGAGGAAATCTACAATGCTGGCGAATACCGGGCTGACTGACTTGTGTTTGAGGCCAAATCCTCTTTCTTATCTGGGGAGATCCAGGACTGCAAAACCTCTGACCACCTGCAGAAAGTGACAAACAATCTATTGGAAAGAATGAGAACACTGTTCTCTCCATTCGATTTTCTCTTCTTCTGAACTACTTGTTCTGAACTTTTTTAATGCAAAGATCCGGACCATATGTGATAACCTGAACAATACACTATTGACTGAATCCCCACTTGCTAACGACCAATGTTTCTATGGCCAACCTATTGTTTTCTTTCAGTCATATTTCTGAAGAACACGTCAGAAACATTTCACGCAGCTCGACCCGCAAATCTTATTAACATGACCCACTCCCCACATCCTTCATGTTTGATTGTGTTAATGGTTTGTTTCCATACATTACCTATGTCATCAATGAGTTACCTTTGCTTTGCATTTTCCCTCATGAGTACAAATCTGCAATCATTATATCTTATTTTTTAAAAACTTCTTTGGATCCATTTATCAAATCATTTATCTGTGTACTTACTTTTGCATCTTATGTACTTCATTTCTTTTTATTTTCCCTCAAGGCCTGACTGAGCGCACTGGATTACCCTGCTGGTCAGGCATCTGCTCAGCAGATGTGGTGTAGTGTACATGGACTTTTCCTAATGCAGTAACTGAACTGAACTGAGCAAACGCCTAGAAAAAAGCACCGACCAGCTTCTAACCCACTCATCCCGAGACAGCCATTGTGTCACAGCTTTTAGTCTGTCTGAATGTCAACAATCATTCACACCAATCTCCTTATAGGGCTCAACACAACAGAGACCACCCTCCTCAAAGTCATGAACGATCTTCTCCTCACCCCTGATGATGACATGATATTTCTTCCATCATTTTGGATCTTTGTGCAGCTTTCGATACTGTTGATCATGACATTCTTCTATATAGACTTTTGAAACCTCTCTCAGCATTCCTTGCACAGTTTTAAAATAGCTGAAATCATATCTTTATGCTTGGTCACAGACAGTCGCTTCAAACGGCCTTTACTCATCTGCATCACCACTGTCCCACAGGGTTCTGTCCTCGGACCTGTCTTGTTTGATTTGCACGTCATACCTTTATCTTGATCTTCGGTCAACACTCACTGTACCATGAAAGCTTTGCTGACGACACCCAGCTACAAAAAACCCCAAAAGACCGACGGAGGACTGGAGGACCTACGACGTACTGCTGCCTTCGCCGAGGAGACAGGGGAATCCATCTGATAAATGACGAACGAGACAACAACAACAACATAGTTAAAACAATGGATGACAATAAACAAACTCTAATTCAATGAAGAAAAACGGAAAGCATGCTCCCTCTAAATTTCAGAATAACCCGGGGTATCTTACATGTATTACGTATCCCATCACGTCAGCTCCAATTTTCTTACAAGAAATAACGCTGACAAATCTCTGATTGTTTTTATCTAACCCAGATGGTATCTGCCTATGGCTGATTCTGTTTTATTATTATTTTCAGTCTACCTATCTTTCTGCCTCCTCCTTTGTATCAGTCATCCCGTCCCCTCCCTCCATCGCTTTCCTTTCTGTCTTTCTTTGTTTCACACACACACACACGCACACACACACACACACGCGCACACACACACACACACACACACACACACACGCACACACACACGCGCACGCACGCACACACACACATGCGCACACACACACACACACACACACACACACATACACACACACACACGCACGCACGCACGCACGCACGCACACATATTTTTGTTGCACCGATACTTACTGAATTAAACACAAACTCACACACACACGTACACATAGACGAACAGGCAAGCACGTGGATAATAAAATGTAGATAGACGATCATAAGCGGGCACACACACACACACACACACACACACACAGAGGCACACACACACACACACACACACACACACACACAAGCACGCACACCACCTGCACATAAAGACACTCTCTCTCTCTACCATAACAACTACAATTATGAACATTTTATTATTGAATATATCTAACTGATTTGTCATTGTCACTGTGATTGTCTCCTACAACAATGAGCAGCATTGTGGTTTGTTGAATGCTCCAGTCATAAAGAATACGACTATTCTACGCGAAGAAGGCAATGAAACTGGTTGGCAGAGTGTGAAAGATAAACAATGCACCCGGTGTTTTCACAACACACACTTACACACATACACACACACACACTCTCTCTCTCTCTCTCTCTCTCTCTCTCTCTCTCTCTCTCTCTCTTTCACATATACAAACACTACTTATGGCAAGCATGTCGATGATTTTAAGAATCTCAGAATATGCACCATGTGTTACACAACCACTGAATACGACGATTGAGTGAGATGATGCTCGAGTTCAGTAAAAAACCACAGTTGATATGTGAGTCCATTACTGGGATGTCACGATAAAACATATTTTTATGTCGTATAGTATTCAAAACGTACACAGCAAAAGTGGGGAATATCAGACTGGTTGAGCTGTATGGCTAAGGTGTGTATAAAATTGTCTGTGAATTTCAATTTCACTAAAATATTCCAAGTGTTAGCTGTCAAACTTTATGACACGTTCAAGGTATATTGCAACTACTTTTACGCATTCCTTTGTCGTTATCCAACCCACTTCACAGGACAGTAAGCGTGAAATTATCTTGATCTGACGTTTTCGTGTGGAATCGTGTTGACATTACTTAACGGTGTTTAATCCTAATGTGTCAGTGATAATTGTGGAGGCTTTGTGCCCACGTCTTTCCGGGGAGATGAAAACACAATGCAGAACACTTCAACATTTCGTGTGGAATCCTGTTGACACTACTGAACGGTGTTTAATCCTCTTGTGTCATTGACAACTGTGGAATATTTGTGCTTGCGTCTTTCCGAGGAGATGAAGACAGAATGCAGAACGCTTGATTATCTCCAAAGAGAATTTACCTTGTGGCATTAAACAAAAACAACACACAAAAATCACAGTCAGTCGATGTATTATGTGAAAGATATAATCCTTAAAGCTTAAATGTCGACTGAAAGAAAACCACCGATATAATAATGATTGTCGTAAACATGCAATAATCACAGCACACATAGAAAAAACCTAAACGTTAAAGTTAACCACATTCGCAATGATAGGGGCCTCTTGCCCAGAATTACTAAGAATTACAAATCATGCTCACATATACTCTGGCAAACTTTCTATGAATCACATATCTAATAAAAATGTACATTTTTGTTGTTGTTGCTGCACTGATGTGTGTGCAGAATTACACGCTCGCGTGCACAGAGACGAACACGCAAGCATGCATACACACGTACATGATTCAATGCAGTTCGACTATCATGAGAGCCCCCACACTCTCACCCCACACACACCGACTCTGGCAATGTCACAGCAATGTGTGGGACAGGGGAGATAAATATTCAATGTGCTTGGGGGTAGGGGGGGGGGGAGGGGGGGGGGGGGTATATGGATATTTTGAATGTGTGGTAAACACTAAATCCAATGTTGCTGCTAGTATGTTTATTTCATTTTGGTAGTAACAATCTATCAGTATCTGCTTGAAAGATCTCAGGAATATATTTTGATTAGCCACCCCTGATTTTCCCATGCAAAGCCAAAACCCGTCTCGTGTTAAGTTTTACAAACATGAGATACCCACCAAATCTTACCATCATTATGAAGTGATTGAAGCATGTTGTATGCTTTTCTCAAAATATCACTCAATGGTGCAAGGAGACGGAATTCAGATCGAGAAAACAGAATGCCTACACTACCTAGGAATACAGTTTGACAGGATACTGACCTTCAGAAAACATACGGAAAATACTGTTCTCAAATGCAAAAAGGTTCTTTCAGTCTTAAAAGCAATGGCAACCAAAGGTATTGAACAACGCCACCTCTTCCTGCTATATCAATCACTCGTTCTCAGTGTGATCGACTACGGACTTGGGCTAACAACACAAAGCAGCCTCCTAAAATTAGAAAGAGTACAAAATGAAGCTATGAGGCTGATCATCGGAACAACAAAAGACACGCCCACGGAAACCATGTGATACCTGCTTGACCTGCTTGACCTTCCTTCAGTGCAGGCCAGAAACAAGTTAGAACAGGTTAAGACCTACTTCAGAGCATTAGAATACCCTCAAAACCCACTGCACGACACAGTCGAGGAACCAAAAGGCAGCCGTCTGGGACGAGGAAGATCATGGATGGGGTAAGCAGAAGACACAACCCAGCTAGTATGCCAACTACAAGACCTGAAAGAAACAAAAGAATGGGAGGAAAACCCCCAAAACCTCAATCTATTCAACACAGCCATTTCATCCACTCTAGGAAGACATTGTTGGGAATGGCCAGAGGGCGAAACTGATGCAGAAGTGAAGCTACTCACAGACGAAAACAGTAAAGAAGAGGATATCATCATATACACAGATGGCTAAGTCACCAAAGGCCAGTCCAGTTGGGGATTTACTGTGAAACAAAATGGAAAAACAATTAGGGAAGAGAATGCTGCCTACAAAGTCACAACCTCCAGCCTAACGATGGAAGTTGAAGCTGTGACACATGCCCTCCAGTAGCTATCATCTATCCATATGTCCGGAAAACAACATGCCATGATTCTAACGGACCCAATGAACCTCATACAGAAAATTGAAATTGGAATGGGAAGCCCAGAGTGGCATAAGGCAATACGCAACTTTCAGATAAAAAAAAACAAACTTACATGGTCATACTGCCCGGGACATGCAGGTGTTGAGAGAAATGAGCGAGGTGACAGACTTGCTGGTAACGCAACACCAACGAGCGGCCTACATCTAGGAAAATCGGAAATACTCAGAAAAGTCAAAGAATACCAAAAAGAACAGGTATAAGGCCATCACACCATCGATCGCCTTAAAGAAATAAAGGTAGGGGCGGTAAGTCTAGCATTAGAGGTAGAGCACGATGCTTTGCAAATCAAACAAATATCGGCATCATTTCCAAACCAACATTGCGCAAATTTCTTCAAAACGGAACAGAGTTTCTGTGGGCTTTTCCAAATACAATAGACTGAGCAACGCCACGTTCTTGGCATCAGAGATCTTTTTCCACACATCTTGCGGCCAATCAGTGGCAGCCTCTGTGCATGTGTGTTTGTGTGCGTGTGTGCGTACACGAGGGTTTAGTGTACACGTGTCAGGAGAACTCTGTGCACGTGCGTGCGTGCGTTTGTGTGTGTGTGACATGTGTACACAGCAGCAATGGCAGAAGAAATGTGCAAACACAAATTAGCTTTTATTCAAGACTGGCATAGCCTCTTTAATCCTGAACAAGCCACACAGAACACATGGACAATACAGAACAAACACATGGTTGCCTCGGTGGTTTTTCAATTGGAAATTAACTTCTTGTGGCTGCATAATTGCCAAGAAAATCGCTCACACTGTGTCCTGCTTAAAATTCGGTCACTTTCTGCTGACTGCTACAGCTGTACAGTTAGCATCACTCACTGATAGACGTATCTTGGTCAGTCTCTTTATTGCTCCCTTTATTTTCTATCAAATCGTCCGATAAAAGTTCATCACAGTCTCCTCCTTTGAGTATACTGTGTCTGTGTGTGTGTGTGTGTGTGTGTGTGTGTGTGTGTATGTGTGTATCACACAAACAGTCAGAAAAAAGTTGGTCAATGTGTTCCTATTAGCACAGGTTGGCGTACAGTCATTTCCATCCATGTAAATAACTGTTATTCTTTAATTTCGCATAGGTGTTTCCGTAAGTCTTTGTAATATAGTGTATGGCTGGGTATTGAAAGACATGAATGAACAAAAGGCAAATTACTACGCTCATTCACTTGTGAAGGAACAAAGCCCAAACAACAAATCTTAACAAGTCCTGCTCTCTTTCTCTCCTCCCTCCCTCCCCCCCCTCTCTCTCTCACTGCACAAAGGTGTGCGTATCAGTTGTATGTATATGTCGTGCTAACCTGTTCACACACACATACACAGCGGCATGAAGAATGTGGTACAAAATGTATTCAGACACGCACACACACATGCACCAAACACACACGTGTATGTGCACGCTCCATGTCACTGGTCTTTCTCACAAAATCAGAATGGAAGTTGGCTACATGACGGAAAACGCGGACCAGCCCTCCACCAACTTTATCTAAGATGTCATCAACTTTGACAGCAGCCAGCTGCTTGCTGTGCCGCCATCACAGTCACGATTGGGGAAAGAGACGTGCGTACACTTTGTCCAGTACGTACGCCATGTGAGTTTCACTATATAAACGGCTATGGGTCGTCAATAACTCCCCAGAGTGTACACCATGCAAGGGTTTTCTTTAAAGTTGGAAGGGCGCGCAAAAAATTATAATACGTACGGCAAAGATTAAACTGGTGTGTGGTCTATACCAAAGCAAGTCTACTTTGTACGATTATAAAATACGATTCCTTATCATTATATCGTTGCCATCGGTGTCAACGTTATGATCATTATTTCCACCACTGTCAACACAACATCATCATCGTCCTGGTCAGGATCATCAATGTTGTTATCATTGTCATCTTTTCTGTCACTGTACTGACATTTTCAGTATTCTTAGATGATTTTTTTTTCTAAGGTTATAGCGAACGTGCTGTAACTCATTCACATCAGGCGTATTTCAAATCAATTCAGAAAGTAACAGCCATGATGTATGATGCGTCAGTTTCAGGTCTTACCAGAACAAACAATCTAAACATTTTATGTACATGGACCCTGCTAATTTGTGGAATCAGACATTGCCTCCCAGCTCAGTTTCCTGATATGTTCACTCATCAGTGGAACAACACATACATCAGTATCACAGGTGATCAACTGGAGATCAATGACATTTGTCCAGGTGTGGAGTACCTCATAAAACAAACCAACACAAAAAACTCAATTGCGCAGATCAATGTGTCAGACTGTGAGAGCAACTTGCCAGAATTCCCAGCACACCAGGGAATGTTATACGGGGTGTGTGGCAATTTCACCACTTTCTGCAAACTGTTCATAGAGGTACCCCAGGGTATGTATGTGCGTGCTTTTGTCCAACGGTTAGCATACTGGTGTGGCCCCAGGCACTGGCGAACTGATATGAAGTGTCGCATGGATACGTACCAAGTAGAATGCAATCTTCATTCGCTCAAAGAAATGTACATTGAATCACCCGCAAACATCACGCATATACTGCACGCCAACAATCCACAGGTAAAAGTATTCATTGAGGCCATCAAGTATCACAATCTCATTGTACAACACGTAACGGGATATACCGGCTATTTAACAGGACCATATATTTTGAGAAGTAATGAAGTTATCTATAATGATTTGGTAGTCAGTGGAGAATGGACAGTACCATCTGGATGGGTCATCATGATCAGCATTCAACAGTTTCCACATCGATTTATATGTAACGCGTTCGAATTTCCCATCACACTAGTATACTCCAAACCAAACACGGCCCACCAAACTGTTGAACAGATATGCCGTGAACGTCCTCTATCAGCGAATATTCTGAACACATCACACCTTAAAATTCAGTTTCGTTACTGTGCTTCTGATCACGGTGGCTTGAAATTATACGCGTCTGCACTTTCTTTAGATAACCAGTATTTACAGTTGCAGAGCGGTTTGTTCAACTGCTCTGTAGATAATTTCTCTCTTTTCCAAGATCACGTTCACTGCAATCTATTGCCAGAGTGTGAAGACGGACGGGACGAAACAGAACTCTGTCCCTTCAGCAGTCCTGACTGCCAGGGGCTGGTGGCTTCAAGACACAAGTGTTTTCAACTGATAACCTTGGAAACTAATGTACCCTTCGAGTTAACCAGGTATTTGTGCCAGGAAAGGACTGCCAGACTGGGGTCAGTGAAAACAAGACAAGAATATGTAGATCTCTTATTTCTTTTTCAGAATTATCGTGGCATTTATATGTTTTGGGATTACAGATCGGGCTGGTACTTTCTGCCATTTATGTATAGCAAGTTTCGCAGGTGGCTCAACAGCTCACTGGTATATAATATGAATCACATTGAAGAACATTCTCAATACGTTCCTTCAAGGCTGATTAAACACTGTGAGTTTCGCAGTGGTCTCTTATATTGCGAGACGGTTTACACTGAACTGATATTGTGTGAAATAAGTTTTCGATCCTACAGTATCGTTAATTCACGTGTGTTACTGACTCCTTTCAAGTCATATGAATCTGTATCCACACACACACGACAGTCTGTGGTTATTTGTCCAGACGGTCATATGACAAACGTGTTTTTCTCACATGATCCTAAAAGTCATTGTTTGAAAACAACTCGCTTAAAACTTGAAACGCTCAAGAACGTGAGTGATGCACAGCAAACCAGTATGATTTTCCTTGGAAGAAGATTTACATCTGTGTATACAGTGTTTCGATGTGATGATATAACAACAGTGCAACACACTCTTGTGTGTGACTTCAGGCAGGATTGTCCAGATAGCAGTGATGAGTTATTCTGTGAACATCCTTCATGCCGTGGTTTCCTGTGCTCTGACGGTCAATGTGTATTACTCAGCCAACGTTGCAACCAATATTCAGACTGTGTGGATGACTCTGATGAGGTTGGGTGTCCTGATGACCACGCCTACCTAGCTCAGGTCAAAGAGGAAGACGACAAGCAACAATTCTATGTCAGTCTGGACGGCACAGGCTACTTCACTCAGCAGGTGATGACAGTTGACGATGTTTGTCCTTACAGTCATTTCCGCTGCAAAGATGAGTGGCTGTATTGTTTGCCTGTCTACACGAGATGTAATGGATATTTTGATTGTGTTTATGGAGAAGACGAACAAGACTGTGTGACAGTGGCATGTCCTGGTTTCTACCGATGTCGAGATTCCGGAGTTTGTGTGCACAGCAATCATCTTTGTGATGGCTGGGGTCAGTGTCCACAACGTGATGATGAACTGATGTGTGACAGGACCTGTCCTGAAGCTTGTATGTGTCAGGGTTATGTTTTTATATGTGGCAACCCGTTTCCGTCTGACTTATTTGTGCTGTTGAGATACGTGGATGCAATGGGTTCAAAAATGTTGCTCGCCGATTTTAGTAAAAACTCATATCTTGTTCATTTAACTTTATCCCACAGTTCACTGCATAATATCTCACACATTAAACTTTTTAACTTGGAATATCTTCATCTTGGAAATAACCATATTAAAAGTATCGATATAATGATTTTTCTTCAACTTCCAAACTTGAAAACCCTGCACTTAGAGAACAACCCTCTCAGCAAAATGTCGAGCAAAATGAAGAACCACATTCATTACGAACTGAGACGTATGTACATAGCGAAAACACAAATCAATATTCTTGACAGCAAGTTGTCTATATACTTGCCTGACATCATGATTCTAAACATGTCGTTTTGCGCCATTGGAACTATTCGACGGAAAGCTTTTAAAGACATGCCAAAACTGAAAGACCTTGATATAACAGGGAATACAGTTTTCAACATTCCTCCGGATCTGTTCTCAGGATCAGCACAATTAGAACACATTTTTTCGTCAAGCTATAGATTCTGTTGCAGGAACTTATATCCCAAACTTTCAAATACATTTAGCTGCTTTGCACCTAAAAGTGTACTGCCTTCGTGTACGTCACTATTGCCAACTGGACTGTACAGGGCTTTGTTTTGGTTAATTGGTGCCTCTGCCATCATTGGAAATTTGGCTTGCTTTGTTATTGCTTCTACAATGAAT
Organism: Babylonia areolata; assembly: GCF_041734735.1. Lineage (NCBI taxonomy): Eukaryota > Metazoa > Mollusca > Gastropoda > Neogastropoda > Buccinidae > Babylonia > Babylonia areolata. The sequence continues at coordinate 27,903,275 of NC_134898.1, forward strand.
ACAGTGTTTGGGGGGGAAATGCTTAAGACTGTTAAACATTTGCTGTTTGCTTACATGTATATGGGAAGCCATGTCAGCATTGTTGTGGTGGCAGGCCACATATATCGTGACAAATATATTCACAATAGAAACGAATGGACAAATAGTGTGATCTGTAAACTGGCTGGGTTTCTTTTCTCTCTATCTAGCACAGTGTCAGCATTAGTTATTTGTCTCATCACTGTGAACCATGCAATTATACTTTGTTTCTGTGAAGATTCAAGAAGGCTCAATGAACGTTTCACAGTCACAGCTCGTATATCAGTATGGGTCGTTGGAACCACGTTGTCAATGATTCCATTTCTTCCTGGACTGTCACACTGGGGCCTCGATGGCCAATCTGGTCTGTGTCGTTTGGTTTCATTTGATCACTATTATTCTAAGCAAGACTTCCGGTGGTTCACAGTGATTGCGGCAATGAACTTTATTTTGTCTGCAATGATGCTAGCTGTCCAAGTTGTGATCTACAAGCGAACACCAAAGTACAGACTGACGCTCAGTCCCTCAAAAGACCGGTGTATTCTTCAGTGCACGTAATGGGAAAAGTGACTGTAACAGAAGCCATTTGCTGGCTTACATTTGGATTTTCTACACTAATGAGCTCACATGGTGTTGCTAGTTTTGATCAGATCCACGATGTTATGGTTGTTTTTGTGTTACCATTCAGCTCTGCTGTCAACCCACTTTTCTCCATGTCGACTGTTAGGACACAGCGGCAACGCCAACAGCATGAAGATAAATTAATGCGAGTTTTAAAACAAAGGGCTTTCCTAGCCAGGAATACTAACAAGTAGATTAACTGACTAGCCACCTAAATAAAGAAAGAAAGAAATTGATAATAACAACAATTTTGATTATTACAATTATTATTATTATCATCATCATTATTATTATTCTTGCAGTAATGATTTGCAAGTTTCAGCTGCTAATTCATCTAACAAATTACGTCAATGTTTAAGTCCATTTCTTTGCACAGAAGACCACGGTTCTTGCACTATGGTAGGGCAATCATACATTACAGTTTCAGCTTATGTTTCAAGGTGTCATCATGGAAGTTTCTGAATGAGGTACTGTGGGATATTTTTTCCAATGGGATAGCTGATGTCAACACACACATATATATATATATGATAGACAAAACGCCAACGATTGCTGGCGCAGTCAAGATTTCGCTGGCAGGGAGACGTCATCAGAGATTTTGAAGACACAGTTGATGGTTTTCATCAGCAGTCAACAGACAGACGCGGACTTGCCAGCCAGCACCGCACAGGACAGCCAAGTCAGTGTCGCTGGGACAAAAAAAGCAACTGCTGGGAATGTTCTTTTTCTGGTGGAAAAACACCCTCTCTGTCAGGAAAATTGTTTTGTATTTGTATTTTTCTTTTTTTTTTTTTGTCACAACAGATTTCTCTGTGTGAAATTCGGGCTGCTCTCCCCAGGGAGAGTTCATCGCAACACTGAGAGTGCCACCCATTTTTTGTATTTTTTCCTGCGTGCAGTTTCATTTGTTTTTCCTATCAAAGTGGGTTTTTCTACATAACAAGGCCGTGAGCTCTTTGTGCTCACTGGTGTACACTCCAAGTGGCCTAAGTGGCCCCATGCGATAGATGACAATGAAGACGATGGAAAAAGGTTAACAGTTGTTCATGGTCTTCAATCTTCCAGAGGAGGTTGTCAATGACAATGGGCCTTACTTTACCTCATGAGGAACAATGACATCAAACACACCAGATATGCTCCTTAGCTTCCAGGACAGATAGAAGAGCTGAGAGGTTCGTGGAAGTCATCAGGAAGAGTCTTGTGATCGACAGCAACCTCTCCTTGGAGCATCAACTGGCAAACCTGCTTTTTCACTACAGGTCAACTCTACACACCACGATGGTAGTATCACCCGCAGAGCTGTTCATGAAACGACAACTGAGGACACACCTGTCCACGGTGAAGCAGGCATCAGGAAGAAGCAGCAGCATCAACAACAGCAGCATGACGAAGACACCAAGGTGTTACGAGGTTTCCATCCTGGGGACCATGTTGCTGTTCGTCAGTTCAGATGTCCAGAAAAGTGGGCATTTGGTACAATCGTTCAGCGCCTTGAACCTGTGGCCAACATGGTACAGTAGGCACACAGAACATGCCACGTCCATGAAGATTGCACCAGATGGATATGCCGCACACGTGTGTGACAGTGTCCCATACCTAGAGATGGGCCCCAAACCCGTATTTGTGTGTGTGTGTGTGTGTGTGTGTGTGTGTGTGTGTGTGTGTGTGTGTGTGTGTGTGTTTCAGTAGGATTGTGAAACCAGCAATTTCATGAATTCCCTGAAGGTTTCAGTTGTTAAGTGTAACCACCTGTGGCCATCAGAGATTTCACGGAATCACTAAATTCTCAGATAGATTAAGAGATCTCTAAACTTTCTATCCAGTAAAATGATACCACATTAAACTTGGAAGATAAATTTCATTTGTTCATGAAGGTCATCTGTGTGATGGCTGGGTTCAGTGGCCACAACGTGATGATGAACTGATGTGTGACAGGACCTGTCCTGAAGCTTGTGTGTGTGTCAGGGTTATGTTTTTATATGTAACAAACCCGTTTCCGTCTGACTTATTTGTGCTGTTGAGATACGTGGATGCCAATGGGTTAAAAAATGTTACTCACCGATTTTAGTAAAAACTCATATCTCGTTCATTTAGATTTATCCCACTGTGCACTGCATAATACATCACGTATTAAACTTTTAAACTTGAAATATCTTGATCTTGGTAACAATAACTTAAAAAGTATCGACATCACGATCTTCCTTCAACTTCCAAACTTGGAAACCCTACACTTAGAGAACAACCCTCTCAGCAAAATGACGAGTAAAATGAAGAACCACATTCATTACGCACTGAGACGTATGTACATAGCGAAAACACAATCAATATTCTTGACAGCAAGTTGTCTAAAAACATGCCAGACATCATGATCCTGAACATGTCATTTTGCGCCATTGGAACTATTCGAAAGACAGCTTTTATAGACATGCCAAATCTCAAAGAGCTCTATATGACACGGATCATAGTTACCAATATTCCTTCTGATCTATTCTCAGGATCAGCTCAATTAGAACACATCTTTTCGTCAAGCTACAGATTCTGCTGCCAGAATTTATACCCTACACATTCCGATAGATTGAAATGTTTGGCACCTCGCACAATACTGCCTTCGTGTACTTCGTTGTTACCAACTGAACTGTATAGGGTTTTCTTTTGGCTAATTGGTGCCTTAGCCATCATTGGTAATGTGGCTTGCTTTGTCATGCCCTCTAAAATGAAGACATTGTTTGGAAACAGTTTCTTTATGAATGTTAGTCATTTGCTGTTTGCTTACATGTGCATGGGAAGCCATGTCAGCATTGTTGTGGTCGCAGGCCACGTATATCATGACAAATACATTCCCTATAGAAAGCAATGGACAAATAGTGTGAGTTGTAAACTGGCTGGGTTTCTTTTTTCTCTCTCTTGCATAGTGTCAGCATTAGTGATTTACCTCATCAATGTGAACCATGCAATTATACTTTGTTTCTGTGAAGAGTCAAGAAGGCTCAATGAACGTTTAACAGTCACAGCTCATATATCAGGATGGGTCGTTGGAACCACGTTGTCAATGATTACATTTCTTCCTGGACTGTCACACTGGGGCCTCGATGGCCAGTCTGGTCTGTGTCGTTTGGTTTCATTTGATCACTATTATTCCAAGGAAGACTTCCGGTGGTTCACAGTGATTGCGGCAATGAACTTTATTTTGTCTGCAATGATGCTGGCTGTCCAAGTTGTGATCTACAAGCGAACACCAAAGTACAGATTAACGGTCAGTCCCTCCAAAAGACCGGTGTATTCTTCAGTGCGCGTGATGGGAAAAGTGACTGTCACAGATGCTCTTTGCTGGTTTACATTCGCATTGGTGACGATGATGAGTTCATGTGGTGTTGCTGAGTTTGATCAGATCCACGATGCCATGGTTGTGTTTGTGTTACCACTCAACTCTGCTCTCAACCTACTTCTCTACATGTGGGCTGTTAGAACACAATGGCAACGTCAAGAACGAGAACATAGATTAGTACAAATGTTGAAATCACCGATTTCAAGCCATTCAAAAAAAAACACGTGTTGAGTAAATACTCAAGTAAACAAAGAGTTAGTATACTGTGTAGCTGTTATTTGAAGTAGTTCTTGTGCATCGTTCGGTACTTTATTCTTTGAAGTGTTTCACTGCTTATATTGTTTTGTGTGATCGTGGGAACTCTAGGCAACATTCAATGGGATTGATCAGAAGAAACATTCAGACAAACGTTCTGTCAAAGTTTTGAAATTGCATGGTTCGCTTTTAGATTTTTTGTAACAGCTGGACACTTACATGTTAAAAACAGCCGTACGGTTTCTGATATTCTAGAATATTTCATAAAAATTTAATATAGCTGGTCACTTTCCCCCAAGCACCTTTCCCCCCAAAATCGTTCAAACGTCGCCAGATTTTTATTGTCCAGCTATATTCAGAAGTGTGTCAGCGATTTAAAAAGAAGACTGACAACCTAAGAACAAAATGAAACACGTGAAATGATTGTGCAAACATCCCAGCAGCTTGACATGCACAGAATGCAATCAACAAGTGTTTTTGAGAGAAAAAAAAGTATTAAAAAAAAAATTTCCAGGTCATTTGCTTCCGCGGAAAAATGTTAACTTTTCTTGCTTGATGGTTTTTTTTTCAGCACCTTGAACTTTTTTTCTTTCATTCATAAGAATATATATATATATATTCATATATATTTTCTTTTCTTTTTTTTTCTTTTTTTTTTGGGGGGGGGGGGGGTCTGGGGGGGATGGGGGGAGAGATGGGGTAGGGGGGGCTGGAGTGGCATACTTCTGCATTCATTATTAAAATAAATATGGTTCTGTTCACATTTCTTTCCCTCCACACCTCTTTATGACTGACGGAGTGAACGTCCACGCACTGTTGTGAACACTACTCAGTCTGTTTTGAGGGTGAAAAATTGTGGATATTCCCGCAGTTATGTATCTATTTAGTTTGGACACACATTCAACAAACATTATGTGTGGGCGTGTCCGTTTTGTAGGTTCAGAGGTGTGTGTGAGAAAGTTCACTTTCAGCCTGGTTTCGCGACTGAGCAATTGTCGTCATCAGTAGAGAAACCAAGTTAATAATGCCTGCGTGATTTGAAATGAGGAGGTACGGACACACGTGAACGAAGTAATTCGGTTTCAGTGCAAAATAACTTCTGTTAGTCAGCCTGTTACCTGTCTGATATGAAGACAGGGACACTGAATTTAAAAGAAAGAGAGAGGAGGAGATTATGTGTTTACAAGAACGAATTCTGGAGCTTGAAGATATGGAAGGACGGCCAGAGAGAAGAATAAAGAATAAAGTGGAGGAGGAGGAGGAAGAAGAAGAAGACAGAGAGGAAAACGAAACTCGAACATAAAGCACATAGTGATAAGTAGCTTTTGTGAGTGCTATCCATTATTTTCTTTTTTTTTAAATTTTCATTGTGTGTGTGTGTTTGTTCTTAAGTTTAGAGTCTTTTCATTATCAGTTTATCAGTTATATTAGACGATTAAAAAAAAAAAGGGGGGGGGGGGGGGGGGAGACGTGGGGAAGAGGAAAAGAAAAAGGTAGAAAAATACACACAAAAAAATGTGTCTCCTCATCAGTTGTCTTTGTCAACATTGATCCATGTACACCACCGGTCTTAGGGTGGCGGAGGGTGGGAGTGCACGGAAGATGGACAAACATAATGAAAGACAGCCGGGGAAAAAGAAAGAAAGAAAAAACAACAACTATCATCTCCATACAGCAATCAATGTTCAGGGTACAGTGCGCAATCAGCACAGGAAAAACTTCACCTCTGTTTCACAGCAACAACGGGAGAGGGGCCGGAAGAGGAAGGTGCCGATGGCGTGCAAAGAAACGGTCACGCTTTTCCTCGTTCCCTTTCTCTCCCGCTTGCTTTCCGTGCACGAGATGACAGCAGGAAGCAGGATCACCAAGGATAAGCCAGCCACACTCAGTCTGGATCTGTTACTGAGCGATTATTGTCGTCAGGAAGGGACTTAATAGATGGTGGCATGTGTGTGGGTTACAACAGGCACTACTGTGGGCGGATGTCACTGGTCTCAAACGGAGGGAAGGTGAAGATCACCTCAATGGAGAGAGGTGAGTGTGGATGTCATTGTTCTGAAAGGAAGGTGGGCGAAGATCGTCTCTAAGGAGTGTGCGTGATGATCGTCTCAAGGAAGGGGGTAGGGTGAGTGTGGCTGTCATTTGCCTCAAAGTATGGTGGGTGTGGATCGACTCTAGAAAGAGAGAGAGAGGGGTTGTGATTGTGATCGGTCTTAAAGTGAGGTGGGAGAATATCATCCCAAAAAAGGGGGCAGGGCGTGTGACTGTTTTCAGTCTCAAAGGAGGGTGGGTGTAGACGGGTCATTGGTCTCAAAGAAGGGTGGGTGTAGATCGTCTCAAAGTAGGGTAGGTGTAGATCGTCTCAAAGCAGGGTGGGTGTAGATCGTCTCAAAGTAGGGTAGGTGTAGATCGTCTCAAAGTAGGGTAGGTGTAGACCGTCTCAAAGCAGGGTGGGTGTAGATCATCTCAAAGCAGGGTGGGTGTAGATCATCTCAAAGTGGGGTAGGTGTAGATCGTCTCAAAGTAGGGTAGGTGTAGATCGTCTCAAAGCAGGGTGGGTGTAGATCATCTCAAAGTAGGGTAGGTGTAGATCGTCTCAAAGTAGGGTAGGTGTAGATCGTCTCAAAGCAGGGTGGGTGTAGATCATCTCAAAGTGTGTTGGGTGTTGATGGTCTCAAAGTAGGTGCAAATCATCTTAAAGTATGGAGCGTGTAGATTGTCTCAAAGTAGGGTGGGTGTAGATCACCTCAAAGAAGGGTGGGTGTAGATCACCTCAAGGGAGGGTGGGTGAAGGTTGTCTCAAGAAAGGGGTCGGGGAAATATAATTGTGATTGGTCTCAAAGGAGAGTGGGCACAGATCGTCCCAAGGAAAGGGGTAGGGCCAGGTGTGTGGTTGTCACTGATCTCAAAGGAGGGTGGCTGAAAATCTTCTCAAGAAAGAGAGTGAGGGTGGGGGAGTGTGGTAGCGATTCACATCAAAGGAGCGTGGGTGAAGATCGTCTCAAGAAAGAGAGAGAAAAGAAAAGGTGGTGAGTGTGGTTGTCGTTGGTGTCAAAAAAGGGTGGGTGTGGACTGTCTTAACAAACGGGAGGGACTGTGGTTAGGATTGGTCTCAAGGGAGGGTGGATGAAGATCGTCTCACGGAAGGTGGTAGGAGTGGTTGTCATTGGTCTCAAAGAAGGGTGGGTGTGGATTGTCTCAAGAAAGGGGGTGTGGGGGTGTGGCTTTGACTGGTCTCAAAGGATGGTGGGTGAAGATACGTCTCAATGGAGGGAAGTGTGTGTGGTTGTCATTTGTCTCAAAGTGGGGTGGGCGAGGATCATCTGAAGAGAGAGGCAGTATGAGGAGTGTGGTTGTTGAGGATCCTCTCTGGCACGTGTGTTTTTGGGTGTTGCGCAGTGAACCAGTTCAATGGCTGAGCTTGGATCGAATCGGATCGAGCAGCTGATGAACCAGTGCAGTCGCAAACCTTGGGTTTTCGTTTCTCTCCATTTGCTCGTTGTTTGTTTGGCATGGAGTTAGTTGTTAAAGAGTTTCACAATAAAACAGGATGGTGAACCATATCCACCCTGTGGAAGTTCTGGGGCTGTGAAAATTTTAGTTCCCAGGAGGAGAAGGGGAAAGGCATGGAAATGAGAAAACTAACGAATGATGTTTGGAAGCGTTCATTCATTTGCACATAAGTATCACTGATTTTTTCTTATAGCGAAAACCCCCCAAAACAAACAAAAAACAAACCCAAAAAGCGTTTTGAGGGATGTTGTGACTCGCACTGCCGCGTTGGTTGCCATGAAATGAATGACGATGTTAATAAGATCATTTGGCACTGAAAGTCAAAGGTAATCAAAGACCACATGGTCATTAAAGCCAGACACACACACACAAACATACACACACACGCATAGATAGATAGATAGGTATACATCGGAAAGGCAGACAGGTGGATGAAGAGAGACACCCGAGGAAAAGCAAAATACAGAAAGAGAATTAAATGTTTTGTGTGCGTGTGTATGCGAGAGCGAGCTTGTATGCGTGATCGCGCGCGTGTATGTGTGTGTGTGTGTGTGTGTGTGTGCTTGTGTGGTTTGACTTAGTCTCTGTGGTCGGCATGGCTTTAAACAGTTAGTGACATCCGTAGCGTGACATAGCTCAAGGTGCTGTCCTTGTCGGAAGCCTTCCAGCGTGCTCTCCCTACTGTATTCCCAAACGGTCAGCCATAAACATTTCATAAACGAGATACCCTTTTATGCTGGAATAATGGAATACAAATTGGTAATACGTAATTACTAGCACTTGCTTAGAATACTTATGATTCGACTGGAAAGACAGAAAGGCAAAAAAATTACTACTATTAAGAAGACAGTGAGCTAAGGAATTATGACTTTATAATAGGTAAAATAATGGTGTGGATGGTGTGTGACTAAACGTCAGGAAGGTAAATTCTACAGGGCACACGCACACACTCACACAAACTTGACTCACGGGACTAAACAGACAAGACAAAACAATACAGAGATACCAACCTTAACGCGTATATTAGCATTGATATTTTTTGGTTTAATAAAGAGTGTGTGTTGGCGCTGGGCCAAGACCCAGCCTCACAGCAGCAGCAGCTACCCTAGCTGTTCGGATGGGTAACACACTTTAGGGAATTTATGGATATAGAAAACAGGCGCATGACACTGACCGTTGTTGTAGTAGAAATACTGATAATGTTCTGCTCGGTGTTGGTGGTGGACGAACTTCGTGTGTATTCGTCGTTGTCGTCGTGGAGGGCGTGGTCTACCTCATCTATCGCATAGTTGAGCCAGTGGAGCATTGACGAAGTGGTCAGTGTAAAGGATGGAAGCTGACTGACTTGTCCACTGGTTGCTGTCTCCGTTGATGCCTGAGCGCCAGTGAGTTGTCAGCAAGCGTCGTCTGCTTCCGTTTGCAAGAGTGACCGCCCTTTGGTGATAACAGTCTTGGGGTAAATGTCTGCTATACCCCGTTTCACAACACCACTGATGGCGCCACCGTCACGGGGTGCCAAGCTGTGGAGAAGGTGCTGTGGACGAGGACTGGAGTGCAATGAACTTTTGTGATAGCAGTCTTGAGGTAAATGTCTGTTATACCCCGTTTCACAACACTCTGGGGGGGTGGGGGGAGCAGCAGACGTACGGGTGGTTGGCACAGATGGTTGGCACAGGCACTCGCTGAACCAACAATCTCACTGGAAGAGATGGAGGGCTTTGGAGACAGAGGCCTTCAACAGCTCTTCAGGATGTAGCCTGATGGCAACTTCCGTTTTGCTTGGAAGGCCTCCCACTCCTGTGCCATGGTGTAGATGTTGGAATCACAGAAGGAGGTGCAGTTCCCATTCAAATGGACCTCATTCCCAGCTGGCATGTAGGCACCATCCAATAATGCAGTCAAGCTGGAGCCAACCTGAATCCACATGACCTGGATGGTGTGATCCAAGTGGAAATGCACATCAAAAGCTGGTGGTCAGGTATCATCCATTCTCTCCAGGCAGGCCGAAGGGCCGGCACATTTGATCTGCCAAGGTTCTCGTCGGCCCAACGGCCAATCTAAAGGTGATAATGAGGGCGGCCTTCCAATGGATTAGGTCCGCTGCTGAAGTCAGAGGAGGTAGACTGCAGGTGTCACAGACAGGCTCACCTAGGTGACTGATGCAACATAGCGGCCACTGCAGCCTACTGACTCTCTGTGATACTGTTGTCAGCATCCGTAAACAGGCCCTGCCACTCTATGAACTGCACCAATTCAGTGAGTATTCCTGGACGCCCTAGCAGTCATACCATAACCTGCTTTAAGACATCCTCCCTCTTTTCTGGCAGGGTTGGATCCAGTTGTTCATTAGAGTCTCTGGGCACCTGGTGTTCCAAGGCATGGTCTTCATGTTTACCACCTCCACCTCACCTTCTGGCACCCAGCACCTCCTTGGATTATGACCATAGAGGCCCAGTGGAGGCGTGTTCAAGACTGGGGCTCCTCATGGCTCACAGCTTCATCTGGGCCTCGTGTTGCTGCTGCCAGCATCTTCGGCAGCACATTGAGGACGTGTGCCCCATTCATTGTGCCCAAAATCATCATGGGGAGGCCTCGACTGTCCGAGGCGGACGCCTGCACCTCCAAGTCATGAGACTCAGGGACAGGATGCACCGGTGTCCCTGTTTGGGGACAGTAAGTCACAGTCAACTCCCTGTAAAGCCCAGAGGACCCTTGCCATGCCCTCTTCCTTTGATGTCTCCGTTTCCCCCCGCCTTTCGTCTTGGGGGACTGGGGATCCATTACTCTGGGCTCTGGGGATCGCCGATTTCTGGTTATTGCCCGGCAATCACCCCTGGATGACGATACCAATTTCTGGTTATTGCCCGGCAATCACCTGTGGATGATGATACTGATTTCTGGTTATTGCCTGGCAATCACCTGTGGATGACGATACCGATTTCTGGTTATTGCCCAGCAATCACCTGTGGATGACGATACCGATTTCTGGTTATTGCCCGGCAATCACTCCTGGATGACGATACTGATTTCTGGTTATTGCCCAGCAATCATCCCTGGATGACGATACTGATTTCTGGTTATTGCCCGGCAATCACCTATGGATGACGATACCGAAACTGGCTCCCATCAGCCTGTCTGTGGCCTGTGGACATTTGGGGAAGCTGGAGTGCTGCAGCCACAACGCACCTTCTGGTCGTACCTGGTTTGCGCCGGTACCACTGCCCAAATGGCCATCATGCTCCCCCTCAGAAGTGCACGGGTTGGTGTCTTCCCCAGAGTCGCAGAGGGACTCTTGTGCACTTTGGTCCATAGGGATAGTCTGTGCCACATACTGCACAGGAGTCCTGGAAGACCGTAGTACCTTCCCAAGTTGTACTGCAGGACTGACTGATGTGTTACGTGAACACACCCGGGCACCTGCAACTGACTCACTCGAAACATCAGTTGACATCAGGCCTGCACCTCTCTCCTCGATGCCTGTGTTGGGACGGCATCACTACCCCACTGCTGTTCCCCTCTGTCCAGTAATGGGACTCACTGTGGGGGGTGCGCCGAACTTCTCTCTCCTCATGCCATAGGGGGCGTTCTTCTTGAGCCCGGGTATTCTGTCCAGACGTAGCATAGAAGCCCCCTCCATCATCCCCCACATCACTGTCCCATCCCGAATGGGGATGGTGTTTATAACGGGAGGAATAACTGACTATCTAGACAAGACCGACGCTCCAAGTCAGTCTCTGGCTCTTGATAGCATCTCCTATCATGGTTTCTTCTGTTGGTTCCCTGCTGGGGTGGAAATCGGGACTGCTTGGACAGTTCCCCTTTCTGGTGCTGGTCTGGTGCTGAGGCTGGATATTGCTTGGGTTGGCTTTTCCAAGCTGGCTCTCCAAAGTAAACTTTGGGGAAAAGTGAGGCTTCCACTTCAATTCCCAGTACTGTGTCCAGCAACCCAGGATTCCCTCTCCCATTTCCTCACGAAGTTGCACCAGCTCTTGTGCCTCCTCAGCACACATCCCCAGAACCATGTCCATAATTTCTTGTCGAGATGCTTGGTTCAAGTTTGACCTTAGAGCCATTTTGTTTTTCCTTTCATTTCTTGATATAAATACTTGCTTTTTCTTATATCATTTTTTGTTCTTGATGTTCTTTTGTTTCTAATTTCTAAAATGTTCACGCTGCACAAACTAATTAACAGCAATACAGAAATTCTTCTCACTGATATTACTAATTTTCTCTTGATTTCTCATGCTAAAAAAAATACAGTGTTCACAAAACGTAGTAAGTCAGAATTAAATGGTAAAATGTTCTTCTTGCTGTTACTGTTTTTTTTCTAAACAGTCTTGGTGTCAAAATATTACTGAGTTCGTTCTGTCCCACTTCTGACACCAACAAGGTGTTGCTACCCTAGCTGTTCAGGATGGCTGTTTGGGTGGGTAACACACATTAGGAATATAGAAAACAGGCATGTGACACACTAATTGTTGTTGTTGTTGTAGAACTACTGATAATGTTCAACCAGGTGTTGGTGGCGAACGAACTTCGTGTGTATTCGTTGTTGTCGTCGTGGAGGGCGTGGTCTACCTCATCTATCGCAGTAGTTGAGCCAGTGGAGCATTGACGAAGTGGTCAGTGTAAAGGATGGAAGCTGACTGACTTGTCCACTGGTTGCTGTCTCCGTTGATGCCTGAGCGCCGGTGAGTTGTTGTCAGCAAGCGTCGTCTGCTTCCGTTTGCAAGAGTGACCGCCCTTTGGTGATAGCAGCCTCGGGGTAGATGTCTGCTATACCCCGTTTCACAACACCACTGATGGCGCCACCGTCACGGGGTGCCAAGCTGTGGAGAAGGTGCTGTGGACGAGGACTGGAGTGCAATGAACTCTTGAAGAAATTGAGTATTCCCGTCATGTGTTGTGCAGTGTGTTGGGTGTTGCTGCTCTTCAACAATATGAAGTATGAGTGCATGAGTGAATGTGTTTGAATTTTCAAATAGTTTTTTTGTTGTTGTTGTTGTTGTGGATTTTTTTATATGTATATGAATGATATCACTTGCAAAGGTATCCGCCTTCTGTGTGATTCTTATTATGCACGTGAACATGGCTGAGAGGAGTGAGATGTGAACTTTTCTGTCTGTATTTGAACTGGCATGAATGGATGTCTTTACATCCATACACGCTGCACCACATGTGCTAGGTAGATGCCTGACAGCGGCATAAACCATCACGCTAGTCAGGACTTGAGCGCGCGCGCGCACACACCCACACACCCACACACACACCTTCTGTCTGGAATTCTGTTTGTCTGGATCTCTGGCACTCACCAGCTCTGTCCTCTTTTAAAAGAAAACTGAAAACCAACCTTCAAAATGGCCTTGGGTGTGACGAAACGTAATCCTTTCTCTGTCTGCTCTCACCCTCTGCACTTCTCTTGTGTCCTCCTCTCCATTAGAGTCTACCTGTAGTGTGTCGGCTTATGGATTGGTGTTTGCTGTGTATGTGTGTGTGCATGCACGTGCTTGCAAGCGCGTGTGTACGTGTATGTGCGTTGGTGTTCGTGGGTAAGGTACATTATGTGCCTTTCTTCATCGAGTATTTGTATGTGCAATTTGCAGTATGATACTGGTGTACATATACATTGTTTTCACTTCTATATCCCCATGTGCTCTTGCGTGGTATTATGCATAATTGTAAATGTGTTAAGTGGGCACAGCAATGGGCTCCACCATTTCTCCAGTCCTGTTCGTGCTGGCAATGGAAGTCATCTTGAAGGCCTGAGTGAAGGGAACGGATCGAGCCGACCTCGGTAATGGATACCAGATAGCTCCTTTGAAAGTCTTCATGGATGACACAACAGTCGTTTCAGCAAAAGAGGATGACACTCGTGAAATACTGAAGTGGTTGGACGAGCTAGTTGCCTCAGCCACCATGAACTTCAAATCAAAGAAATCACGGAGCCTCTCACTGCGTAAAGGAAAGGTAGCTCAGTGACATTCACTGTAGCCAACCAAGCCATTTCAACAGTGTCAGATGAGCCAGTAAAGAGCCTTGGAAGATGGTATGATGAGACCCTGAAAGATACAAAAAGAGGAAAGGAAATCAAGCTGACAGCAGAAGAAGGCCTGCATATCATAGACTAGTATGGCCTTCCAGCGAATACAAAGTCTGGTGTCTACAGTCCATGCTGATACCAAAGTTCCTGTGGCCTCTCCTGATGTATGATATAAGCTGTAGCACAGTCAAGTCAATTGATCAACAAGTACACACGCATGTGGCTTGGTTTCCCACCTGGTCTCACTGACGTGACACTCTACTGTCACCAAGCAAAGCTTGTCAAAGAATACATGGTAGGGAAGGTAAAACTTCTCAGCATGCTCGAAGACTCAGGAGACAGTATTGTGAGATCCAACCAACCCAAGCTGAAGACTGGCAGAAAATGGAAAGTCAAGGAGGCAGTCAGTACAGAAAAAGTAAGTCTTAAGACAAAAGAAATAATAGGACACACCCAAACCAACAGATCCTGGGATCAACAAAGATGAATGGTGGTCCAAGGCAAGGGGGAAAGCAAAAAGAGACATGTTCATACAGGAGATAAAGAAGGAAGAAGATGATAAGACAGTCCAGAAGGCAGTCCAGCAAGGCCAGCAGGGGCAGTGGACAACATGGGAAAATGCACTGCAAAAAAGACTCAGCTGGAGCGACATGTGGAACACGGCCCCTCTGAGGATCAACTTCATCCTAAGATCTGTGTACGACCTCCTTCCCTCAAATACAAGCTTGGTGAAATGGGGGAAAGCAGATGACCCTGTGTGCCCACTCTGCCATGGCAAACAAACAGCGGAACATGACCTCAGCTCATGCAAAGCAACGTTGAGCCAAGGACAATACACATGGAGGCGCAACCTAGTGCTAGAAAAAATTGCGAATGTGGTGAGCACTGTCCGAGGAGCACCCACACCACCAGAAGTTCCAGTACAGTTCTTCAATAAAGTCTGGCCAGGAACACCTGCAACATCCAAAGCATGGAAACGTGGGCTGCTTTATGGTGCCGAAGGTTTGGAATGCACAGAGGGGAAGAAACACCCGGAAATCATCAGCAAGAGCGGCATGAGACCTGACATGGTACTCCACTCAAAGGCAACCAAACAAGCTTTTCTGATTGAGCTTACTGTGCCATACGAAAGCAGAATGAAGAAAGCCCACATCTACAAGACCGAGAAGTATGCTAGTCTAGCCAGCAGCCTGAGAGAATCTGGCTTCCAAGCCAAAGTCCTCGCCATAGAGATTGGTGCAAAGGGGTTTGCGAGTGCATCTGTCGACAGCCTCATGAAACAGCTGTCGATTTCCTGCAAAGGGAGGACACGGACTCTAGAGGCAATGGCAGAAGCAGCAGAAAAGGTCTGCACATGTTGTTGACCTGGGAGATCGGAAAAATCTCTACCCTTTACCCACCAGGCGCCGTCTTCGTGATTCGAACCTGGGATCGTCAGATTGAAAGTCCAACGCTTTAACCATTCAGCTTTTGCGCCCGCAATGAATCTGATCTGGAACAGATAGGAGACCCATCATCGCTACTCCGTTGTTCAGCACAGTTTAAGTTTCTCTTGGAAATAAAGAGAAAGATCGACATCCTACTATTCGGAGTCCCGTGAGTGTATGTGTGTGCGAATTGGTGAGTTTGTGCACACACGCACAGACGAGTACATTGCTTTTTATGCGACATAAAATTGGATGATACTGAAAACATTTTTTTATTCAGTGTTTTTTACCATCAAATCTGCTTGGGATTCCATCCATTTTAAAAGTAAGGCTTCATTAGCTTTTCTTCGCTTTTCAGCCAAAGTGTTGAATGTATACATGAAAGGATTCACAGCGGAATTTAAAGGTAAAACAAATATAGCAAGAGCCACATTCACTTGACTAGGTATAGGAGTACCAGCCAAAGCCAGTATCCCACACAAACCAATGGGAAACCAGCACATGAAATCTGTTACTGCAATGGTGATCAACCGTTGTGCTATGGTCATGTCGTGTGACACCTTAGTAGAATTAGTTTTCAATGCATTGTTCTGTATTGACCAATAGATGAAAACCTGGCCAGCAGAGACAAACAAAAATACAACAAAATTAAGAACAATCATAACACTAAACGAATAAACTTTTCCTTTGAACTCTCGTCTTGTTACTGGCAATGGTATGCACATGCCTGTCTGACCATAGAAATCCCAGTGTGATGTCATCGGAAGTAATGGCAGAACGGCCAAAACCCAACCAGTCAACCAAGTCAACAGACAGGCCAGTGCTGCAGATGTTCTGCCAAACCTCATGGTGCTAAAAGGAAAGTGGAGGACAAGAAACCGATCCAGAGTTATAAACCAGATGATCAAAGCTGACACTTCACTGGATAAAAGAGATAAAAAGCCAGCTATCTTACAGGTCACACTGGTTTTCCATTTGTCATCATTGTAAAGGTATTGTCCACGGTACCATTCATCAGCCACCCCAATGGCTGTGATGTAGACACCCATCAGAAAATCAGCCACTGTAAGGTTGGTGACAAACACACTGAAACCACTTGAAGACGTCATACTTTTCACAAACAAACGTGCACAACAACAAAAAGCGTTACCAGTTACTGACAGACAGGCAATCATCCACAAAAACCCTCGATATGTCCATGATCTCAACAAATCTTCACACGAAGAGATTTCGTCCCTTGGTGCAATACATGCTGAATCTTCAAAGTCAGGTGGAAGTATCTGACTGCAGCAGAGTTTATAGTTTTGTGCAGAAACAAAGTGTAGACTGGACAGATTTTGAAAAATGTCTGGTGGAAAGCCTTCCACAGGACTGCCATCCATGTACAGTTCAGTTAGATGTGGCGTTACTTTGAAACCAACTGGGCTGATTGTATGAATTGAAGTGAAAGTTAAGTTTAGTTTTTTTATGTCAGGAAACAACGAGAATACTGCAGCATCAAACACTGTCAGTGTGGTGTAGGACAAATCTATCAGCGTGAGAGCACTTCGCTCGTTAATAAGTGACAGAGATGGGTGGATTGAGATGAGAGCATCGTTCCCAGACAAAGAGAGTGACTTCAGGTTCCATAAACCAAGAAATGACGTCATGTTTACAGACTGCAGTTTGTTACTACTTAGATCAAGAAACCTCAGATTTGGAAGATGCATTTTGGGCACGTGAGACACTGAACAGTGTGCAAAAATGACACTAATAAGAAGGGTGTTGTTGCTCACATCACCCAGTGTCATACCTGAACCAGTTGCATCTAAGTACCGGAGCTGTGTGAAGGGTCCTGCTGAAAAAGGCTGAGGACACAAAAATGTATGACTTTGACACAAACAGTCCACAGGACAATGTGTATCACATGATAATTCATCATCATGCTTTGGGCAGTGTGGCCAACCATCACATATGTAGTCACTGTGTAAACACAATTTTGAAAATCTGCATTGATAAAGTCCCTGGCATTTCATTTCCTCACACCCTTCTTCATCCTGGTGGTCAGTACAATCGAACAATCCGTTGCATCGAGTGTAGACAGGCAGACAGTCATTGAGCTCACCAGGACACCGATAGTGGGTGTCAGGACAGGACTCAGTGGAATTCATTGGAGTGGATATGAAGTATTTTACACCATTAAAGTTGACAAGAGCAGGAGATGGAACAAGTGGTTGGTATGTCCTTGATCTGTATCTGAATGTCTCACAATTCATTTCATCTGATTTGTCATGACAGTGGAACATGTAATCACACACCTGGTTAAAGGGCAGACACTGACCATTAGTACATCTGAACATTCTGACACAGGGAGGGTGTGTACAGAAAGATTCATCACTTTCATCCTGACAGTCAAGTATGAAGTCACACACCAGGGAGTAAGATACCATTGTTGAGTCATCACTACATGTAAATGTGGGGATGTAGGAGACAGTGTGATCTGATGAATCAGACAGATCTTTGGATGAGTCATCTCTAGAAAAAGTGCAAGGAGACGCAAACTCTTCAACACACAGTTTATATCTGTTGGACCCACACAGAAGAAATGCGTGAGTGACATGACCATCACTGCATTGTGTCATTCCTTGCTGTTCAGTCAGTATATATCTGATGTTATTGAAAAGAATTTCCTCTGAATACTGAACATTTTTCTTCGTTAGATTTCCAGTGAATTCACAGATTGCCCTTTTGGCAAATAGCTGGGGTTGACTATGAACACAGGCTGCACGATCTAATCTCAAAAAATTATTACTTGTGAGACATGCCTTTGATGTTATATATCTGTCATAATCACTGTCAACAGAGTGATGAAGGACTGTTCTGTCTTCGTGAATTATAGCGTGTATATACATATTTGACAAAGACCTATCATCAGTGTACAAACCAGTGACAAGATTTGTCAGCCTGTCCATGTGCACTTTTGTTGTTTTTCTCATTGTACGAAGACAGTCATTCATACACATTGGCAAACTTAACTTGCCCCCTAGTGAATTGCAGTAGTCACCCGCCCTCTGGTTATGATCTGTTTCATCACCAGGAATTCCACGTACACTGTCCACTATTTTGTAGCAATGGTTACATAATGCTATCATTCCGTGGCACTGAGGACTGCTGTAGGGACATTGACCTGTTTCATCCCGTCCATCTTCACACTCTGTTTTCAGGTTACATGCCAGGTGGTGATGGAAGCTGGCGTAATGCTCCACAGAACAGTTCCAAAAACCATTGGATGATTTAAAAGGTATTTTACTGTCTGGAAAAACTGTAAACAAAACTCTGAAACAATCAGTGATGTTGATGCACATATATGTGAACACAAGAAGATCGAACTTTGTGCCATGGCACAGATGGGGAAAGTCAGACTCAGGGCCACGTTCAGGGTGCCAGACGTTTTCCCATCTTTCAACGTAATTCCTGCTGGAGTTGTTATAGTACTTGATTTTGCAATATAATGTCACATCAGTCACATATTTCTTTGTTTCTTTGAAAGTGATCATCACAACAGTTCTGGCTGGCACTTGTATAATCGTCCTGAGAAACATAATCTTGCTTAGGTTTCCTCTTGGAGTTACGTACCCAGACGTTGCTGATGTCTTCACAACGTGGAAGTTTTCTGCAGGTCATAATTTTGTTCACAGTTTATAAACTAATATAACACAGCTCTAACTAACAAAAGACTTAAAACCCTAGTGAATAACAAAACAAAACTTTGACAGGCAATGCATGATACTGATTATGCTGATCTAAACAAAAATGAAAAAGAGGAAAAGCTTTTACGGCTCTCAGCGAATCTCTCACGTGTTGGATCAAAGCACCACACCCCAATGAACCACTTCAGCTGGCGGGCTAAATAACGTTGGAGGGTGATAATGATTCTGATTTACTTGGTGGATGAACTTCTTTCAAAATCAACTGCTAGGGTGAAAGGATTTCTGAGAGTTCAATAGCCATGAGTCCAAGGTCAAGGCGATCTGCCTAGGTATGGGGGACTTCGGTCGTGGCTATTGGCCTGGAGTGGGTTGGGCGCCACCAAATCATTTTGACCAACATACTCCATGATGAAGACAGCCAATACGAACCCCACACCAGCTCAGTCGTTGCGCGGTTCCCCAAGGACCTTGCTGGCCGCTACACAGCAGGAAGGAAGTGACAAGTGTACTACTGGATTTCAAGAACTAAGCTCCGTGCAAGAGATGACATCACCATGGGCATTTGGAACACCCGAACATTGAGGCAAGATGGAAAACTTGAGGAGCTGATTCACGAGACAAACAAATGTCGTTGGAAACGATTTGGCCTGTGAGAAATTCCACTAGAGAACAAAGGTAAAAGATCAACAGAAGGACACAAGATGTATTTAATGGAAGACAAGACAAATATGAAGAAGGCGTTGTTGTTGTGGTTGGCTGATTTGTTTTTTGTTTTGTTTTTTGGTCCACAAGATATCATGGACTCAGTGATGGCATGCTACCCAGTTTCCAACAGACTGATCATCAGCCCTCAAAAGCATCCACGTCCAACTACAATTACAGCCATGACAATGTAGAAGACTTCTGCAACCAGCTTCAGGAAGTCATTGATTAAACACACAAGAAAGACATCCTAGTTTTACAAGGTCACTGGAATGCCAAAGTTGTAGAAGATGCTCAAACACACCAGTATGGTACATGGAGACCTTTCTGCAAACCTCTGACAAATGAAAGAGGACTCTGGTTTCTCGAGTGTGCAGCAGCCAACAATCTGGTAGTCACTGACATAAAACTTCAGAAAAATGGGCATAGCACAGCCCAGACGGCCAACACCACAACCAGATTGATTTCCAAAGGTACGCCTGCACTTTCCCCAGGGCAGAAATGGAAGTGGCCATGATCTGGTGATGAACACATTCAAAATGCACAGAAAGAAGATCAACAAGCCAAAGTTTACAAGACTGCAGTTTATCACGGAGAAATCAAAAGACACTGCAGTAAAGGAAGAGTCCACAACAATGACTGGAATGAAATTTGCACCCCTGACAACTCCAGATGAGAACAACATACACTTGGAGTCTGCAGTCAACACGTCAAAACTGCAGTACTTTGAACGGCCACTGAATTCTTGGGAAAACATCAGGGCCTCAAAAATCCATGGGTCACAACAGAGATCTTAGTTGTGTGAAAAAGGGACGAGAATAAAAGGAAATGGAAGGAAAAGAGGTATTCAACGGAGCACCAAATTGTCCACAGCCAAGACAGGAAGACCACTGCATCCTGAGTGAGAAGGTGGAAGCAGCAGTCAAGGCAATGAAACAAGCGAAGTCAGCAGGAATTGGCAACATGCCTGCAGAACTCGTTTAGGCATAGGGAAAAGTACTGGTCATTGTACTCACTTCCATCTGCATTCAGATCTCGAGCACTGGAATATAGCCAATTCCCTGGACACAGTCACTTATCATCAACTTGTCCTAGAAAGGAAACCTTTAAGTATGCCAGAACTACTGTACCATGAGTTTGACAAACCATCAAAGCATAGTGATGCTAAAAATCCTGGATCCCACATTAAATGGTGAACACATTCAGTTGTCTATAGATGATGAAAACACAGCTGGTAAGGCATTTGACTCCTTAACAGCTGCATTTATCTAAACAATGTAACACACACACACACACACACACACACACACACCACACACCCTCTCTCTCTCTCTAACACACACACACACACGCACACGCACACACACACACACACACACACACACACACACAAGCAGGCACGTACGTACGCACTCTTAAATATGGAAACGCACAGACATGTTCCTTGGGATCAGCACCACCCTCCCATAACTCTCAGCGCCAGCTTCCGTGTACCTGCCTTCACTTCAAACGCGTGCAATTGCCGACTGTTTCCTTTTGCGGCGGAAGAGAGCGGCCTGATCATAGCCATCCTGAGAGCAACTGCCTTACCTAATTTGTTAGATTAGATAGTTCCACTGCAAGGTTTCTGGGTGTCCTTGGTGTGATAGATGCTCGTAGTTGTTTTAGCACAACATTTAATTTTCCTCAACATGCACTCTCACTGTGTATTCATGACACCGAAAATGTTTTTTCTGGAAAAGAAGTCTATAGGAAACAGTCGTGGTCCATGAGGGGTTTCGTTACACTTGGCAACGTATGCAACAAGATTGTTTTGTTTTTTGTTTTTTTTTTGGCGTTGTTGGCGGCGACCACGATGCACTGTTAACATTTCAACAAACATCTTCGACCTTAATATCGAAAATCCTGACATGGTGATTCAAGTGATTGGGGACCATACCCATCCACCTGACATTGACTTCGTGGAACGTGCTCGTCTTAGAAACGAAATGCAGGCAGAAGCCTTGCAAGACTAACGCGTCCGAGCAGAAGGTCTATGCTGCTGCTGTCGCTCGTCACCAGCGTCTTGCAGCTCAGGGCGGAGGAAAGTGACCGGAACCTCCCGAAAATGAGTCTGTAAGTTCTTCCATTGAGAGATCAAGGAGATCACAACTGCCACCTCTGCCAGTAGAAGTGGAAGACGTCGAGATAAATCCCCCATGGGACGCAACCTGGAACAACGAGAGATATTT
Organism: Babylonia areolata; assembly: GCF_041734735.1. Taxonomy (NCBI): domain Eukaryota; kingdom Metazoa; phylum Mollusca; class Gastropoda; order Neogastropoda; family Buccinidae; genus Babylonia; species Babylonia areolata. The sequence continues at coordinate 27,925,096 of NC_134898.1, forward strand.
ACTGTCTATGGACAATGACTGGGGGTATGTGGTTCATGCAACGGACGAAAACCTACAAACATTTAGGACATGTAGAACCATTTACATCGACTGCACCTTCCGTTCATGCCCAAGACCTTACACTCAGATTCTGAGTATTCTTGGAGATGTCCATGGTCATGTTGTTCCACTTGGACATGCACTGATGGCTACAAGAATCATAGACAGTTATCGACAGGTCTTCCAGAGCTTGATGACCCCCATCCAGCTACTCACCATCGTTGGAGACCACAGGTAAAAATCTGTGACTTCAAGTTCTGCATACTGTATTGGAAACAAAACTTCCACGTGCAAGGATCAGTGGATATTATTTCCACTTAAGCAAAATTTGTGGGAGCGCGTACAAGAATTAGAACTAACTATACCATACCGTGACAATCACCGCCTCAAAAGGTTAATAATTATAATAATAAATTTTAAGAGTAATGAGTTTAGGGCACCCGTCCTTGCCTCTGGTCCGGCTGAACTGTGTTGCTTTACTGAACGAGCACAGAACAAGAAGACTGGAATAGAACTTCCCTGCTCTCAACGAGTTCCTGACCTACGTCAACGGAACTTACATGAATCCCAATGGCAGCTTTCCGCGAGCATTGTGGAACGTTTACAGACGGAGGATGGAACAACGAACGAACAACAATGTGGAAGGCAGGTTCGTGTCTCTAGCATCCATCTATGTTTCGCAAGTGATTTACATTTGTTACTTAAAGCTTAGACTGGAACAATTTGGACAGAGATATCTATTTCTGATCGTTCCTTCCTCTTTTGGATTGTGCGTGCATGCTATTGTACATTTGTATGCATAGTGTATGTATGTATGTATGTATGTATGTATGTATGTATGCATTTGTGTGTGTGCGTGCGTACATGCGTGTTTATGTTCGTGTGTGTGTGTGTGTGTGTGTGTGTGTGTGTGTGTGTGTGTGTGTGTGTGTGTGTGATCAATTTTAAAACATTAGCTCAGTGCAAAGTAACAGAATCCCAATGTGACCTTCGCCAAGAGTAACATACAACTTTGTTTAAATTAATACAGTGTACCATCGCGTCCAGAAGCGAAGCAGTTCAGGTCCATCACCCGTCGCTGTGGACGTTTATTCATCACCTGAAAAACATTCACACTGCTGCGGGAAATAAAACCACGGAAACAGAGCAAGGCGTAGCCCCTCCAAGGGGCGACAGAAGTGGAGATTCCTGGAAACACACCTCCAGCGTCTTCAGGAGCAGTATGCAGGAGCCAAGGATGTCATCCTTCGGGTCCGCTGTGGCACATTTAATTTGACATTCTTCTTCTGACTTTACATGCTGTCTGCATGTTTGTCTTTGTCTTTTCTTTCATAAATTGTGATCCAGGATCATGCTTTCATTTTTTTCGGCATCAGTACGTTTGTGCTTCTTGTGATTATGTATTTAGTGCAGGGAGCTAATATAAAAAAAAAATCTGGAAATTCTTTCTAATCAGGATTTTGACTCATTTTTCCGGAATCAGTACTTGAGTTGTGTTTCCTGTGATTATATACTTTCAGTCTATATCATTACCCCCGAAACCGGAGTTTGGCTGCCTATATGGCGGGGTAAAAACGGTCAACACGTAAAAAAGCCCGCTTGTGTACATACGAGTGAACGTGGGAGTTACAGCCCATGAACGAAGAAGGAGAAGTCTATATCATGTGCAGGAATGTGTTATTGCAATGATTCAAATTCCAACTCTTCCAATACAAACTTTGGCGAGAGAGAGAGAGAGATTTGTGTGAATACTTTATGTACCATATTAAAACCACAGAGCAGACCTCTGCATCCAGACCAATAAAACCGAGAAAAAAAAAGACCGCCGTCCACACAGTCATAACTCGAAAATAAGCCCACTGTCCCATTTTTGGGACGCTGAATAAAATTCACCTCTACCATCTAATACTTGGGATAGTTCAGTTTCCAGTTTTTAGATAAACAACAGAGGTCATTATTTTCATTCTGATCCAGTTGTTTTCAGTGTATGCAGTGCATTGTGGAGGCAGACATTTGCAATGTTTGGGGCTTTTCGGCTCGCAGATATGAGTCACCCTCCAAGGTAAGTCGATAACTTCTTTGTTTTAAAAGTTTTTATACACCATTATGAAGAGAAAGTGATCGTTATATCACAACGGAGAAACACATTTTTTGTTTGCATCAGAAATAAATCATTGCTGATTTTGTGTGGGTTGAAACAAGCGTCCCTATCTAGGGACAGTGGGATCAAAAGTATACATACTTTTGATTTTTTGTGTGTTTTTTCAGACAGTACACGTTTATTGTGCAAGCGTCTAAGGCATCTTCTGTTGGCCGCCCAAGAGTACCCACATTGGCTGTAAGAAAACGTGTGCCTTCAGAGGTACACTGCGACAGGACCGACCACTTCATTCTGCCCTGGAAAACTCAACGGAGATGTGGCTACTGTGGAAAGAAAGTGTACCGCAAATGCAAGAAATGCAAGGTTGGAATGCATGACATGTGCTTTGACTAGTTTCACACGCCCCACACACTTATGGAGTTGTCCACACTCGGATGGAGACAGAAGGTGCTGTTACCCTGTGCATTTTTTGTTGACATGGCTGACGTTTCTTGAGTCAGTGGAAACATTTATAAAGTGGGCTCTTGTTCTATGTTCAAACAAGATTATCAATCTTTAAAGTTCACTTTTTGATACTACTGAGCGGGGAAAAATGCTCAAATAATTTTTTTCCTTTCTTTCTTTCTTTCTTTAATGTCCAATACATGCTGTAATCCTATAGATTATTTTATTTCAGATTTATTTTAAATCTGGCTGTAAACACGCTGAAAGAAAAAAAAAGTATATGATAATTGTACACTTGTTTGATGAAACTGGTGAGAATGTATTTGTGGAGAGGGGGAGGGGGGATGAGAGGGGGGGGGGGGGTATGTACTTGTGAACAAGTTAATTTGTTTTAACTGTTGTTCTGTTACCAATGTAATTGAAGTTCTTTTCAGGTCAATAAAAGACAAACTGCGAAGGAAAACGCTTGTGTTCTTACTGTGTGATGACACTGAAAAACCCCATCCCAGTTGATCCCGCTGTCCCTAAAAAGAGAGGCACACATTTTGTGCTCAGAATCAAATTTTACTAATCTTATGTCAAAACAAATGCTAGATATGCTCAAAAGACATTAAAACCTATATTTAAGTACAAGTTTTGCAACAAAATAAAATTCGAGCATAAACGGGTTAAAAGGAAGGAGAGGCATGATAACTATTGCTGTATCAGGTCTACCATTCTTTGGTAAAATACTGAAAGTCATGGTCACAACGACACTTGGTTACAACAACACGCGGTCACAACGATACTAAATAACGACCTTGGTCACACCAATATGACTCCTTGCAGATCTGTTGAAACTCTGTGCTGTGTTTAGTGCCAAACAGCCTCAGCCACTTCTGATCTCTATTTCAGTAATATCCATAACAACTCATTGGTATACCTTCGAACTTTTAACATATTCCCGTCTTTTCAATGACTTTATCCATTCCATAACAAAAAGTAAGTATGCCTATCCTATGTAAAAGCGACGGTCATTTCAGACAAAATGGCAGCCATTTAATCAAAATTTCAGCGTTTTCATTCTAATGAGTTCAGTACCCTGTTTCAAATATCCGTAGAAAATAACACGCCAGTTGTGTAATTAGTGTCAATCTGTCCAGTACAAAGTATGTCATAACATCCGAAAACCCAGGGTGAGGGTGGGGGTGGGGGAGTGCGTTTACGTGATATTGTGCTATGTAACGCAATATTTGACTTATTGTTTTGGTGGAAGTTTACAAGATATGGGTGTGAGCATGTTTTCTTCATGGAAATATATTTATCAGTATTATTTATTTTGTCAACACAGTATTTGAGCCATCTCAGACCTTCCATTTTGTTATTATTGCTCTTCATCTGCTTGTTTCTTCTTCTTCTTCTTCTTCTTCTTCTCTCTCTCTCCTATTTTTTTTTTCTTTTTTCCTTTTTCTCCTTTTTTTTCGACTAGCTTGTTAACAGACTGGATGAAACATCGACAAGACTAGGCATGGACACCATGGAAATCAGTGTCAAGAAGAACAAGCACAACACCACTATCACTGCTGATATGATTGTCCAAAAACCGAAGTTAGGTGCTGTTCAACAGTTCACTTACTTGGGATCCATAATTAGCAGTGAGGGAGGTCTAAATAAGAAATATTCTCAAGGGCTGCAAAGTCAGTATGAGCACTGTACAAGCAAAGCTGAATGGAAAGACAAAAACATTTCCATGAAACAAAAGATCAGGCTCTTGCATGCATTGGTATATTTCATTTCCTTGTATTCATGCAAGGCATGAACCTTTAAGCCATGGAAACAGAGTTTTATCACAAGATAACATATATCGGACACACTAATCCTATCACCTATAGACACGTGTGCTAAAACCATCAAACACTGGACCAGAAAATGAAAACTACGTTAGTATGGCCATGTAACAGGATCCAATGGCCTTACCAAAATAATCCCCCCAGGAAAAACAAAGCTAGGACTGACAACATTGCAGAATAGATGGGGGAACCATTTGTAGATACTCAGGCTTTCACACACAAAGACCAGGAGTAAACATGTGAATAGTTCTTCGGTGCAGTGCCTGGATGACTCTTCACAGAGTTAAAGGTGAAGAAGAAGAAAAAGAAGAACAAAAACAACAACAAGAACAACAACAAGAAGAAGATTCTCTGGTAAAGATTCGCTGATCCTGGACACATACAACCCGTCATTTGTGTCTTCGGCTCACCCTGGATACACACGCCCAGCAAAGTGTTGTCAGATCGCAAGTCATTCCCCGTGACCATGGTACAGTTCTGTCTGACAAACGCACAGTGTGAAAGCAAGAGCAATGCAGGGTGGAACGTCAGTCGTTCAAGTCCGGTCTTTACGTCCACCAGGAAATCTACAATGCTGGCGAATACCGGGTTGACTGACTTGTGTTTGAGGCCAAATCCTCTTTCTTATCTGGGGAGATCCAGGACTGAAAACCCTCTGACCACCTGCAGAAAGTGACAAACAATCTATTGGAAAGAATGAGAACACTGTTCTCTCCATTCGATTTTCTCTTCTTCTGAACTACTTGTTCTGAACTTTTTAAATGCAAAGATCCGGACCATATGTGATAACCTGGACAATACACTATTGACTGAATACCCACTTGCTAACGACCAATGTTTCTATGGCCAACCTATTGTTTTCTTTCAGTCATATTTCTGAAGAACACGTCAGAAACATTTCACGCAGCTCGACCCGCAAATCTTATTAACACGACCCACTCCCCACTCCCCCACATCCTTCATGTTTGATTGTGTTAATGGTTTGTTTCATACATTACCTATGTCATCAATGAGTTACCTTTGCCTTGCATTTTCCCTCATGAGTACAAATCTGCAATCGTTATATCTTATTTAAAAGAAACTTCTTTGGATCCATTTATCAAATCATTTATCTGTGTACTTACTTTTGCATCTTATGTACTTCATTTCTTTTTATTTTCCTTCAAGGCCTGACTGAGCGCACTGGATTACCCTGCTGGTCAGGCATCAGCTCAGCAGATGTGGTGTAGTGTACATGGACTTTTCCTAATGCAGTAACTGAACTGAACTGAGCAAACGCCTAGAAAAAAGCACCGACCAGCTTCTAACCCACTCATCCCGAGACAGCCGTTGTGTCACAGCTTTTAGTCTGTCTGAATGTCAACAATCATTCACACCAATCTCCTTATAGGGCTCAACACAACAGAGACCACCCTCCTCAAAGTCATGAACGATCTTCTCCTCACCCCTGATGATGACATGATATTTCTTCCATCATTTTGGATCTTTGTGCAGCTTTCGATACTGTTGATCATGACATTCTTCTATATAGACTTTTGAAACCTCTCTCAGAATTCCTTGCACAGTTTTAAAATAGCTGAAATCATATCTTTATGCTTGGTCACAGACAGTCGCTTCAAACGGCCTTTACTCATCTGCATCACCACTGTCCCACAGGGTTCTGTCCTCGGACCTGTCTTGTTTGATTTGCACGTCATACCTTTATCTTGATCTTCGGTCAACACCCACTGTACCATGAAAGCTTTGCTGACGACACCCAGCTACAAAAAAACCCAAAAGACCGACGGAGGACTGGAGGACCTACGACGTACTGCTGCCTTCGCCGAGGAGACAGGGGAATCCATGTGATAAATGACGAACGAGACAACAACATACTTAAAACGATGGATGACACTAAACAAACTTTAATTCAATGAAGAAAAACTGAAATCATGCTCCCTCTAAATTTCAGAATAACCCTTACCTTTCTGTATCTACCTGCCACCAGGTTAGTCTGCATGTCACCAAGCCAAGAACATGTTACACCTCTCTGACAATATTTTCATTGGCTACCTGTCTAATACAGGATCAGCTACAAACTTGTTTTTGTCCGTTTTTCATCCAGGTATCACCGGGGTATCTTACATGTATTACGTATCCCATCACGTCAGCTCCAATTTTCTTACAAGAAATAACGTTGACAAATCTATGATTGTTTTAATATAACCCAGGTGGTATCTGCCTATGGTTGATTCTGTTCTTGTTGTACGTAGCATGCTTTATATTACTGTCGAGATGTCTAAAATAGTTACGAATTATTTTCAGTCAGTTCTACCTATCTTTCTGCTTCCTCCTTTGTATCAGTCATCCCGTCCCCTCCCTCCATCGCTTTCCTTTCTGTCTTTCTTTGTTTGACACACACACACACACACACACACACACACACACACACACACACACACACACACGCACACACACACACACGCATGCACGCACACATATTTTTGTTGCACCGATACTTGTACTGAATTAAACACAAACACACACACGCGTACACATACACGAACAGGCAAGCACGTGGATAATAAAATGTAGATAGACGATCATAAGCGGGCACACACACACACACACACACACACACACACACACACACACACAAGCGCGCACACCACCTGCACATTAAGACACATCTCTCTCTACTATAACAACTACAATTATGAACATTTTATTATTGAATATATCTAACTGATTTGTCATTGTCACTGTGATTGTCTCCCACAACAATGAGCAGCATTGTGGTTTGTTGAATGCTCCAGTCATAAAGAATACCACTATTCTACGCGAAGAAGGCAATGAAACTGGTTGGCAGAGTGTGAAAGATAAACAATGCACCCGGTGTTTTCACAACACACACTTACACACATACACTCTCTCTCTCTCTCTCTCTCTCTCTCTCTCTCTCTCTCTCTCTCTCTCTCTTTCACATATACAAACACTACTTATGGCAAGCATGTCGATGATTTTCAGAATCTCAGAATATGCACCATGTGTTACACAACCACTGAATACGACGATTGAGTGAGATGATGCTCGAGTTCAGTAAACAAAACACAGTTGATATGTGAGTCCATTACTGGGATGTCACGATAAAACATATTTTTATGTCGTATACTATTCAAAACGTACACAGCAAAAGTGGAGAATATCAGACTGGTTGAGCTGTATGGCTAAGGTTTGTATAAAATTGTCTGTGAATTTCAGTTTCACTAAAATATTCCAAGTGTTAGCTGTCAAACTTTATGACACGTTCAAGGTATATTGCAACTACTTTTACGCATTCCTTTGTCGTTAGTCAACCCACTTCACAGGACAGTAAGCGTGAAATTATCTTGATCTGACGTTTTCGTGTGGAATCGTGTTTAATCCTAATGTGTCAGTGATAATTGTGGAGGCTTTGTGCCCACGTCTTTCCGAGGAGATGAAGACACAATGCAGAACACTTCAACATTTCGTGTGGAATCCTGTTGACACTACTGAACGGTGTTTAATCCTCTCGTGTCATTGACAACTGTGGAATATTTGTGCTTGCGTCTTTCCGAGGAGATGAAGACAGAATGCAGAACGCTTGATTATCTCCAAAGAGAATTCACCTTGTGGCATTAAACAAAAACAACACACGAGAATCACAGTCAGTCGATGTATTATGTGAAAGACATAATCCGTAAAGCTTAAATGTCGACTGAAAGAAAACCACCCATACAATAATGATTGTCGTACACATGCAATAATCACAGCAGACATAGAAAAAACCTAAACGTTAAAGTTAACCACATTCGCAATGATAGGGGCCTCTTGCCCAGAATTACTAAGAATTACAAATCATGCTCACATATACTCTGGCAAACTTTCTATGAATCACATATCTAATAAAAGTGTACATTTTTTTGTTGTTGCTGCTGCACTGATGTGTGTGCAGAATTACACGCTCGCGTGCACATAGACGAACACGCAAGCATGCATACACACGTACATGATTCAATGCAGTTCGACTATCATGAGAGCCCCCCCCCCCCCACTCCCCCCCCCCCCCCCAACACCGACTCTAACAATGACACAGCAATGTGTTGAACAGGGGAGATAAATATTCAATGTGCTTGGGGGTGGGGGCGGGGGGATGTGGGGGAGGGGGGGAGATAGAGAACGCAAGAATATTATTGCATAGGCCATATGACCCGTTACAACTGATCATACTGACAATGCTAGAGTGAACCGTTGTAATAGTATACTATGGACATACTCAACAACGTAAAACAAATCTTCAAAAGAAAAAAAGTTAAGTAAAGGGAAAAAGCATTCACGACGTCGGTTTGCATAAGAGATGTATCTACTAAGGTCATGGAGGCAATACTCATCATGAATCAAACACTGAAACCCAGTTATCGAAGGATAAAGCGTGTACTTTTTAGGAATATACTTCTGTCGTAAATCGTTCAGTTATGTGCAGTAGAAGAGAAAATGCAGTTCCGTTTCAATAGCGTTGTTTTAGAATGAGCATTTGAGGTCTTACTCTGATACAGCAGTGTAACGTTTTCTGTGTGTCTGTAGTTCGGACATACCTGATCTAAATCTTATCAAGATGTCACGGATATGTTTGTTGGTAACCGCATGTTGTGAAGTAGGATTCCAAGTATATGGATGTTTTGAATGTGTGGTAAACACTAAATCCAATGTTGCTGCTAGTATGTTCATTCGACTTTGGTAGTAACAATCTGTCAGTGTCTGCTTGAAAGATCTAAGGAATATATTTTGATTAGCCACCCCTGATTTTCCCATGCAAAGCCAAAACCCGTCTCGTGTGAAGTTTTACAAACATGAGATACCCACCAAATCTTACCATCATTATGAAGTGATTGAAGCATGTTGTATGCTTTTCTCAAAATATCGCTCAATGGTGCAAGGAGACGGAATTCAGATCGAGAAAACAGAATGCCTACACTACCTAGGAATACAGTTTGACAGGATACTGACCTTCAGAAAACATACGGAAAATACTGTTCTCAAATGCAAAAAGGATCTTTCAGTCTTAAAAGCAATAGCAACCAAAGGTATTGAACAACGCCACCTCTTCCTGCTATATCAATCACTCGTTCTCAGTGTGATTGACTACGGACTTGGGCTAACAACACAAAGCAGCCTCCTAAAATTAGAAAGAGTACAAAATGAAGTTATGAGGCTGATCCTCGGATTAACAAAAGACACGCCCACGGAAACCATGCGATACCTGCTTGACCTTCCTTCAGTGCAGGCCAGAAACAAGTTAGAACAGGTTAAGACCTACTTCAGAGCATTAGAAAACCCTCAAAACCCACTGCACGACGCAGTCAAGGAACCAAAAGGCAGCCGTCTAGGACGAGGAAGATCATGGATAGGGCAAGCAGAAGACACAACCCAGCTAGTATGCCAACTACAAGACCTGAAAGAAACAAAAGAATGGGAGGAAAACCCCAAAAACCTCAATCATCTATTCATCACAGCCATTTCATCCAATCTAGGAAGACATTGTTGGGAATGGCCAGAGGGCAAAACTGATGCAGAAGTGAAGCTACTCATAGAAGAAAACAGTAAAGAAGAGGATATCATCATATACACAGATGGCTGAGTCACCAAAGGCCAGTCCAGTTGGGGATTTACTGCGAAACAAAATGGAAAAACAATTAGGGAAGAGAATGCTGCCTACAAAGTCACAACCTCCAGCCTAACGATGGAAGTTGAAGCTGTGACACATGCCCTCCAGTGGCTATCATCTATCCATGTCCGGAAACCAACATGCCATGATTCTAACGGACTCAATGAACCTCATACAGAAAATTGAAAGTGGAATGAGAAGCCCAGAGTGGCATAAGGGAATGCGCAACTTTCAGATAAAAAAAAAACCTTACATGGTCATACTGCCCGGGACATGCAGGTGTTGAGAGAAATGAGCGAGGTGACAGACTTGCTGGTAACTCAACATCAACGAGCGGCCTACATATAGGAAAATCGGAAATACTCAGAAAAGTCAAAGAATACCAAAAAGAACAGGTATAAGGCCATCACACCATCGATCGCCTAAAAGAAATAAACGTAGAGAGAGGGAGGGGCGGTAAGTCTAGCATTAGAGGTAGAGCACGATACTTTGCAAATCAAACAAATATCGGCATCATTTCCAAACCATCATTTTTGCAAATTTCTTCAAAACAGAGCAGAGTCTCTGTGGGCTTTTCCAAATACAATAGACTGAGCAACACACTAGACGCCACGTTCTTGGCATCAGAGATCTTTTTCCACACATCTTGCGGCCAATCAGTGGCAGCCTCTGTGCGTGTGTGTATGTGTGTCTGTGTGTTTGTGTGCGTGTGTGCGTACACGAGGGTTTAGTGTACACGTGTCATGAGAACTCTGTGCACGTGCGTGCGTGCGTGCGTGCGTGCGTGTGTGTGTGTGTGTGACATGTGCACACAGCAGCAATGGCAGAAGAAATGTACAAACACAAATTAGCTTTTATTCAAGACTGGCATAGCCTCTTTAATCCTGAACAAGCCACACAGAACACATGGACAATACAGAACAAACACATGGTTGCCTCGGTGGTTTTTCAATTGGAAATTAACTTCTTGTGGCTCCATGATTGCCAAGAAAATCGCTCACACTGTGTCCTGCTTAAAATTCGGTCACTTTCTGCCGACTGCTACAGCTGTACAGTTGGCATCACTCACTGATAGACGTATTTTGGTCAGTCTCTTTATTGTTCCCTTTATTTTCTATCAAATCGTCCGATAAAAGTTCATCACAGTCTTCTCCTTTGAATTTACGCTTTAATTCTTTCTGAGCATCTGCTAAAGAAAGCAATCTTGGTTGATTTAGTGCACCACAATCCCATGTCTTGAGCATTTGTCCGACATTTTGTTATTTGAACGTTTTAATCTAATATGTACGTCATTTATATTTTGTCATGTTTCATTGTCGTCATCAGTGTTGACTGTGTGACGTTTTACAATGCAAGTTTCGAAAAGGCATCGAAACAAAACTGAAAATATAAAATAAACATTGTGCCTTGGACTTAAAATAGGCCTGCACACATTGATGTGATAGCATCTATCACACACATACCCCCCATTTCTGAAAATAACAATGTTAGATTGGTCAGGGGGGGGGGAGATGTGTGTGTGTGTGTGTGTGTGTGTGAGAGAGAGAGAGAGAGAGAGAGAGAGAGAGTACTTACCAGAATGTAAGATGGACAGGCTTATATAAGCAGTGTCTTGACTGGTTTCAGTCCGCTCAGCATTGTAGTGACGTGACTGTGGGAGACTCAGTTATTTACAGTCTTCGAAGAGACTTCACCAATAAAGATCTTCCGCTGAAACTATGTAATAGTTACTTCCCGTGTTTTGCACACGACACTGTTCAACAATGATCAAGCCAGTCGTTAACGTGCACAAACATGATACTGGCGACGAGGATGGGATGGGGTGACTTCTTGAAGAAGCTGTTGTCCTTGTTGGGCAGTGATCATTGTCCTTTTTTTCTGGACAATGATTAAAGGCGTTGGTTGGTATGGAGTGGAGTTGAAGGGTTGTTGGTTCTTCAGCAAGACTGCATCACCTACTTCTAGTTTGGAAGGTTTGATGTAGGCTTTCTTATTAGCATTGTCCTCCATCTTCATCGGGTAGCATTATTGTGTTGACATCATGTTCTCGAAGAGAAGATTACAATATATATATATATATATATATATATATATATATATAGAGAGAGAGAGAGAGAGAGAGAGAGAGAGAGAGAGAGAGAGAGAGAGGTGTGTGTGTGTGTGTGTGTGTGTGTGTGTGTGTGTGTGTGTGTGTTTTAGCTAAATACAATTAAAGAACCAATGGGATCCTGTTTCAAACTGACGGAATAGAATCCTCAGAGACAGTGATGTGATGGTGGTGAAAAGGTCAAAAGGGTTGTCCCCCAACCAGGCGTCACAGACGCTGTCACCTGCAGTGTTGGTCAGAAAATGTGACCAATACTCATAATGGCGCGTCCGTGAAGTCGATAACCCTTGACTGTGTGATCCACCTTCCAATTTATTTGAGCCCACATCACTCTCAACCCTAGCTCTGGCACAAAGTTGGCCACAGGCCGACAAAGTCCCTTCCTCTAATGGGTCTCGAACCCTCGTTCTACCAGTGTTCAGTCCGTGACGCTAACCACTTCGTCGTTGTGGCTAGATTGCTGTTCTGGTTTTCTCAGAGTACTTAAACTGGAACACTCAAACTCGGGTTTGGTTGGCGCTGGGTTATATTATGAAAGGAAGCGAAAAGCGCTGTATTGTCATGTAATCCCAAACCTGAAATGAATTTCCATAGCAAGCTCCACCTCCTCCTCATTCACCAGTATATATAAATATATATATATATATAAGAAAATGAAAATGAAAATTTTAAAATACTGTCCCAGACTCCGAGTCCTTTCATGCCATGCTCTCATGGTCAGTTTCGATCCTCCTCCACTTACATTTACACGTTTGAGGTGAGTTCCATGTGGGCAGATTCATCGGAGGCTGTCGTTATATGAACGATGTTGCGGACTTCATGCTGGAAGGGACGTTCAGTAAGTCTGGCTCCGTGAATAAGCGATCATTGTCGTCAGTAGGGGGCTGAGTTGGTGGTTTCCTGCATCAGGAATGGAATGAAAATTCAAATGCACTTGTGAAGAAAGTAAACAGTCGGTTGTACTGTCTCAGGAAATTAGGATCTGTCAATGTATGTAACCACATACTACGAATGTTGTTTCTTGCGTTTTGTTTTATGGTTCAGTGTGTTGGGGCGGTAACGTGACCAAATAAGACAAAGACCGAGTCGAAAAACTTATTAGGAAAGCAGGTGGGGTGGTGGGCAGGAAACAGGATAATTTTGACAACGTTTTCCGAAATAGGATGGCAGGTAGATTTTACTCAGTTTTAAATGACAAAACTCAACCTCGCTTCTCGTACTTTAACAGCAAACGGGTAGACAGAAGGGGTAGGTTTCGAGCACCCCGTGCAAGAACAACACGCTACAACTGTTCTTTTATCCCAACAGCAATCCGAACACACAACCTTGACAGGCAGCATACACATTATTGACATAACCATTGGTGCCATTTAATGATTTATTAGCTGTTATTCGTGCGCAGTATAAGTGTGTGTGTGTGTGTGTGTGTGTGTGTGTGTGTGTGTGTGTGCGTGTGTGTGTGTGAGTGTTATCGGTAAAACTGGTGCACTTATATGAATGTTTGGAAATCTTAGTTATCGTATTCCTTTTCAAATGTTTGTTTTTGTTCTTGTTTTGGGGTGTTTTTTTTACTGGCAGTTGCGAGTCACCAGTTTTACAAGATTGATATTTTATATGTTTGTTCAATATTATAATGTAACTATCATGTGTGCAATACGAGGTTTATGATTTATAATAATGTATTGTGACAGGGTTTCTTATTCAGGAATCTTTAGATACTAGACCTACGTTTTTTAACAATTTATAATGATTTTAATTAAAGAAGCCTTTCTTAATCTCTTTTTTTCTTTTCCTTTCTTCTCAGGATACCTCACGTCAGAAGTAAGACCTATGGACACAGATCGTTTTCTTTTCAATCGCCAAAGACGTGGAACAAGCTCCCTGATAACCTCCGTCATTCTGATTCCCTCGCATCTTTTAAATCTCGTCTCAAAACTCACCTTTTCCCTCAGCAATAAGTTCAATTGTGGCAGGTTCACAACTACATGCATGTATATGAATGTGTATTGTGTGTGCGTGTGTTTATGTAAGTTTGTGCCTGCCTATGTGTGCGTATGTGTTAGGGTAGCTGTTAGACACACATGTATGTTAAAATGTATGTA